>NW_005371701.1:8212-11034 GCF_000412655.1 Myotis brandtii
TAGAGATCCAAGAGCCAGTGTACCCAGTGGTCAGAGTGGGACCATCCAGATTACAACTCCTCAGATCCATAAGGGACACATTCAGGGGACAGACTCAGTGAGCACCAAAGCCCCACTGAAGACTTGCAAGTCTTCAGTGGGTAGACATTTTAATTCACTTTGGATGTATATTGTCATTTCTAGAGTGATCACCAAATAACAGAAACAGTGTAGAATTCTCAAACTTGCAGATTAAAAAAAATGATAAATATTTACATCACTCAGCTGTAGTATTTTCTGTCCACATTCTTTTTCTTTTTTTATTTCAGAGAGAGGAAGGTAGAAGGAGAAGGAGAGATAGGAACAAAAATGATGAGAGAGAATCATCGATGGGCAGCCTCCTGCATGCCCCCCACTGGGGATCGAGCCCACAGCCTGGGCATGTGGCCTGACCACCTGGTTTATGGGTTGACATGCAACCACTGAGCAATACCAGCTTGGCTCTGTCCATATTCTACATCTCTGTGGACCACTCCCTTAATGCTGGGCATTGCCAGTGAAAAAGATCAAATGACTTTAACCTATCGAATATCAGTCATAAGTTAGAAGCTTATACATATAACATTGCCTTTATTATTTCAGTCTTTTACTTTTACCTCATGGTCTCCACTCAAAAATGTTAAGTAAATATGCATCTTTCAAGCTTAATAATCCTATTTATCATTTATAATTTGCTCTCTGGAGAATAAAATGCTAGAGAGTTACATAACAAAACTATAAAAGTATCAAAATATTTATTTTATGATTGTGACTGATCACTTCAATACAAAAAAAAAGTTTAAAACTCTTTACTCTTTTAAACTCTTTTGGAGGAATAAGGTAACTTTTCTTTTGTGGTTCTATCTACTTCCTCAAGTAATCTGACTTGCCAAACTAGAAATCAGTTCAGAAATTTTTTTTCTCCTTTTTTGCAAGAGACACTTTAAAAATTTCAGCTGCCGAAACTGGTTTGGCTCAGTGGATGGAGCGTCAGCCTGCGGACTGAAGGGTCCCAGGTTAGATTCCGGTCAAGGGCATGTACCTGGGTTGCTGGCACATCCCCAGTGGGGGATGTGCAGGAGGCAGCTGATCGATGTTTCTAACTCTCTATCTCTCTCCCTTCCTCTCTGTAAAAAATCAATAAAATAAATTTAAAAAAAAATTTCAGCTAACAAACAACTTGCTAAAAATTAATTTTCTTTTTCATGTCAATAAGAGAACAGACCATCAACGTGCCAGTGGCATGTGGAAGCCTGAGGCTTATCTAACTGCCTGGAGCTGGAGGTCACAGAGCATGGGCAGGGCCTGACCCTGTAACCGACTGCCCAGCACCACACTGTCCAGCTTCCTTACAGGGGGGTTGCCGTGGCACCTAGGACATCCGATTGTCCCAAAGAAAGTGTTATCTTCTTTCTCCTTCATGTGCCCCCTTGTCTGGCTTCTGAGGAGTTTTAGAAAGTCAGGTTTCCGGACTTGGCAACAGAAAATGAGAGACACAGAGACACTGTGCCTGGAACTGCAGAGGCCGCCGGGAGCATTTAGTCGAGGGAGGTAATAAAGAGGCTGTGGGGACAGAGCTAAAAAAAAGTCCCAAGAGGATATTGGGAAATGAATCGTATACACACTACAGGGGGGAGGAAAGGGGTAACATGGAAAGTGGCATCAGTATCATGAATTAAATGTTTTGTTTGTATTTTGAGAGAGGCAAGCTAAAGATTTAAATTATTTTTTAAACTATTTCTGTGGCTGGTTTATTTCACTTAGCATAACATTCTCCAGGTCCAGCCATGCTGTCAGAAAAGGTAAGATTTCCTTCTATTTTACCGCCAAGTAGTATTCCACTGTGTAAATGCACCGGGCCTCTAGCCTACACTAATAATAGACAAATATGTAAATTGACCATCTGTCCATGATGCCCACAGCCAATCAAGAGCGAGTATGCAAATTAACCCGACAAAGATGGTGGGCTGTAGGCGTCGTGGAGGTACACAGGCACTGAGTAGCTGAGGGTGAGGCTGGACGCCTGCTATGAGGAGGAGCGGGGGGTGGAGTGAGCTATAGGAGGGCAGTGAGCAAAAGCAGAAGGCGGCTCCGGCCGCAGCAAAGGCAAAAGGTGGCTCTGGCTGAAGCTAAAGTGGAAGGCGGCTCCACCAGAGTGAAGGCAGAAAGCAGCTCTGGCTGGAGCGAAGGAGGAAGAGCGAAGGCCCGGGTTCCAGGTGCCGGAGGGATGCCAGTGCCGGCAGCCAGGGGAAGGAAGGCCTATTCTTGCACGAATCTTCGTGCATCGGGCCTCTAGTTTGAATATAAAATGAAATGTAGAATAATGCAATATCAATGACATAGTGTTCTTTGCAGGCAGAAAGATAAGTCCCCCCACCCAATTTTCATAAAATGTAATATAAAACAACAACAAACACCTTAATACATTATGAAACAGAATGTATACATGTTCTTTGATCCTGATTTTTAAATGTACTGAGAATGTATAACAGAATTTACATGAGAAAAAACATTCCCCCAAATTTGACTAGTTAGATATTAGTAAATTATTAAATGGACAGCCTTACATAAAATTATGATTTACATTTAAAATGTGTTTTCTCATTTCACCAAAGGTTTAATATAGATTCATAGTTTTAAATTATTTTTTTAAAATAAGGTGAAAATAGTAAACTAATCATTTCTCTCTTAAAGTTAATAAAATAAATAAATAAAAATAAAATTGGGAAGATTTGAATATTGAAGTTATAATAAAACAAATTGTGATCATTATAAATATAAGATCATATAAAATTTTTGTTTAA
>NW_005371702.1:0-552 GCF_000412655.1 Myotis brandtii
CTGTAAAAATGGCTGGAAATGAAGCCGGTTAAATGTACTAAAAGGATTGGATACCTGTTGCTGCTACCAAAGGAGGGGCTGATATCCCCTTCTAGCCCACTCCCTTGAAAGAGTCCTGGTTGCTGCTCTGCTACAAAGGGAACTGGTAGAAAGGCAAGAAAGCAGAGCGCTGTAACTAATAAACAGGGTTAACAAAAGGGCACTCTCCCTGGACCTAGAAGCCATCAGGAATTTGAAGTTCTCCAAGAGAGGAGGAATCTGACTTGGAGACTGGCCGAAACCTCGTTGGGTTGGGAGAACCGGAGGCTATGATAGGGTCTGACAACGGACCAGCCTTTATTTCACAAGTAATGCAGGTAGTAACCAGGGCTATTGGGGCAAATTGGAAATTACATTGTGCTTATAGGCCCCAGAGTTCAGGGCAGGTAGAAAGGAACCATGGAGACTGGCGGGGACTGGGTGGCTCTCCTACCGTATGCCCTTTACCGGATAAGGAACTCCCCTTACACCCTGGAATGAAATCATGTTTGGCAGGCCACCCCCTATCATTCC
>NW_005371703.1:0-810 GCF_000412655.1 Myotis brandtii
TTGTCCAAGGTATGTGCATGAATTTGCTATACAGCTGGTAAGTTATGGAGCCAAGATTCAAACCCAGACAGTTCAACTCCCAAACCCATGAACTTGTGTAATTTACATAAAACTGTCTCATACTATATAACAGTGTATAAATATAGGGTTATATTAACCAGCCCCACCTTTTATATAAGTGTAAAGAGTTGCTATTTTATTTTCCACATTAGTCACAGAGTACACTCAGATCTGTAGTCTTTCACAATATTAAAAGCATGTAAAATTTTCAACAGGGATGTTAGAACCATCCAATGGGGAAATGACAGTCTTTTAACAAATGGTGCTGGGAAAACTGGATATCTACATGCAAAAGAATGAAGTTAGACCCTATCCTTATGCCATATACAAAACTAACTCAAAATGGGTTAAATGCCTAAATATAAGAGCTAAAACCACAGAGATTTTTTAAGAGAACAGGGGAAAACCTTTATAACATTGGATTTGGTGATGACTTTTTGTATATAGCATCAAAAGCATAGCAACAAAAGAAAAATTAGATAAACTTCTGTGTATCAAAGGACACTATCAAAAAAGTGAAAAGACAACCCACAGAATGGGAGGAAATATGTACAAATCATATATCTGATACATATAAAAACTCCTATAACTCCATAGCAGCAACCCAAAAAATACAATTCATAAATGGGCAAAGGACTTGAATAGACATTTCTTCATGCAAGATGTACAAATGGTCAATAAGCACATGAAAAGATGCTAAACATCACTGATCATTAGAGAGATGCAAATCAAAACCAAAACAAGACCCCG
>NW_005371704.1:0-1267 GCF_000412655.1 Myotis brandtii
CAAGGGTTTTTTAATTTCTTCTGGTAAGTCTAGATATAGGAACCAAAACAGTAGACACTGCCACTCCATGGCCATGCCGCTGGAGCCCGGCGATATCGGTAGGTGGGGCCCAGGAGGGCAAGGTCGGTCCCGGGATCTTTTTTAGTCTTTAACTCAAAAAATAGTGTAAGAGTTAAATATTGCCTTCACAAAGATCAATTAAGTAGAGTGAAGAATAGCATTTTTTACTAACAGGGTCCATATTTATGCTTAAACGGAAGAACTAATGAGAAAATGTGGCAGTAGGGAAGGTCTTGTATATTCATGAAGAACATACGTGTCCAAGTTAGGAAGGGCTATGCCGATATCGAGAGCAGGCCTTTAGTTTCCAGCTGAGGAGAGAGACCCAGAGAGGAGAGGGGACGCGCCAGGGCCCCTCTGTCAGTTAAGCAACGAAAGCCTCGAGTTTCAGTGTCTCGTTTAGCAGTCAGGTCAGGGGAGGTTCAATTCCAGATTCGAGGAAACCCCTTTCGGTGCCATGTTGCTAATATAACAATGCAATGCAAGCAGCATGTAAGGGCAGCAGCTGCACAGGCAGTCTCACCTCCCGGGTGGGTCCCACAGGCAGGTCACAGCCTCACAGCCATGACTCACCCTTGCCCAGAAAAGCAGCAAAACCAGACAAGTGAAGGCATGGCTGACATCAGGATCAGCAGCATTGAACAATGACCCCTTTGCCCATGTGTGGACTAATCAGTAGAAACCAGGACCCTGAAAGAACACAAGTGGAAAGCTGATGAGTATTCTATTGGGATCCTCCCCTCAGACCTCCAGATAAATACCCTCAAGCCCGGACCCAGTGCGGTTCTGCCTACTGAGCAGCCTGTGCCTCCCCGACTCCTCCACCCAGGCCCACGCTCCTTGCCTCTCTTCCTCCTGAGCTCCAAGGGCCTTTCCTTTGCCTCTGTAATTGGTTCCTGAGTGCATTTGTCCTACGTCTCACATCTTCTACCTCTGTGACTATCTAAATAAACTTTCTCTTATAGTTTGAGTCTTGGATCTGAATCCTTTCTTAGCAAGAACTCAAGTACCGAGGGTGCTGAACTGAGGTCCAATCACCGGTAACAACTGGTGCTATTTTCTCCACCAACAAAGGTGGCCCCAGGAAAATTCCGTTGCCCAGGGGGCAGCTGGCAGTGGTCCTGGGACCTTCCACAGAAACTCATTCTGATGGTAGGGCATTCCTGCAATGCCAGCATCCCTGAAGAGAAGCTTTGTGGTGGGCATG
>NW_005371706.1:0-1395 GCF_000412655.1 Myotis brandtii
TGAGTGTGAACACCTGCTCCCTCAGTCACACTGTGCAAGCCCCAGGGTGCTTCTCCATGTCTTTGTTCTCTGTCCTGAAGCTACAGGGCCTGTTTCGTGTTGATATGAATGTTTGTGGTTGTGCCTTTGCTGACATCAGATGGACCTGAGGTTTAAAAGAGAAAAATCAACTTCACTGTAGAACCCACCTCAGAATATTCCATTAGAGAAGTGAGGAATATTCCCATCTTTCCTTATTCTTCAGATACTCTCACAGCCATTAAACCCCCAGTTCTTGTGGCTGGCCTCAATGGCAGGCTGAGAAAATTCTCACATGGAGAGTTTTAAGAACTTGCAATAGGCTATATAAAACAAACAAACAAAAAATAAAAATCAACTTAACTTTGAAATACTTGCATTCAAAGAGCACAAATGCAGTAGATTCTCTCATAAGGAAGACTCACTGGCCAGCAGGGGTGGTGTCATTTTGTGTGTGATATTCCCAACTGCTACACATGCAACACAGCCAAACACTTTGCAGTATTAGAGCAGTCATATTGCTGTGAGTGTGTCTGTATGAAGATGTAGATGTAAAATGCATGAACATGATCCACATTTTCCAAAGAGAAACCTGAGGCTACAAGAGGTTGAGTAACTTGTCTCATAAAGCGCATTCGAGGTAGAGCTGCAGCTCAAAACCATTCCTCTCAGGGCTCTGCTCTTCCCACCAGGACTTCAGGCTCCTGATTGTTTAAGATAATAGAAGGGAGCATCTCCTGACAATGATTTTCTCTCCCTGATACATGACCCCCACTTATTTCCCTCCTAAAAATCTCAAGTGTAAAAATAATAGGTTTTAACTAAATGTCAAAAAGATGTTCACTCTTGAATCATCTTTCTCTCTTGGTTCTTTAAACTCCTAAGTTATTCACCTTCTATAACTGAGAGAAAGTCTTCAAATGTTCATCCAGAGCCATTTGATGAAGGCTGCATTCCAGGCACTGGCTAAGGAACCTCCATAGAAAGCATCTGCCCAGAGACAGATGAGGTGGGTTGGCTCCAGTGCTGATTGGCTCCTTTCCTAGGGACTCTCTGGTCAGACCTTGTGTGGCCTCTCTCACAGGTTTTTATTCTCTGAAGTGGCTGCATCAGCCATCAGGTGGAGCCGGGCTCACTCCCCTTACTTCTTCCTTTGTCTCCATCATGTCTGGGAAGCCGGCTCTGCGGGCCCCCGGAGGCCCCTGGACAGCAGCTGTGATGGTGTGGCTGGTGGCGCTGAATGTCCCAGTGGCTGAGGGCGGGGACTCTCCACGTGAGTGCAGGGCAGCTGCTCCTCGGCCAGCCCGGGGTGGGCTCTGAGGGACCCTTGGCTGGGGCGTGGGGGGCTATGACCTGAGAATAGTCTGTGATCAGCAT
>NW_005371707.1:0-486 GCF_000412655.1 Myotis brandtii
TGCCTGTGTTCCTTCCTCCCTTTCTATTTCTTTTTTTACAGCATTCTCTTTAGCATTTCTTGCATTACATTGCTGGCTTGGTAGTCATAAACTCCCTTAGCCTTTTTTTTTTCTATGAAGCTCTTGATTTCCCCTTTAATTTTTTATGATGGTCTTGCTGAAGAGAGTATTCTTGGATTCAGTCCCTTGCTTTGTATCACTTTGTATACTTCATTCCATTCCTTCTGGACTGATGTGGTTTGTTGAGAAATCATTTAATAATCTAATGGGAGCTCCTTTGTAGGTAACTATTTGTCTCTTTCTTTCTCTTGCAGTCTTTAAGATTCTCTCTTTGTTGTTAACATTTGCCATTGTAATTATGACATGTCTTGGTGTGGGTATTTTGGGATTCATCTTGCTTAGGACCCTCTGTACTTGTGTAACTTTTTTCTTCCCCAAATCAGTTTTCAGTCATTATTTCTTCAAATAGATTTTCTAATCCTTGCT
>NW_005371708.1:0-3227 GCF_000412655.1 Myotis brandtii
TAATCACTGGAAATATTTCTTTGAGTAATTGGTAACAAAGAATGCTCTTTATGGGATAAAATGCTGAGTGATAAAATGCATAACCTATACAGTAAAACTGATTATATCAAACTAGAGGCCTGGTACATGAAAATTTGTGCACTCGGGGGAGGTGGGGGGAGTCCCTCAGCCCAACCTGTACCCTCTGGCAGTCTGGGACCCCTCAGGGGATGTCCACCTGCCAACTTAGGCCCGCTCCCCGGGGGATCAGGCCTAAGCTGTCAGTCAGACATCCCTCTGGCAGCCCAGGAGCCCTCGTGGGATGTCTGACTGCGGCTTAGGCCCCCTCGGACATCCTTAGCACTGCCGAGGAGGCAGGAGAGGCTCCCACCACTGCCACTGCGCTTGCAGCCATCAGCCCAGTCTGTGGCTGAGTGAAACTCCCACTGTAGGAGCGCATTGACCACCGGGGGGCAGCTCCTGCGTTGAGCTGTGTGTGTCATAGCAACTGGTCGTTCCGGGTTGTTCTGCTGTTAGGGTCAATTTGCATATTACCCTTTTATTATGTAGGACTAAAGGCCCGATGCATGAAATTCATGCAAGAGTAGGATTTCCTTCCCCTGGCTGCTGGCACTGGCTTCCCTCTGGCACACGGGACCCCGGCTTCCCTCACAGCCCCGGCTTCATCTAGAAGGTCGTCTGGAAGGACGTCCGGTCTAATTAGTATATTACGCTTTTATTATAGCTAAGGTAGCCAGTGTTGCTATAGACAAATAGGTGTGTTTAAATTTAAAGTTTGATGCATTTTTTACATTAATAAACTTTATTTTTAGAGTACTGCTAGGCTTACAGTAAAATTGAGCAAAAGTTCAGAGATTTCTCATATACTTCCGACCCCCACACGTACACAGCCATTATCAATATCTCCCAGCAGAGGTTACATTTGTTGTTGTTTTAAAGATTTTTAAAATTGATTTTTAAAGAGAGAGGGAGGGAGGGAGAAGGAGGAAGAGAGAGAAACCTCTATGTGAGAGGGAAACATTAATCGGCTGCCTCCTGCATGCCCCCCACCAGGAATCAAGCCTGCAACCCGGGCACAGGCCCTGACCAGGAATCGAACTGGCAGCCTTTCAGTGCACAGGATGATGCTCAACCAACTGGCCAGGGCAAGGTTACCTTTGTTAAAACTGATGAACCTACGTTGACACCCAGAGTCATTAGTTTACATTAAGGTTCACTCTTGATGTTATATATCCTGTTGGTTTTGACAAATGTATAATGAAATGTATCTTTACCATTATTGCATCATACAGACATTTTTAAAGTATTAGAGTAAAATGTAACTTTAATAATGTCTAAAGTAATATTTGTTATTAACTGCATGTTAATGCCACATATGCTTTCTAAATTTTATAATTCTGTGTTCCTAGTTCCATAGCCTGTAACGATGTGCACATAAGTATGCTCTCTGTACTTAGCGTTTGGCTCTAGTGGTGGGTTTTCATAACTGCTGCATGTGCACACACTCAGAGCGAAGCCCAAGTGGCTAATTTCTCGGCCCCTCTTCCAACAGCGTCTTGGAGAGCCACTTCCAGTCCCAGAAGGATTGCTATGAAAAGGAGATAGAAGCTTTGAACTTCAAAGTGGTGCATCTAAGTCAAGAAATAAACCACCTGCAGAAATTATTTAGAGAAGAGAATGACATCAATGAAAGTATTCGTCATGAAGTTACCAGGCTGACGTCAGAAAACATGGTATGGTCTCAGCCGTGGGCCCCGGTTGTGTGCACTATTCTAGAGATGTTATTCATTAGCCAAGTCATATGCAGTTTCTTGGCAATAAAACAATGGATCAGACTTATGTTTTCTAGGAGTGAAATACTTGAGTCACAAGAGAAACTTATATTAACCCAGGCTGGAGAGCACTCTGATTTGAGAGTATGTGTTTTTTCCATAGGATGGGTCCACATTCTGTGTGTGTGTGTGTGTGTGTGTGTGTGTGTGTGTGTGTGTGTTAAATCTAGCCAATACCCCTTGGAAATTGACAAAAGCAACATTAAGGTAAAAGGATAATTTGAGAGGGGCATGCATTCATGTCAGCCTCTACTCCTGCTTCTCATCTCACCTTTTCAGAGGCCTTCCCTCCTGTGATGCCCATTCTTTCCTCCTACACATGTCTCATCCTTTCTTCTACCTCACGCCTACTGGCATGGAGAAAGGCTTCAGAAATCTCCTCACTCAAAACTATCCCTTTCTTGGCCCCACATCCCCGGTAGCTACCACTCCGTTTCTTTCTTCTTTCCTTTTTCTTTTTTGGTAATCCTCACCCACGGATATTTTTCCACTTATTTTTTTAGAGAAAATGGAAGGGAGGGAGGAAGGGAGAAGAGAGAGAGAGAGAGAGAGAGAGAGAGAAACATCGATTTGAGAGACACATTGATTGCTTCCCGCACGCTCTCCAGCCAGGGCCAGGGAATCAACCTGCAACCCAGGTGCGTGCCCTGGACCAGTGGAACCTATGACCTGTCAGTGCTCAGGCCGACACTCTAACCACTGGGCTGTGCCGGCCAGGGCACCACCCCATTTCTTTGGGGGAGTTGTCAGACTTCTCAGCAGCCATCCAACAACTGCCATCCCACTCACCTCCCATTTGCTCTGTGGCCACCCCATTTTGCCATGTGCCCCTACCACTAACTGGTCTGTCTGCATCCAGCTGCTGACAGAGGGTTCATTTCCATCCTCCTCGTTGTCTCCCAGGGCACCACCCTCTCCTAGGTTTCTCATCCTCTTCGCCGTTCACAGGCTGCCCTTTCTCAGCTTCTTTGCTGTCTCCTGCTCCTCTGCCTAACCTCGAACTACTAGGACCTCTCGGGTCTGTGCCAGCAGGTGAGGAGCTGTGGCCCCTGCATAGCCAACACGTGGAGCAGGAGTAAGGACCTTCACATCTTTGGTCCTTGGGTGAAACTTTCATGAGGAATCGGCGGTGAAATCCAATTGCACAAACAAGTATTCTTCATTTGAGCATTAGCGGTGTGGGTGTTTTTATAAACTTGGGCAACAGAAAAACTGTTTTTACCTGCCTGAGGGTAGAGGTGACAGATGTTTAAAAAACTATACAGGCGGACAAGGACAAAGGATTGAGCCCCACATGGAATGCAGAGGGCGCAGTGCGACCCCCTCGAGGTGGTCCGTGCCTAGATGAGGAAGTGAGGTCTCTGGGTCTGGACCAGAGAGGCTGGCTGCCACCTC
>NW_005371708.1:4288-6876 GCF_000412655.1 Myotis brandtii
TGGGCCAGGCAGTGGCGTGAATGTGAGGAGTGGGCTGGGTGGAGGGTGCAATAAGGTGCATGGGCATCAAAAGGGGGAAGCTGCCTCAAGCTCTGGGGATTGTTGCCACATAGGCATGCAGGCCCAGTGTTGCTTGATAGTCCTGGTTTTTTGGTTTTTGTTTTTTAAGAGAAGCCATTTTTATGTGAAGTAAAAATTTTATGTGAAATATCAAGTTTTAAACAATGACTTAAAAATATTTTAAACATTGTTTATGCCAAACAAAACCTAATCTCTAGCTGGATGCAGCTTAGGACCCCTGACAACTATACATAGGACCAAGCCCAAATCGGAATCCAGTGATATGGCCCCAAGTACTGACCGTTCTTCTCACTATAGGAAAATTAGAAGAATTTTCTAATGAGTTGAATCACACTCGAGAAGAAGAGGGAATACACCCCAAAGAGAAGGAGAAGCTGATGGATGACATTCATGCAATGCCAGAGGTCAGCGAGGGCTTGGAGAAACAGGTTGAAACTGAACCCAAAGTGGAGAGTAGCCTCCGGCAGGAAGCGTCTCGTCTCACTATGGAGAACAGGGTGAGGAGTGGACTAAGTTGTTGATAAATGACTGCCTGCCTGTGCGCAGATGTCACAGAAGGGTGGGGGGCGGGGGGAGCAGGCCACCTGGAGCACACGCTGAGCAGCTGTGGACCAAAGCCACAGTCAGAGCACTGTTTCCTTTTGCAAAAGACAGGTGGTCTCTGAGGTTGAGCCCACTCAGGGGAGGCTCAGGGCTCACAGGGACGTGCCTGATAAAGCAAAGGGAGGTGGGGTGCAGGGGTCCTGCGCACTGTCCCATGGTGGCACCCATCTGGGAAGACGATGTCCATGTGTTCTTCTGGGGGTATGTCCTTCCTACAAATTTCATAGACAAAATGTTCTTCCATGAAATGACCATGGTAGTAGGCAACAGACTTTAAATCATGAAAGTCTTCATCAAATTGAAGAGGCCCTTGTCAAAAAGAAATTTGGCAACTCTATGTCGGTCCCCAGTGATTCTTTTGATATTAATTGGTGTGTGAAGCCTACAAGACTGAGACACACTAAAGTAGCAGCTGGGGTGCTTTCCTGGGGGCTGGAAACTGAGGCCCTTCCAGGCCGGGCAGCCTCTACAACGTGCCCAGGGGAGGGCTCACCAGGGCAGTGGGCACCTGGACATGCCCACAGGCCCTGCTCCCCATGGTCAGGGCCCCCCCATTTTCTATCTCACAGGAAAACCATGATAGGGTGAAATTATATTTTACATTGTCAGGGTTTGACTTTGAAGAATGATTATATCTAAAAGAGGAATCCAGGGAGTTTGATATCTAACAGGAAATAACACATTCCAGTCAGGGGTGCCCAGATGATGGCCATCTTTTCTCAGGGGACACAACTTCCTTAGAGAATAGACACATCAACTCACACCAAATAAACAGCTGTCCATTGAGCCTGTGAGGATGTCCTGCCTGCCAGCGTGTCCCTGGGTCTCAGTTGGGGCCAGTGGTAATGGGGGTGGGTCACATGTATGTTGCACGTCTTGTCTCGTGTGAACTGTCATTCCTTAGCTGTGAGTGTGTGCCTCTGGGTATGTATCAGGCCCTAATTGTGTGGGATTTGTGTGTGTTTGTTCCTGATGCTCCTGGACCAGTGAGGTCCCACACAGTGCCCCTCTCAGGAGCCCCAGGTGTGTGGCTCTGTTCCAGGTGGGGACGGGCCAGCCTGCTGCCTCCACCCTGAGCTGGGGAACAGTCATAGCTTCCTGTTTTATATCTACATGGTCCTTCCAACAAACTCCCCCTAAACCAATGAGGAGCCTCAGTGCTACCAATGAGCCAATGAATATGCCACAAAGGAATATAATTCCTATAAATTAGGTGCTGGTTTTACCCACAAGTGAGGCTTAACAGTATTAGTTTCCTAGAGTTCCCATAACAAAATACAACAAACTGGGTGGCTTAGAACAATAGAAACGTGTCCTCTCATACTTGTAAAGGCCAGAAGTCCAAGTTCAAGGTGTTGGCCCAGCCACATTCCTCCAGAGTCTCCAGGGGAGAGGATTTCCTTGCCTCTCCCAGCTCCTGGAGTCACCTGACATTCTTGGTTTGTGACAGCGCATCCCCAATCTCTGCTGTCCCTTCACGTGGCCTCCCCTCTGTATCTCTGTGTGCCCTTTATCTCTGTTATAAGGACAGTCTCATTGGATTCAGAACCCACCCCAATCCAGCGAGTTATCATATTGATCTGTGGTTTAATTACAACAGCAAAGACCCTATTTCCAAATGAGGTCACACTCAGGGGTTCTCAGTGGACATGAATTTTGAGGGTACACTATTTAATCCCATATCTGATCCTTTAAGTCAAAGAAAATCCTTATTAAAAAAGAAATAATAAAAACTTTTAGTGATCATCTCACTATTTATCAAAGAAATTCTAAATTAAAACTAGATAATATGTTTGCCCCTGAAATTATAGAGATTTTATGGTGCTGGTGAGACTGTCATCATATATGGTTTCTGGGAACATAAACTTGCCGGAAGCTAATTCCAGCAGGTCATAAATGCAAGA
>NW_005371709.1:0-1973 GCF_000412655.1 Myotis brandtii
TGTGTGTGTGTGTGTGTGTGTGTGTGTGTAACCCACACTGAATGGCCCAAGGCTCTCCTTGTTCCCCAGCTGGGCAGGTCTGGCACAGAAAGCCAACCCCTCTCTCCCAGAGCCACCTGCCTCCAGAAAGAGGTGAGATTCTGTAAGTGCCCCCTCCACCCAGCACTGAGAGGAAAGCCTGAACCAGCCATCTGGCTGCATTTGGGCAAAATCCTGCAGAATGACTAATCCTCATTAACCACACTTCCTCCCTCACAGGCAGACACACCCTCCCCTCTCCACACACTCACACTCACATACCCACACACAAAGACACCATCATACTCGCCCTACGCAGACACACAAACAGGGTGGACACACCCTGCATGCACTGGCCCACAAAGACCGTTAATTGCACGACCTAAACGCCACACACACACACACACGCACACACACACACACACACACATGCACCTACAGCCCATATCCATCAGTTGCAGACACTTGAATGTGTGGCTACACAGAGCCCCACCCTGACATTTTCCTCTCAATTAACCTCTCCTCTTGCCCCAGGGGCTTTCCTACAAACTCATAAACTGAATCCGGAAAGCACAGGCCTTCATCTCCTACTCCCAGCCTCCAACCCCCTACTCGCCGGACCCCAAAACCCTGCCGGAACACTCACAGTTTCCTGGGCTCCTGGCCTCTGCAGCTCTCCGCGCTTCACCCCCGCCTTCCCACCCATCACGTGTAACGTCACGCGTGACGCTAACCATCAGGAGGGGCGGGGGCTACCCCCGGCGCGTCCGCCCTGCGTGCCCAGGGATTGGCAGAACCTGAGAGCAGTGGGTGTCCTTTGGGGCGACGCCCCCAGACTGGGCCACCGGGATCCGGCCCCACGCTACCTCCCAGAGCCAATCCGGGCTCCCGGATCGGTTCTGGCCCCGTCCGCCGCCAGAAAGAGGAGGGGAGGAGCCGTGGGCGCTTGCAATCCCCTGGCTGGCCTCGGGGGGCTCCTGGCCTCGGCCGCAAGGGGTCTAGGTGTCCAGGGCGAACCCTTGCCGGGCGCAGCGGGCGGCGTGGAGGGGCCGTCCTCTGATGGTGCGCCCGGAGGGGCTCGGGTTACCTCCCGGTCTGTTTACTGGTTGGCAGCCTTGGCAGTGGCTTCAGCCTCCTCGGTCTCCTGCGCTGCTCCTTCCTCGCAGCACCTCGGCCTCCACCCCCCTCACAGTCCTGTTCCGTTCGTGCCCGTTCCCCTTCTTCGCACCCAGTCCATCCCCATCCCCATCCCCATCCTTGTTCTCCGCTGTGACACCTAGCCTCACTAGGTCCCCGGCTTCCTTATGCCCCCAATCCCTATCCCTTGGCCTTAGCCACAGCCCTGGGTGGGAAGGGACAGAGTCTCAAGGTTCTGTCTGCATCAAGCAAGCGGATCAGAAAGGTTCTTCCTCCCCCTAAAGTCCTGGAACCAGCTGCGGCTCCCTGCGACCTTGCCATGACTGGGTGGCCAGGGAGACACTTTCTGGCATAGGAGGAGGATGCGTGTGAAGAAAGCAGCTCTCGCCACACACACACACACACACACACTCACAACTCACCCAGTCACAGTACAGAGCCCCACCCCCAGGCTCCAGTCCACTCCTGCCCACCGCGGCTCACGCCCCGCTCTGCCCAGGTGACGTTCCCTCCCTGAGGCCGCGGGGCTGACCGCAGAGGGCTGGCAATTCCTTGAGCCCTGGTAGCTGGCACGGCCTGGAGAGGTCAAGGTCCTGGGCTCCCCTGTGCTGAACCGTTAGTGGAGCCGACCCACGCCCTGAGTTCGCGGTCGAGGTGGGCATCCGAACTCCAACGGGAAGGGCTGGAGCCCAGCAGCCCAGCCCAGGAGAAAAACGGCTGTCCTGGGTGCCTGAGAGGTGGCGGGAGGAGTGACTGGCGGCCCCCTCAGCCAATGGGAGCGCGGGACTGCTCAGCCCCGCCCCGCTCCTGCAGCCTTG
>NW_005371709.1:2097-15722 GCF_000412655.1 Myotis brandtii
GAGGGGCTCCGGGGGCTGAGACCGAGAGGTGGGGGCGCCAGGAGGACCGATCGGGGGGGATGCGCTGAGATCTGCTCTAGGGGACTTGGCCCCGGGTTTGCAGGGGATGTAATGGGGCTCTCGCCAGCAGGTCCTCTACAAAGCCTGGGAGAGGGCCATGCAACTTCTTAAGACGGGAGAGGAGGGGGACAGAGGGGACAGCACTCTGGGCCTGGGGGTCTCTGGGCCGGGACATCTCTGGTCTTTGGCTGCAGCTGTCCCAGGTCCTGAAGCCCAGCCCTTGAGGCCTGAGCACCAAATACTGGCTAACCCCCTACTCCCATACACAAGAGAGGTGGGCGATAAACTGCCCTGGCCCCAATTTCTCTCACACGCTTGAAGCCCCAGGGCCTGCCACAACCCCATCTCCTCCACTCTCAACCTCCTATGAGGATAGAGACTGAGTAGATGACTCAGCTGAGAGCAGGAATGAGGGGTGAAGGAGAGGTTCCCACCCGCCTGGTGTGAATAGCTCCAAAAGTCCATGGTGGTGCCTGGATGGGCAGTTCTCTGGCCTAAGGCATGGGAGGGCAGGATGCTCAAACCAGGGGGAGGGGTGGAAATTCTGGGGGGCAGCCCTCACACCCCTCCTCCAATCCCTCCCTCTCCCTGCGCAGGCCTAGTGCACACTCCAGAGAGGCAGCGGAGGTGAGGGCTCCGGTTCACTGGGAACCCAGTCCTGCCCAGAAGGCTCATGGAGCCCGGAGCACGCGGAGCCCTCCTCCCGAGGGCTAGCAGGTTCCTTCTGGACCTGTAGTCTAGCCGCCATGGCGCACGGTTTCTTGGTGGGTTTCGACCCACTGGGCCTTGGAGACCTAAGCTCTGGCTCTCTGAGCTCCCTCTCCTCCCGAGGCCACCTGGGCAGCGACACAGGCTCCGCAACGCGATACCTGCTGAGGAAGCAACAGCGGCTGCTGAATGGGCCCTCCCGCGGAATCCGAGCCTCATCTCCCATGGGCCGTGTCATCCTCATCAACTCCCCCATCGAAGGTGGGGGTGGGGCCCAGCAGAGGCCGGAGCAGAGGGTGGGGGGAGAGGACATATGGCGCTAAGTAGAAGGAGGCAGAGCCAGTATGGGTGGGGGAACTCAAGAGATGGGAGCCCCAAGGATGGTGGGGGGGCTTCTGGGAACCCATACACTCTTCCTCATCTACTTTCTTTGCTCCTTTAGGCCAGTCCTTTAGGACTCCAGGATTGCAGAGAGGGCAGAGGTGGGAAATAGGGCATAGCCACCGGGAAAGGTGTAGGAATGTGTGTGTGTGTGTGTGTGTGTGTGTGGTATGCTAGCCCCAAATGAGCTGGGCAGAGTCTGGAAAGTCCAGTCTAGGATTCAGCCAGGGCGCTGGCCGAGGGACAGAGAAGAGCTGGAGATATCTAGTCCTGTCTATAGGAAGCCCAGGCCCAGGGAGCCCTCACTTCCCTGCTGTCATTCACGGTCCCGCTTTGCTCCTCTGCTGCTTTTGTTTTTGTTTCTATTTTTTCATAGATGCTACCTTTGTCCAAACCCATTTGCGTATGCCTTTGGGGCATGTGCAGGACGGAGGACACCCCCCATCCACCAGCCTCTTGCGTGTCCAGTTCTGTGTTGAGCTGGGAGGAACCAGGGCCCAGCTGGGCAGACGGAATGAAAGGCTCCACATGCAAAAGGAAGGAAATGAAGATAGAGTAGCAAATGTTTAGGAGAGTGGGGAGAAAAGGAAGGTGGGGGTAAGGGAAGGAGCCCCAGGGCTGGGCCCTGAAGGAGGGGAGACCTAAGCTTATGTAGATGCTTAATGCCACTTCATTGCACACCAGTTCTGTACCAGCCCTGGTTAGGTTCTTCAGGGAACCTAGAGAGAAAGAAGGCTCAGTCTTCAGTTTCAGAAATTTACGGTGTAGCAGGGCTTAGAGACGGCAACGGGAACAGCTGGTGAGGGGGTGGGGGTATCACAGACAAAGGATGGACATAGAAAGCACGAAGCATGATGGGGCAGGCACTGAAGAGACAGCCTGGCTGCAGTGACAGGTGTGAGACAACAAAGAGCAGATGAGCAAAGCAGGACCTTGAATGACAGCAGGGAAGTGGGGCTCTCTGGGCCTGGGCTCTCTGCAGATAGGACCAGACAACTATCTCCAGCTCCCCTCCTGTCCCTCAGCCAGCAGAGTGCCCTGGCTGAATCCCAGACTGAACTTTTCAGACCCTGATCCTCCCCCTGGCCCGTCTGGGCATCCCTGTTCCTCTACCCGGGCCTCTGGGGCATGTAACTCAGGAATCAGGCTTTCCTCCACCAGTGGTCCAGCACACCCATCATCCACACACTCAGCCTCACCCCAGAGTGAGCAGCAGGGCACTGCTGAGGGCCACCACTGTCATTCTGGTCATGGAGCAGAAGTCCCCAGAGGAGCTACAAGACATGGGGGCGGGGGACACTGCCCTGGAAGTCCCAGGATCCCCACGTCTCTGTACTGCACCATCCCTGCCCACAGGCTGCCCTTGGGGATTTGTCCCTGAGCTGCTCTGGTTTCTTAGATGAAACAGAAGTGTGTGTGTCTGTGTATGTGTGTGTGTGTGTGTGTGTGTGTGTGTGTGTGTGTGTGTGTGTGTGTGTGTGAGAGAGAGAGAGAGAGAGAGAGAGAGAGAGAGAGAGAGAGAGCAGAGAGAGAGAGAGAGAGAAAGAGGGATATTGATTTAGAGTTCTGGAGTAAGCCCCAAGAAGAAATTTCACCTTCTCACCCCTCCAGTCTCCAACAAAAAGGCCTTCTCAAGGACGCACCTCTGAGCCTTTGCTCACTCCATCCCTCATCAATGTCTTCCCTTAATTCCACCCGTCTGAGTCCTCCAAGAATCCCTCCCTGGCAGTCCAGCCCCCCGGGGCCCTCCTCCTCTGACTTCCCCAGCACTGACGGAGAGGCCCACTCCGGGCTCTGGGCACATGCTGCACAGGGTGCTGTTTGGTTTCTCTCTTCAGAGAGTCAGGTAGCTCTTAGAGCCCTTACTTCCAGAACCACAGAGTGTAAGAGGCAGAAGGCACCTCAGGGATCCTTCCACAGCATCCTAGACGGGGATTTACCAAGTGTCCGCATGTATACCTCCAAAAATGAGGAACTCGCTCTCCCTCCTGGAAAACTCATTCCATGCTGACAGCTGAGAGTATCAGAAAGTTTTCCCTTGCTCAGTGGGCCTCCATATAATTCCATTATGTGGGTTTTGTTCTGTCCTCTGGGTTGCACAGTCAAAAACATCTAATACCTTGCACAGGATAGTTCTTCAACTATTTAAAGATGGAGCTGACATGCTCATTTCCACTGCAAGCTAAAGGGCCCAGACTCCTCAGCTGTGCTCCATAGAATGGATTCTTAAACCTCTTTTCTATTTCTCTGACCCTCAGAATACTAATATTTTTAGGCATTTGGCCTATCCCAGGCCTTTGGGCATGGGAAGCTTACTAAGCATCAGATTCACACACACACACACACACACACACACACACACGCGCACACGCACACACACACGCGCGCGCGCACACACACACACACACACACACACCTATATTATGAGAACAGTGTCTTCCCACCTGGAGTCCTGTCCTGTCTACTCCCATCCCCTCCCTAGCCCACAGTCTCAAAGCCACCCAGAGGAAACTCAGAAATTGGCTGCCCCCCTCATGTAGGTCCCTGGATGCCTGTGACCAGCAACCCAGCTTTTGCAGGCCCCAAGTTGGGGAACCCAGGGGTCCACTGTGCTCAGAACAGGCATGGGAGTCATGCCTGTGTCCCCATCCCCACAGCCAACAGTGATGAGAGCGACATCATCCATGCGGTCCGGGTGGAGAAGAGTCCAGCAGGGAGGCTGGGTTTCAGCGTGCGCGGCGGCTCTGAGCATGGCCTGGGCATCTTCGTCAGCAAGGTGGAGGAGGGGAGCAGTGCAGGTGAGCAGGGTCCCCGGGGGTGAGGTCCTGGGGCTGTATGTGACCCCATCTTAGTGGGGCACAGAGGTTCTAGTCAGGGATGGGAGGAAGAATCCTGGGCTTTGGAGGGCCTGATCTAATGGGGAGATGGAGCCCCCTCTCAGGGCGGAGTGGGCTACTGGACAGGTGCCTAGTCGAACATGGGACACACAGACCCCCCTAGGGATCCCACATCTCAGGGAAGAAGTTTCACCCCAGGGAGCCTGGTCTGTGGGGGCTCAGCCTCACGCTGGAGGCCTTCTCCCAAATGGCCCACACCAGCCGCCCCTCTCCCCGGCGCAGAGCGGGCTGGCCTGTGTGTGGGGGACAAGATCACGGAGGTGAACGGGCTGAGCCTGGAGAGCACCACCATGGGCAGCGCCGTGAAGGTCCTGACGGGCAGCAGCCGCCTGCACATGATGGTGAGGCGCATGGGCCGTGTGCCCGGCATCAAATTCTCCAAGGAGAAGACCACGTGGTGAGAAGGCCTGCCCTGCCTGCCCCTGGACCCCTACCCAAAGCCAGGGCAGGAGAGGCTGAGGGCAAGGGCTCTGCACAGGCCTGGCTGGTGTGGCTCCTGCTTCTCCCACCCCGTGGGGATGGGTCACGGAAACCCTAAGGCCTGACCCTGAAATGAGAAAAGGTCTTGTCTCTCCACTCCTCCACTTCCTCCCGCAGCTCTGCTATCTCAGACCCCAGCGGCCCTGCCCCCTGGCTGCTGCTGCTGCTGCTGAGTTTAAGATAATAACAGCGCCTCTTCCTCCTGGGCCTATGAGGATTCGAGAAAATTAGGATAATTTCTCAGATTTGATTAATCCTTGTCCCACTGAAGATCTTAGACCTAGGAAGTCCCCCAAAGGCAGCCCCACTTTTCCCCTGCAGTTATGGGGGCTGCTGGGAGGTGGGGGGATGGTGGCAGATGGGGGCCCAGGCTGAGGGCTCCTTGCTGCTGCCCCAGGGTGGACGTGGTGAATCGGCGGCTGGTAGTGGAGAAGTGCAGCTCCACGCCGTCAGAGAGCAGCTCGGAGGACGGGGTGCGGCGCATCGTCCACCTCTACACGACCTCCGATGACTTCTGCCTGGGCTTCAACATCCGAGGGGGCAAGGAGTTTGGCCTGGGCATCTACGTGTCCAAGTGAGGAGTGGGCAGGGAATGAAATGGGTAGGGTAGGGAATGGGGCTTGGGGCTTGACCTGGGCTGGGACCTGGGGATGGGTTAGCAAGGGAGGCCTGGCCAACTACAAGTTCAAATGAGGGCTTAGGTCAGGGGTGGGATCAGCAGAGGGGGGCCGGGTCACCAGGAGGAGGGTCAAGGAGTTTGCCTGGGGCATCCCTGTATCCAAGTGAAGAGGGTCTGGACTGGGGTGAGGGAGGGCAGGCCTGGGGGCTTACCGGACTGCTGCCTGTCTGACCCTAGAGTGGATCATGGTGGGCTGGCCGAGGAGAACGGTATCAAGGTGGGAGACCAGGTCCTGGCGGCCAACGGTGTCAGGTTCGATGACATCAGCCACAGCCAGGCCGTGGAGGTGCTGAAGGGCCAAACGCACATCATGTTGACCATCAAGGTGGGCAGAACTGTGGGAGTCAGGGAGAGGCCAGACAGTAGGGAAGACTTCCTAGAGCACCCTAGTTCTTAATTATGCCCATTGCTCTGCAACTGGACTTTTTCACAGCCACATGAGAGGTAGGGCAGGCATTGTCCTTATTTTGCAGAAGAAAGAAGGCTCAGAAAGGCAAAGTAACTGAGGAGCCCCAGGCAATTCCCCGGGTGGTCAGTATCGGGGCCTGTTCCAGGCCCGCTCCCCAAGTGTCTAGGGCAGTGCCCCTTTGTATGAGTGGGGGAGGTCTAGGAGTAAAAGGAAAAAGAAATGTCCCGCTCAGAAAGGTGGGCGGTGGCTATGGCTTTGGGTAGGACTAGGTGGTGGGCTTCCTCAGGGTTCAGGGCAAGAAGGGCTGGGCTGTACAGAGATTGGGTTTCAGGGGACGTGGCTGGATCCATTATTCATGTGGGTCTCACACTTGCCTGAGGATCAGGTCTTTCTCACTCTGGCTCCTGGAGGATGTGATGCCTCACTCTGCCTAGTGCCTCGTCCTGGCCCCTGCTCCACCCTTCTCCCTTCTCCAAGCCTTTCACCCATTTCACCATCCCGCGCCTCCTCCACCATTCCCCGCCCCCACTGCCTTTATTTCCCACCCCTCCCGCATTCCACTCTTCCTTTCCTTCCTCTCAAATGCTCCTCCTTACTCCCACTCAGCCCCTCATTCATCCATTCATTCATTCAATATTTTTTAGCACCTACCATAGGATGGCCAGTATGCAAGGTCCTGAAACTACAACAACGAACAGACAAGGTCTTTGTTATTGGCAGAGACAGATAAATAAACTAGATACATGCAGATTGTGACAAATGCTATAGGAAATTAACAGAGAGAGGGGCGGAGGTGATTTAGGAAGACACTTTTAGTCGGGGGATGTCAGAGTGGGCCTCTCTGAGGAGGTAATACCTGAAGAGGGGAAAGGAGCTGGCCACCTGATGAGCTGAAGGAAGAGAATCCAATCAGAAGGAACAGCAGGTGCAAAGGCCCTGGAGTGTGGAGAAACTTGGCATGCACAGAAACAAAGTGGCCTGTGTGGCTAGAGCATGATGGAGAGTAAGAGGGTTGAAAAGTTCACTCCTGTGCCATCACTCCTCATTGTTTCTCTCCCTTCTGACCCATCCCGATGCCCTCCTCTGCCCACCATGCCCGCCCCAGGAGACTGGCCGGTACCCTGCCTACAAGGAGATGGTTTCTGAGTACTGTTGGCTGGACCGACGTAAGTGGCTCAGGCCTCGAAGGCTGAAGGGAAAGGGCAGGGCCTGAGGGTGGGGCCGGAATATCTGAGGACTAAATGGGCAGGGGGACCAGGATCTTACTGGGATTTTCACACTGCCCAGCGCTGTTTGGGGCCCTTCTCTGAGAAGGTGCAGGTCCTGTTTCAGGCTCTCCTAGGATCTGGAGTCCCAAGGGGGTGGGGTGGAGGAGAAGTGACTTCCTTACGGTCTCATCCTACTGGCAGGATGCTGAGCATCCAACCTTGGCTGTTATCGGATCCTCCCCAACAACCCCCCCCCCCCAAGCCCAGGGGTAGTCTGCAAGCCTGGCAGGGCCCTGAAGCAACCTGCCGGTCCCCGGAAATGCCCCTGCCTTCCCTATGCCCGCAGTGAGCAACGGGGTGTTGCAGCAGCTGTCCCAGGCCTCTGAGAGCAGCTCCAGCGTCTCCTCATACGCCTCCAGCGCCCCCTACAGCTCGGCTGAGGGCTCCAGCTCCCTGCCCTCTGACCGCTTGGATGTCTGCCTGGGGCCGGAGGAGCCCAGCAGCCGAGGCCCAGGCTGGGGGCGAGCAGACACAGCCATGCAGACGGACCCCGATGTGGGCGGCCGCGTGGAGACCTGGTGCAGCGTGCGGCCCACAGTCATCCTCAGGGACACAGCCATCCGCTCCGACGGACCCTCCGCCGCCCGCCGCGTTGACTCTGCTCTCTCTGAGTCCCCCAAGACTGCTCTGCTGCTGGCCCTCAGCCGACCCCGGCCCCCCATTACACGCTCCCAGAGCCACCTGACCTTGTGGGGTACGTGGGGGATGGGTGGCTGCTGCTCTCTTTAAAGCCCCTGTTCCAAAACCTCCCTTAGACCCCATCCTGGGCCCCAAACCCCTCTTTGCCCAAGCTTTGACCCAGCCTCAGCCCCAAAATACACTCAGACCCAGACCCAGCTCCAGCTCCAGTCCCTCTGAGCCCCAATAGAGCCCTAACAAGCCCTCCAGCCTGGAGTGCCCAGACCTGTACACACACACACACACACACACACTCCAGTCCTCATGGCTTCCTCACATAGCTGTAGCTGTGGGTAAAGTAGGCGTGAAAAATTGGAGGAGGGCCCCTGGCCCTCCCAACCTCCCTGCCCCCATCCCCGCTTCCCCACATGGCTGCAGACCCTGTCTGTCCCCCTACTCTCCCTTCTCTCTGCCCCTCCCCACACCCCGGCCCCTGGTCCTTCCCTTCTGCCCGCCCCTCCAGCCTCCCGGGTGCTCCCTCGTGTCTGCAGAAGAGAAGAAGCAGCGGAAGAAGGAGAAGTCGGGGTCCTCTGGGGAGAAGGGGGCCCTGCAACGCTCCAAGACACTGATGAACCTCTTCTTCAAGGGAGGGCGGCAGGGGCGGCTGGGGGACGGGCGCAGAGAGGCCTGGACACTGGAGAGAGGGAGCCCGGCCAAGCCCCGTCCTCGCCTGGACATGGAGAAAGGTAAGTGCTGGGCTGGTCAGACAGGGAGGAAAGGTCCACCTTGGCATCCAGCCCCACGCTGCCTCTCACTTGCCGTGAGTCTCCACTGCACCCCGTGAGCCCCAGCTTCCTCAGGAGTAAAACTGAAGTAATAATACCTGTATCTTCAGGAATAGTGAGGAATAAGTGAGCTAGTGTATATTCATCACTTAGGACATTATCTGCCACACAGGTGCCCAGAAAATGTAGTGGTCATTCTTACATGACCTCGTCTGCCCATTTTACAGAAGGGAAAACTGATGGAGTCACAGCACAGGAGCAAGCGGAGGAGCTCGGTTCTGAGGGGAGGGCAGGGCACTCTTTTCCTAGAATATTTGGCATCACCTCCCCTGGCCAGAACTCCACAGGCCCTACCCACTTCTAGAACCATCCCTGAGCACGGCGTTTCTAGATCAGGGCCCCCGTGGAAGGGCCGAGGCAGGCTTCACTCATGTCAGGGGCCTCCTCAGGGTCCTCACGGAGGGCCTCTCATCTCCCACGTGAGGTTCGGAGACTGGACCAAGAGTGGGTGGCTTGACTGTTGAGGTTGCCTGTGACAGAAACTCTACTCAAAGTAGCTTTAAAAAGCACCTCTTGGCTCAACTACTGATTTAAGCTGGACCTAAAGATGGAACAGTCTCCTCGGACATCTGCCCTCTCGTCTTTGGTTCCCTCCCCCTGGATTGGCTTATTGTCGTGAGGGCTTTGGCCACTTGAGCTAAGATGGCCACTTAGCAACACAAAGGAAAGAGAGCTTCTCAGAGTCTCCACGGAAGCCTCAGGCTCTCACTGGCCCAGCGGGGACCACACGCCCAGCACATCACTGTGATGTGGGAGAGAGACGCTTTCTCAGCTCCCCTGGGGAACATGCACTGAGGATGGGGGTCCCTGGGTGAAATCAAAGTGTGTTCCAGAGGGGAGAGTGGATGTTGGTCAGGCAAAAACCACTAGAGGATGAGGAGCTGGGCCCTGGCCCCCCCCCCCCCTTGCGGGGGTCCCTGACAGTCCCATGGGAGAGACAATCCCTTCAAATAAGGCACCCCTCCCCCGCGGGGGTCTCAAGGTGACAGTCCCATGGGAGAGACAATCCCTTCAAATAAGGGCAGGCCAGCTCCCCTTCCTCAACTCATCTCTCTCTCCACAGCCCCCAGGGCCCTGCTCTCTCCTGGTTCTCCTCCCACCTCTCAGGCCACTCTTCTCTCTCCTTCCAAGGCTGTCCCTTTTCTCTTTGTCCCCTGAAGGTAAGTGCGCCCCAAAACTCTGTCCCTAGGGTGCTTGCCTCCATCCATTTGCTTCCAAATGAATCTCTATAAGCAGAGCTCAGACTGTACCCTCTCTTGATCCAGAACCTTCACGAACTCACCACTGCCTGTAAACAAAGTTCTTGGCCTGAGCGTGGCCTTCAAGACCCTCATGGCCTCCCCATCCCACCGCCTTCAGCCTGAACTCTCCATACCAACCAGTGATCCATCCAGTCCTGAACCCCCATTTTCAGATTGGGGACAGGGCCTGCTGCTGAGCCTTTTCTTCTTAGCAGGGGGAGCAGGACCTGTGCAGAAGTTTGTCACCTGGAGGCTGAGACGTGGTAATTCATGCATCTCCTTACCAAAGAGATTTACAGCAGAGCTGCTGATGGGGTGGGGTGCATGTTGGGGGCAGCTAAGGGTCTTTGGGCTAAGCTCAGTTGAGATCAAGCATGAGGGACCAGGCAGATAGGGAGGTACATATTGGGGGCAGCTAAAAGAACTGGACTAGGAAAGATAGGGTTGCAGACAGATACTGCGGTACATTTTTAGGAACCTGGAGTTTGAGTTGGGATTCCCAAATACTGATTTGGGGGATATGAGGAAGCCTGTGAGAACTCCAATGGGAACCAGACTAGTAGGACAGTGTATGTCAGGGAATCCAAGGGCTGCTGGGCCAGGAGTCCATTAAGGAACAGACTGGTAGAGGGGTCTGTGTTGGGGGGCAGAGGGGCCTGGGGTAGAGCTCCATTGGTGGGCAGATCACCATGGGAGACTGTGTTGGGGAGCATGGCTGGGACTCCATCAGGGGCACCTGGGCCTCTCAGCCAGAATGTCCTGGGGTTTGACCCCCATCTAGGGAAGCCCCTACCTCCTCTCCTGATGGCTCCAGGCTCCTTCATCATATCCCTTTGCTCCTGCCCTGCAGACCGGGAGAGGGGCCGGGCCCTGCTCTCTGCCAGGTCCGGGAGCCCCTCCAGCCAGCTGCCCAATGTGGATGAGCAGGTGCAGGCCTGGGAGAGCCGTCGGCCCCTTATTCAGGACCTGGCCCGGCGGCTGCTGACTGACGATGAGGTGCTGGCCGTCACCCGCCACTGCTCCCGGGTGAGCCTCCAGCGGGCCCCCAGCCCCAGCACATGGTCACTCAGTCACCCAGGCCCCTCATTCATTCAGGCTACTGCCTGCTGACCAGTATCTGGGCTCAACACTGTGAGGCCAGTGGTCATTAGAAGCGGAAGTCACCCCTGCCTGTCACATGCACACACCGGCACACATACTGAGCTCACAACCAGAAAGGGGAGCTGGACACTGGAACCTAAACACCCATAGTGACAACTCATGTGAAGTGCTGTGAAGGAAAATGACATGATAAAGGAAGCCAAGAGCACAAATTAGATGTGGCCTTGGAGGGCCTCTCTGAGGAGGTGATATTCAAGCTGAGGAGAGAAGGAGTCAGGCAGGTGATGAATTGGGGTACAGGAGTCCCTGCAGTCACCTGCCTCTGTTCTCCTCTAAACCCCAGCCCATTCCCATGCCTCCTTCTGCTCCTGGGTCAGCCACCAGGCCTGGCACAAGTAAGTAATCCCGTGTCCCTTCCCCCACCTCACAGCCCAAACCTCTCAACACCTGCACTGCTGTTCTCTGTTTCCTTCCACCTTAAACAGACCAGAGGGTCCAGAGTGGTATAGAGGTTAGAGGCGAGGGATCTTTGTAGCCTGAATGTTGGTGAGACTACAGAAGGCCCATGTCACCCCCTCTGGGAGGATGGATTGGAAGGCCCTCTCCAGGATCTAGGCTTCCCGCTGCCTCAAGAACCTTCAGGTTTCTGTGATGGGTTCCCTGTGATGAATCTGGGAACTCGAGCCTGTGCCCAAGGGCTGTCTGAGGAGTTTCAGGAAATCGTTTGTGGATCCCCCCACACCATCACCCTGGGCCAGGGTGGGGCTGTGTTGTATGTCTGGGTGGTGTGTGCATTTGTCTGTCTGTGGAGTACCTGGCTGTGTGTTGACTTAGCTGTACGATTGTATCTGTGTGAGTGTGCATGTGTCTAGCTAAGGCATGTGTCACCTGGAGACTGAGGCGTGGTGATTCATGCATCCCCTTACCAAGGCCTGGTTTACAGCAGGGCCCCCTGTGGTCGGGTGCATGTTGGGGGCAGCTAATGGCCTTGGCTAAACTCAAATGTCATGCTCATCTCTCAGTGCTAAGGGGGGCTGGCTGTTGAACCAGCATTTGTAAGCATGCAGTTCTGGGCTGTGGCCACTAGGTGGGCCTCTGTTCCTTTATTCCAGTGGTTCTCAACCTTCCTAATGCCGTGACCCTTTAATACAGTTCCTCATGTTGTGGTGACCCCCAACCATAAAATTATTTTCGTTGCTACTTCATAACTGTAATTTTGCTACTGTTATGAATCGTAATGTAAATATCTGATATGCAGGATGTATTTTCATTGTTACAAATTGAACATAATTAAAGCATAGTGATTAATCACAAAAACAATATGTAATTATATATGTGTTTTCCGATGGTCTTAGGCGACCCCTGTGAAAGGGTCATTTTGCTACTGTTATGAATCGTAATGTAAATATCTGATATGCAGGATGTATTTTCATTGTTACAAATTGAACATAATTAAAGCATAGTGATTAATCACAAAAGCAATATGTAATTATATATGTGTTTTCCGATGGTCTTAGGCGACCCCTGGGAAAGGGTCGTTCGACCCCCAAAGGGGTCGCGACCCACAGGTTGAGAACCGCTGCTTTATTCGCTCCTTTTTCCTAATCCCTGGCTTCTCTCTCCCCACCCCAACTAGGATGCCTCTCACTGTGTCCCCACAGCACCTGGGGAGCTCTGACTACTACCCAAACCTGACCCAAGCCCTACCCACACCAAGAGATGGGACCCTCTGGGGTGGCCTGAGAGATGAGTAAAGCTCCCCTAGTGATTCTGATGTGTGTCCCTGAACCCCTTCTCTCTCCCCCTCTTAGCCACCTCCTCACAGCCTCCAGGCCAGGCATTGTAAACCACCTCTCTGATCACTCACACTCCCCAAGCCCCTGGTAACCTCTTTGACAGAATGGAGTGCAAGTTCCTTGTTCTCACCTGATTTAACTCCCCAACCCACTAAGCCCAGCTTTCCCATAGCCACCACATCACCCCGGTTCCCACACGGCCTGGTACAGGTTATGAATTGCACAGCTCCAGAGGCACTACTCGCACTGTGGTCACAACTCGCGATCAGTTAAACTTCTATCTACCCCTTAGTCCACAGCGTCCTTAGAGCACTTTTCTCCCAACACTCATGTGATCCCTGAATTTATCCTTAAGAGTCGGTGTAAATGCCACCGCTTCCATGAAGCCCACTCTGACCTTCCCACCCTCCTCCAAGACTCCCTCTGTGATTGGTTTGTAGTTCACTGGGGCATGTGGCTCATTCTGCCCCTCGATCCGACTACACTGAGTTCCTGAAGATCTGGAGCAGGATTTTTATTATTGTGCCCCAACTGCCACCCTCCGGTACACAGCCTGGCACGTAGTGGGTGCTGAATGCAGGTGTGTGAACTTGAAGCTTGTGTACGTCTGTGACTATCTGGGGGTATATTGTCCATATGTGTATGCGTGAGTCCCTATAACTTTGTGTGTGGTTTAGAGCCACACCGTTTATCTTTTATTTATTTCCAGATATGTGTGCATGTCTCGCTCTGACCACCAGGGCATGCTGTTTCTCTGTGTCTGTGCCCATACAGGATGAATGTCTCTGTATTTGTGTCCCTGAGTCAGTACGTGTCTCCCTTTCACCACCAGGGAGCGGTATGTGTCCGCTAGGGTGGCTGCCAGTGTTCAGTTTGCCAGTTTGTCTGCGTCGGTGGGTGTGGTCGGTGACATCCGGGCAGTGCCAGGCCGAAGGGCCTCCTCCATCCTGAGTACTGACTGGAGAGGCTTTCCGTAGGGCCACCCCGTCCCCAAGGTCCTTATTCCAGCCCTGGACAAAGGCTAATTTGTAGCTCTGTGTGCAGACAAATGATGGGCCAGCCAAGCCCACAGCCCAGTGTTTGGCTCCGATTCCTTCCTTCTGCTTGGAAGGAGGGGGTGGGGAGGAGAGTCCACTCACTGC
>NW_005371709.1:15754-18170 GCF_000412655.1 Myotis brandtii
AGCCAGACGTCTCGGGTTTTAGTCCCTCTCCGTACTTCCTCATCTGTGCGGCGTTGGCAAAGCCCTTTTCTCTGAGCCTCAGTTTCTTCACCTGCAAACCAGGAATCAATAATGTCATCTCTCAGGGTGGGTGGTGGCTAAATGAGAGACATGTGTAAAAGGCTTGGAAGAGTGCCTGCCCCATAGCTGTCATTGCCGTTACACGTCTGTTATTGTTGTTGCAGGCTTTCACCTAGTCACCAAGATAAGACATCCTGTGGACAGCCCGGGGATGGGGAGAGCCCTTCCTAACATGGGGGGCCCCCCCAGACATGCCCAGGCATCGCCCCTGGCCCAGCTGGGGAAGTCCCTGCTGCTCTCTGACCTGGGTGCCTGTCTCCGCAGTACGTGCACGAGGGCGGCGTGGAGGACCTGGTGAGGCCCCTGCTGGCCATCCTGGACAAGCCCGCAAAGCTGCTGCTGCTGCGGGACATCAGGTGGGGAGGGTTGTAGGAAGGAATTCGGGCAGGAGGGGGACTGTTGGGGTCCAGCCCCAGCAGGTCCAGGGGTTCCCAAAGGTGTGGACAGAGCCGGCGAAGAATGAATGACACGGGGGCAGTGTTCAGGTGATCATCATAGCGAGGTTCTCTCTTTATTGTCCTATTACATCTATATTTATACTATTTGATCCCATAAGCATGCCTCTATAATTACATCATGGTGGTATGTTTGTCACGTTCTACAATTCCTTGTTTCGTATCTGACCTTAGCCAAAAATCCTGTCTCTATTTAGTTCTGTTGATTTTAATCTTGTCTAGGTTAATCTCTGTGTTCCATTACAAGGGCTATTCCAAGGTCACTGTTCTCCTGATAGGCTACAAGGAAGTGACTGAAGGAGTTTATCCTACCCAGTAAAGGTTATGTCCTCCCAGCCTCGCTGCTTGCCTTCCCTGGGACTGCCCTGTGTCAGTGGGTCTCCAGGGGTATAGGCTTTGGTGCTTTCCCTGGTGGGCAGACCCCTGGGGATGTGGGCCCAACAAGTCCCAAATTTATTGCCAACAGTCTTAGTCCAAGTTCTTCATAAGTAGTACATGGTATTTCTGTAACACTAGGGGGATTTACTGATTTATTCTCTTCCTTAGTCCTGTTAACCCCTAACCTGGGGAAACAACCTTTCTCGGGGAGGTGGTCCTGGTTAAAACACATAGCGCTAAGAGGGGGGAGCAAACATATGTCATATACGCCAGGTCCCTTGAAACATAAGCTGTGCAGATGTTTCTTCCCTGCAGCGACTGTGTCAAGCAGCAAGGGTGGACCGGCTCCCAGCAGGGGACCCCTGATACCTCCCCCAACCATCCCAGGGCCGAAGCCCCCACCCCCAGCACCTTCAGAACTGGACCCTTGCCCACCCCCGTCTCTCCCTCTCCCAGGAGTGTGGTGGCCCCCACGGACCTGGGCCGCTTCGACAGCATGGTGATGCCTGTGGAGCTGGAGGCGTTTGAGGCCCTCAAGAGCCGGGCAGGTCAGCAGCTGGGGGGCAGGACTTGTGGATCCTGAACCCCAGGTGGGGAGGAGGGTGGCATATCCCAATGGAAAGGGGGCAGAGCCCTTCCAGCTGTGTCCATCGGGGAGCCTGTCAGCCCATCCCTGCCGCTGACCTCTTCTCTCCAACCAGTACGGCCTCCTGCCCTGCGACCAGCCCGGCAAGACACACCACCCAAGCGTCACCTCATCACCCCTGTGCCTGGTCAGTCAGAGTCCCAGGGCCGGGGGCGGGGCACACCCAGGGGGACCGGGGAAGGAGGACAGGCCTTCTTTTGGCCCCGCCCCAGGGGCTGTGGGTGTTGTGGTTTCAGAGGTGTGTGGGGCTCCTGAAGGAAAGCCCTCATCCACCAGAACCGTTTCTGCCACATCCGCTCACCACTATGGTTTACCTAATAATTGGTTTTAAACCCACTCACTTTTTAGATCATTCTGTGCAATAACCTCCCAGAAATTACTAGTTTGGTGTGTGTCATATTTTTTCTTAGACACATTAAAAAACCCTGTAACTATTACAATAGAAAGTATTAAAGTGCTCTTACAATGGAACATGGGCAGGGCTGCCGTAGGGCCTGAGCAAACCCAGGCCTGGTCTCCTAGGCCTTAGAAAGGCACGGACTGGGGTCTGGCGAGGTGGTCTGGGCTGATGCGGGGGCAGCCTGACCTTGGCCATCTTCCCCAGACAGCCGTGGAGGCTTCTACCTGCTGCCTGCGAATGGCTTCTCTGAGGAGGAAGATGATGGGGAGCTGAGGGAGCGGCTGGGGGACCTCCGGGTCTCCCTGGGTACCTCTGCCTCCTGCCACCCTCATAAAGGGATCCCCCCTCTCCAAGACGTGCCAGTAGATGCCTTCGCCCCACGCCGAAGCACCTGCACACCCCCTCCCCAGCCACCCC
>NW_005371709.1:18316-27510 GCF_000412655.1 Myotis brandtii
CAGCCGGGGCCGAGGCAAGTCCCCTGGACGCAGGCGGTCCCCGTCCCCAGCGCCTATCCTCACTCCCAGCATGGCCAACGGGCGCTACCACAAGCCTCGGAAGGCCAGGCCCCCTCTGCCACGACCTCTAGATGGGCAGGTAGCCAAGGCGAGAGGCAGTCAAGGGTCCAGCGAGAACGGACCTGGCAGGACAGCTGAGCAGGCAGCCACGAAGGCCCCCAGCGGGGAGCTAAGGACAGTCACGCTGTCCAAGATGAAACAGTCGTTGGGTGAGTCCGGGTGGGACTGGGCCTGGCAGGGGCTCTTGGGTTTGGGTAAGTTTGGTGGGTTTGGTTTGGGGATGTGACTAGGGGCCTGGGCCTAGGAAAAGAATCTGGGTATTGGGGTGTAGTTGGGGGAATCTATAGATTTGGGGGCTTTGAGATCTAGAAGATTTTGGAGTTGAGGATTGAATAGTAACAGAATTGGAGTTTGGGAAAAGTTGGGGGCCCCGGATTTGGGGATGGGGTCCTGGGCCTATCCTGGGAGCTCTGGGTTGTAGGGGTACGGCACACTCTTATCCTGTGTTTGTCACTCTCTCTAGGCATCAGCATCTCGGGGGGTATCGAGTCCAAGGTGCAGCCCATGGTGAAGATAGAAAAGATCTTCCCTGGCGGGGCCGCCTTCCTCAGTGGGGCCCTGCAGGTGGGTGAAGCCAACCCGGCCCCCTCCCTCAGCCCGGAGCTGATTCTGGCCTCTGGCCGGGGCAGGCTGGGTCGTGCGCATCTGCCAGCCAGGCATGTTCAGACCAGGTCGTGGGAGGAGAGGGGTCAGGATGAGCTGGCCAAGGAAAAAATCTGTCCCCTCATGCCAGCCTGGGCCTGAGGGCGGCCCATCCTGTTCCACCCCTTGCCCCAAGGGACAGAGGGCCATTGTCTGTGCCCCACCCAGCCCCCAACAGCTCCAGGCACAAAAGTGCCATTGTCCATCCCCTCCACGCAGAGGAGAGCGTCCTCGGGGGCGGAGGTGGAGGTTGGATGCTGGAGTGGGGGGTGAACTGATGGGCAGGGCGGTGATCTCCCACTCCCATCCTAGGCTGGCTTCGAGCTGGTGGCAGTGGATGGAGAGAGTCTGGAGCAGGTGACCCACCAGCGCGCAGTGGATACCATCCGCCGGGCGTATCGAAACAAGGCTCGGGAGCCCATGGAGCTCGTGGTCAGGGTCCCCTGGCCCGACCCGCCACCCTTGCCCTCTGACTCATCAGCACCCAGCGATCAGCTCCTTCCTCCGGACCATTCCCCTGCCCGCTGACCCCTGGATGGTACGCCCGTTGGCTGCCAGAACTTCACAGGGCCCTTCCCAACAATATCCAGACCTCTGCCACTGACGCCACACCCCCAGCCCAGTCCCCTCTACAACCTTCCAGACTCCAGATTCTAACCCGGCTCTCCCCACCGATCCCATGACTCTTCCCACTGACCTCGGATCCTCCCACTGACCCTGGAATCCTCCTGCTCCGCCAGACCTCGCCTACTGACCTTCTGACTCGGGAACCTCCCAGTCCTGCTTGCCTTGCCGACTCCCAGAGCTCCACGTCCGTGGCTCAGACGTCCCTGCTTTCTTCCCTCCCTCAAGGCTCTGCCCTTTCCAGACAAACTTGGTGTCAAGGACAAGGTGCTACTGGGCAGCCTGTGTCACCTACTCGCTGCTCCCAACCTCCCGAGACAGGAAGGTCGAGAAGCCCAAGGTCTGGAACTTGGGATCAGAGGGTACTTTCTCATGATGCCCCTTTGATTCTCCCAAGCACTGGGGGACATGGACTCTCTGAGATAGCCCTCAAGCAGTCACTGCAGCCACCTCCCAGCCCCAAGCAGTGTTCTATGCAAGGAACAGGATGGAAGTCTTTTCTCATTTCTCAAACTCAGAGAGACTATTTCCTGTTGTGGTCCACGAGCCGTAGACTTTCTACTGGATTTGTCCTTTCCCCATCTCCCTTTCTCCCCCAAAGACCTCCATGAGGGGTAGGGGAATAGCCAGCAAATAAAAGAGGGGCTGGGGGAGGGTCAAACAAGTTCCCATAATCTTTATCCAACACACTCACCTTTTTTTTAAAAATCAAAAAAATTTTTAATTTTTTTCTTTGGGTTTGTACAAGAAATTTACAGTGTGAAAAATATACAAGTGAAAACGAGGCCATACACCAGGGTGTAGGGAGGGGCAACTTGGTCACAAACACAAATAAACAAGACATTTCTGAGTTCTTCCTTTGGTCTGACTATAGCCCCCTCACCACAGTTGAGAGGCTGCAGAGCTGGAAGCTAGGGACCAGACCCCAGTCCCAGCCCTGTCCCCCAACATGGGCAGGGTAGGGCAGGCACATCTGGAGCAGCTGGCGCTGTCTGGCTCTCTCTGGCTTTGGAGTGTGGAGACGAGGGAGCTTCTTCCTCTCCCCAGCTCCCTGGCTGGTTGAGCTGGTGAGCGTTTGGGGTGAATGGGGTTGGCAGAGTGGCACTGGCAACAGGTGGGGAGTGAAACAGGCGGAGTGAGCAGGAGCCTCTGGGTGACAGTGAACACAGGGACCTCCAAGGGGTCTGATCTTGCTCATCCAAGTCATAGGGCAGCCCTGGGTCTTGGCAGAGGCCCAGAGGCCTGGATCCCAGGGGACGAGTGGCTCTGGGGCCCTCAGTGGACCTGAGGCAGCTGTTCCCTTTCAGCAGAGCTTCCTGCAGAGCTGGGACCCCAAGGGCCCTAGATTTCAGTGGCAGTGATCTCCTCCAGGCAGATGCAGGGGGCTGGCTCCGCCAGGCCCAGGTCGGCGAGCTCCCGGGCCTCCAGCTCCAGGCTGAGCTGCTGCAGCTCCTGCTCCAGCTGCCGGTTCCGCCGGTACATCTGGATGTAGTTGTGCTGCAGCTGCTTCTGATAGCGGATCACCTGCTCCTTCTCTGCCTGCCAGGCCAGCCGTTCCCCCTCGAAGCTGTCCCTCTGCTCCTCGCCTCGCCGCCGCTCCTGCTGTAGTTCGGCCCGCAGCCGCTCCACCTGGGCCCGCAGGCTGCCCCCAACCCCGGCTGCCACACGCTGTGCCTTGGCCTCATCACTCTCTGCCAGGAGGAATGGGTCAGCAGTGGCAGGTGGCACAGGGGGTTCCCGGAGCCCAGCCGCCTCGGTGTCCAACTGCCCAGCTTTCTCCCGAAGCCGCTCAGCCTCCTGGCGGTGCCGCTGCAGCTCCTGGGAACAGGCCTCCAGCTCCAGCTCTCGTGCTCGGGCTGCCTCCTGGAGACCCCGCACCCAGCCCTCACTGACCCGCAGGGCTGCCCGTGCCTCCCGCAGGGCCACCCGCAGGGCCACCAGCTCACTGCCCTTCTGCACCAGCTCTGCCTGAGACTCCTTCAGTTGTTGCTTCAGCAGGGAGATCTCGCCCGACTTCTGGCACACCTGGTGGTGGGAGGCAGGCAGGAAGGATGGTGAGAAGGGTTCTCCCAGGGCAGGGGTCTTCAAACTTTTTAAACAGGGGGCCAGTTCACTGTCCCGCAGACCATTGGAGGGCCGGACTACAGTTTAAAAAATAACTATGAACAAATTCCTATGCACACTGCACATATCTTATTTTGAAGTAAAAAAACAAAACGGGAACAAATACAATATTTGTATTTGCATGTGGCCCGCGGGCCGTAGTTTAAGGACCCCTGTCCCAGGGGGTCAGGCCCTGACAGCATGCTGGACATTCTGGAGAGGAGGTTTGATCCTTATACCCATTTTACAGATGAAGACACTGAGGCAAGCCTAGCGACATGGTCAAGGTCATACAGTTAGTCAGCGGCTAAAGTGAATACAGATTTTTTTCCTTCAAAGTAGTGTCTTTAAACCACTTTGGTTAAAAGCATACACAAAGGAGTCAGATTGACTTGATTCAAATTTCAACTTTGCCACAAACTGGGTATAATTTTGGGCTCCAGCCTTTCTGGGCCTCAGTTTCTGCATCTCTAAAATAGGAATATTTACAGGACCCACCTCATAGGGCTGTTAATGAAAAGTAGATGATACATAGTCTATGTAACATGCTTTGAATAGTGCCTGGTGCATAGCAAGCACTACCTTCTTATTATTGGCTGGAAGGCAGTGGGTGGGAATGCCACTGGCTATGGGCACTAGACCAGGCTAATGAGGAGGCCAAACATGGAGACACAAGGAGGCCCCCTCCCAGAAAGGGAGGTCAGAGGGGGATCCTCATCTCCCAGAGGTGAGGAAGGGGAGGCCCTCTAGGGGTGGCAGGCTGCTGGGGTGTTCCTGGGCCCCTCTTTCTAGGGGTTGTTCCTGCAGGACCCTGCTCCTTTCCCTCCTGGTCTGACCCACCTCCCATTTGGTCTCCTCGAGCCGGGGCCCGAGCTCCCGCTGCTCTCGCTCGAAGGTAGCGCAGCGCCGCTCTAGCTGTTCCCGTTCCTGCAGCAGCTGTGCAAAGTCATCCTGCAGCTGCCGCTTCTCCTGCTGCAGCTGGAACACCTGCAGCTGCAGCAGCTGCTGAGCTCGCTGGGCCCGCTGCGCCTGGGCCGCCCCGTCCAGCCGCTGCCGATCCTCATACACCTGTGGGCGAGAAGGCAAGCCTGGGTCCTGGCAGCTCCCCCAAACTTCGAGCCCTCGCTGCCCCCAATCACTGACTGCTCTGGTGGCCTACTGGGGCTTTAGGCGGCTAGATTACACTGAACAAGGGTAATAATATGACCACAGTGACAAGTACTTTTATGGTAATAGAAACAGCAATAATAGCAAGCACTTAAGTAGCACTTCCTAAGTGCCGGGCATTATTCTAAACACTTTACAGCCTTTGCCTTACTCATAACTCTGAGAGAATAAAAATATCCCCATTCATAGATGAGGAAACTGAGGCTTAGTACTCATAGGCAAATGGTAGTGCTGGGTTTGAATCCTCACCACTCTACAGTTCGGCCAGACAACTGGGTGGGAATGGGGTCACAAGTGCAACTGCCCACCACTTGCCCCCACCCTGACACCAACGGAAATGCTCCTTGGATTCCCAGCACCTCTGGACGTCCTGCCACGCCACCCCCATGACCACCACGGACGACACCTGGCACATGGTCACCTCACTCTCATCCAGACTGTCCCGCAGCTGCTGCAGCTCTGCTTCACGGTCACGGAGCTTCCCTTCCAGGGCACAGTGCAGCAGGGCCTCGTCCGAAGGGGGCGGAGGGGGTGGGGGCGGTGGTGGGGAGCGCTCCCCACAGGAGCTGCTGTCAGGGGAGGCCCGGGGACCGCTGCCCAAGAGGCCTCCAGCCATGCGGCCCCCCAGGGAGCCTGTGCTCTTGCTGGAGGAAGATCGACCACTGTCCGAGTGGGAGGGCCCAGTAGGGGCTCCTCGGGCTGGCCCTGGCAGCACGCCCCGCCCAGGGCCATGGGAGGGCAGGTGCCCGCCTGGGGAGTTGGTGGCGGGCTCGGCACCCCCAGTGCTGTAAGTGGGTAGGCTGGACAGTGAGTTTCGGCCGGAGTCGGACAGCGTCCCTGATGGGCAGCCACTGGCCCAGCCACTCAGTGCCAAAGGTTTGTCAGCAGCTGAGGAGGAGGAGGAAGAGGAGGAGGAGGCAGCGCCCCCAAACAGCTGTGTTAGGCTGCCCTGGCTCCCAGACAGTCCGGTGGCCCGAGGACCCAGGAAGCTGGGGAGAGACGGCGCCCCTCGAGGTTTGGGCAGGACTGGCTTGAAGGCTGTTGGGCGGATCAGGATTTTCTCCATGTTCTGAAATGAGGTGCCATGAGACACTGGGGATGAGCTACTCAATCTTTCAAAGCCCTTGTCACACTTCCTGTCTTCCCATCTGGGGTCCCCCATCCCCATACATTAATAATTGCTACCACTGAGAGCCTCCCGCGTGCCAGCTTTATGTCAAGTAATTTAAAAGGTTCATCTCTAGTCATTACAGAAGCCACACGAGTAAAATATGATCACTATCCCCATATTACAGGTGAGAAAATGGAGGCTGAGCAGAGTTAAAGGTTTGCTCAAAGTCAAACACACTGCTGTTGAATAACAACAGCAATTTCAAATAGCTAACATTTATTGAGTCCATAGTGTATGCCAGGCACTAGGCTAAGCACTTTACATATATTATTTCATTTTCACAACTAACTCATTAGAGCTGACCTATCACCTCCATGTCACATATATGGAAACAGGCTCAGGACAGTTAAGTGACTTCCTTGAGGTAATAAAGCCAGAATGAGGCAGAGCTGGGATTAGCACTCAGGTCTGGTGAATCTGGAGCCCACACTCTTACACAGACCCCCAAATTCCTCCAGCTTCTCCAGGGGGCTCCTGATTCCACCCAGGCCCTAAAGGAAGGCTGGTCCTCACCTTCTCCAGCTTTCCGGAGACAGGAATGAGTTTTGGTGGGGGGCCGCGGAGGTGGGCATTGCGTGCCCGCTGCTCCCGGGCATCCTCGATGTCACTGCTGGGGGTGGACGGTGACTCTGTCCGGAAGTCCTCGTTAATGTAGGTGAAGGTGGTGCCAGGAACGGTCTTCCTGGGGGGCACAGCTGGGCACAGTGGCTCCTGTGCATCATAGCCACCCCGCAGCAGTCCATCCTGCTGGCGGAAGAAGGTGGGCCCAGAGGGGCCGTGGTGGCGGGAAGGAGCTGGCCCCCCAGGGCAGGGCCGGCCTGAGATGAGGCTGCTCACACTGCCCATGGCTGGAGCTTGTGGGGTCGTGGTGGCCTCAGGAGCGGGCTCCAGTGGCACCGGCAGAGTCTGCACAATGGCCATGGCGGCAGAACCTCTGGCCTGGCCGTGGGCCTCCAGGGGAACCTGCAAGCAGGGCAGTGGTGTCAGAGTCCCTCCACCTTGAGCCCCTCCCTATGAAAGGTTCCAAGTGCCTCTCCTGACCCCCGATCTCAGGTCGAACAGCCCCCTGATATCAATAATGTTAGCTACTTGATGCCCCCAAGGCTCCCCCTCCGAGCACTGGCATGAACCTTGGTTCTCCCTGCACCCCAGACCACGGCCCAGGGCAGAGGACTGAGTCTACTGAGCAGGGATGATGAGGGGAGGGGAGGCCTAGTGGTTCTGCAGGGCCCAGCCCCAAACTGCATCCCCCACAGAGGCCAGGACTCAAGTTAGGAAGGCGGTTGGGCAGATCAAGTCCCCTGGGACAGGTGGCCTCATTAGAGGGCAGTTTGGGCAGCAGTAACCTCAGGGACCAAGTCAGCAACTCAGATGGTAATTAGGGAACAAAGAGCCAAGGCCAGGCCGTGCCCAGCCTCCCCCAGCTGGGCCTCAGTTTCTCCCAGACACAGAGGCGGCAAGGGTGAAGCTGGCCAAACAAGAAACTCAGAGCTCTTAGGGAGCCCACAGGTGCCCTCTGGGGTCTCCTGACTCCATGCAGGTTCATGCTTGTTGCCATGACAACTTCTAGCCTCACCATACCCAATCAGTTGGGCCCACAGGAATCTACACAGGCCTGCTGCCAGCTTCTATGAAACCTTCCAGCTTTAGGTGGTCCCCAGCGTGATCCCAAAGGGATGAGGGTAGAAGCCCTACCACCACCTCTGGCAGCTGCTTCAAGATCTCACTTCCCCGGAGCCCAGGGAAGAGGGCTCCACCTCCCAGGCCCTCCTCCTTCCTGGAAGGGGACAGCGAGTCTCCACCCGGAACTCCCTCCATCCTGAGGCGAGGACGAAGACCAGGACTCAGGCATCTGCTGAAGTCATCATGCAGAGCGGGGGCCAAGAGGTGGACAGAGAACTGCGTAGGAGCAGGAGTGTGTGCTTTTATTTGTGTGTGTGGGACTGGATGCACAGCACGAAAACGAGCACTGTGAATATGAAAAGGTGTGTGAGAGCGTCATGAATGAGTGTATGTGCATAGATATGGGCAGGGAGATACATTCATATATACATGAGTATATATGTGAATTCATATGGGTGTATTTTACAAGTAAGTATGTGTATAAATAGGGGGGCCACTCTTAGAAAGTATGTGAAAGTTACAAATGCACACATAATAAGTGAATTTGTGGCATATGCGTGTGACTACATGAGAGAATATGTTTGGACAGATGTCCACTCATATAAGCCTGAGTTTATATGTAAACTCACATTATTTTACACAAGTGTGTGAACAGGAAAGTGAATGTGTCTAAGTGTGTACAAAGGAGTGTGTGTGTGAACAGGAGCATGTGTGAGGAGGGTGGGGGCCTGGGTGGCATGCAGGCAGGGCCAACTGGGTGGGTGGGAGCTTGATTTTTGTCACTCGCTGGAATGTGGGAGAGGAGAGAGATGCTCTGACTCCTTTGCCTGATCTGCTCCCCATCTTTCTTGTGTTCCATTAAGTCCACCCCCACCTCCCTACTCAAGTCAAAGACCCTGAGACCCTGGAAGATGTCCAGACTGAGGCAGGAGGAGCTGGGAGCTGGGGTGGGGGTGAGCACTGTCTACCACACAAGTGCCAGCCCTGAGCAAAGTGAATGGAATACCCCCTCCTCTGCCCTGTCCCAGGCGGCTCCAGAGCAGGAGACAACAGTGGGGAAGGGGCTTCTTAGGGGGCTGGCACCTCTGCCTGCATTTCCCCACTTCGGTGAGCACCGAGAAAGTGAAAACAGAGGGGAGGAGACTCAGAGATAGGGACCCAAAAGACAGACAAAGACTCAGAGGCCCCAGGGTGTCAGGTAGACAAGGAGACAGACGGACTGACTCAGTGAGGCCAGGGCCCCTGAACCCCACGGAGCCAGGGGCCCCTAAGTCCAGAAGAGACATAAAGTTAGGCCCTGGGAACCAGACACCCACGGAGCCGGAGCCAGAGCCAGAGCCGGAGCCAGGCGTCTGGAAAGCCAGGCCCAGCCAGCCAGGCTCCCGCTCTTGGAGCCTCCGAGAGAAGGAGGGGCAAGGAGAGGCTCCATTTTGAGAAACGCGTCTCTCCGGCTGTGGAATGGGAACCCCCACTCTCCCCAGCACTCCTGGGGTGACCCCTCTGGCACAGCAGCCCACCTGAGTGGGCCGGGGGGAGCCGAGGGCAGCGTTCGGCCACGGCCCTAGGGAGGTCTAGCCAGGGTCTGAAGGCCCACAGGTCCGTTCTGGGGTGGAGAGTTGGGTAAAGTCTCCCCGCACCACATCCCCAGGAGCAGTCAAGTGGGAACGCGCCTGGGATCACGAGTTCCCATTCTGCAACAGGAAGCCGGGAGCCCCCATTCCACCCTCTAGAGCACCCCCCCCCC
>NW_005371709.1:28222-30394 GCF_000412655.1 Myotis brandtii
GGCACACTTGGCTTTGCGGAGGCGGCGCCACCTGGTGGCAGGTTCGGAAAACACAGCCAGTAATCCCGCCCCGGGACCTCGGCGTGGCCCCTACCGGACTCCACCGCACTGGACCCTCTCCAGCCTTCCCTCAGAGTCATCTGCTAGGTCCTAGCAGCTAGGAGAAAGGTCATTGCTCGCAGAGGTAGCCCTGGCCCTTCAACAATCACTGGGGTAATCACGGGTCCAAACCCACACCAGCCTCAAATTTCTACGGTCTTGTCGGGGTCACCAATATTCTCAACCTCTGGCAAAGAACAAACACAACCTTCCCCACCTTCAGTTTCACACAGCCACAAATCAGAGCCCATTCATCTCCTGGTGCCATGTTCCGACTTTCCATAATCTTTCAGGCCGACTCCCACAGACTCGGTCGGAGTCACACAGCTACTTGTGCACAGGCTTGCACAACTCGCAGTCCTTGCACCCAGTCACAATCTTAAACGCACTTCCTCTCCTAAGCATCTTTCACACACTGACGGTCTTATTCACAGTCGCAACTTCTTACACGCACACGTTTCTCAAACATTCTTCCGCACATACTTTCCTGTAGGGGTCTCTATGACCTGGGCAGGTCAGCTGACGCCAGCCAGCATCCCTGGGCAAGGACAGCCTCCTGCCCCCAAACCCCCACCCACCACCACCACCAGGGCCAGGCCTGCCAGAGCTCCTCTGCCCCAGGAAGGAGCATCTTGCCCCCACCCTCCCCTTCCAGGCCACAGACCTGGCCGACGCTCAGCTCTATTTTTAGCTCTATGGAAAGGGTTGTTTTTCTTTCTTTTTCCCTGGAAAGGGAAACATAGCCCAGCCACCCTCGGGCTCACCCCAGATCCTCAGCCTCATAAGAACAGACGGGGGCCCCTCTCTCCAGTGGAGACCCCCTCCTCTGGTCTTGCCCAGATCCCAGCCTCCTGGGGCACCCGGAGCCGCCTCCCCTTTCTGGCAGCAGGCCCAGAAGTTCCAGCCGCAGCTGGGCTCCGCGTGTGCGTAGGGGTGGGGGGTGGGGCAAGGAGGGAGGCTGGTGGCCTCTGCCCCCTCCCTCATGTTCGCGGAGGACTCGTCCTCCCCCTACCTGAGGGGTATAGGCCCACTCCAGTACTGAGGGGAGGATTATGCTCCCGCATTCTTTGGGGGAGGGGGGCTCCCACTCTTGCGTGCGTGGGCTTTCTGCTCCTACCTTGGGGGGAGGAGCTCCCAGTTCTGCAAGGAGGGGTCTTAGTAGGAAGGGAACCGACGGGTGTTCAGCCAGCTGCTACCCAGGCTGGAGGTATGGGACGGGGAAAGGGGGGCAGGTTGCTGTCCTCTGCCGTCAAGAATAGTGCCCCCCCCCATACTTTCAGGGATGAGGGCACCATGAATGTGTTCGCGAGAAGGCAGGCAGGAGCCCAGGTAACCCCACCCCAGTCCATCTCCCGTTCTCCTGCGCTACCCCGACTCCAGGGGGCGTTGTGCTCCCGTTTCTGGAGGAGGGTTTATCACCTCTCTAGGCGGAGAATGGAATACAGTCCCCGCAAGGGACCCGGAAAACTCGCCCTGGACTGGGGAGGGACGTCCTCGCCCTGTTGCGGAGTGGGGGGAAGCACAGCCCACAGTCCGTAACGTGATCACGTGCTCGGTGCCTGTTTACGTCTTAGTCTTCACCTGCAGGCACCGGGGCAGTAGGAGCCGTGTGAGGTGTTCCACCCGGCCCACCCCGTTCCGTGACCGGTCGGCCCTTTTCTCCCACCCCCGTCAATGGTCAATTACGCGACAGCAGAGGTCCCTGTCCGCTGGGGTCCGCGCGGGCCCGCGACGCTGCTCCAAGGACTGCAAGAGCAACCCACGGGGCGCGTCCTTTCCTGAGTGCACGTGTGTTCGTGCGTCCCAAGTGCGTGCATGGGTCTGAGTGCACGCGTGCGTGGGTTTCCGTGTCGGTTTCCTGTTCAGACACTTCGCCTGCGCCCTGGCGTGGGGAACCCCCCTCCTCATCCCAACCCCCAGCTTCGCCAGACGGGAAAGTTTCCTCTGGTGCCGGGATGTGTGGGAGGCGCGAGTTCCTACACCCCTGCGCCCCCACCACTCACCCGATGCCACCTGCGTCGCCGCTCCAGCTCCTGCCCGGCTCCTGCTCCAGCGCGGGCACCTTCTCGCCGC
>NW_005371709.1:30440-38390 GCF_000412655.1 Myotis brandtii
GGCCGCTGAGGCCGCGCCCCCGACCCAAGGAAGGGAGTGGTCTGCCCCGCACCCCCTCAACAGCCGACCCAGAACCCAGCCCCGCAGTAGCTTGGAGGTGGCCCGAGGCTGCCCTCTGGCTTCACAACTTACTGGATTGATTTGGCTTTAGACCTGGGGACGGGGCGAGTAGCACGTGATTGAGAGCTAAGCTACCTACTTGGCTGTCCTAACCAAGCTGGCTATAGGGCTTTCCTGCCGCCAATCCCTGCTCTGTCAAACCTGGTCCGCTCTCGGCCCACTCCCAGACACGGGGAAATCCCTGGGAAGCAGACAAAGAAGGCTCGGGTTACACCAAGACAGACCCGCCTCTCCTCCCCCTCACAGCTTGGGTTGGGGCTGCCTAAGCAGAACCAGCACCTAGCTCGCCCTTGGAGTAGGTGTCTGCCTAGGTGAGCAAGCTGCCAGTTCTGGTTCCTTACAGAGCATAGCCTGGCTTCCCTTAAACTCATAAAGTCCCACCCACGGGCACAAACAGGAAATTGGCCTGTATTTCAGGGAGGCACCCAGGGCTCCCTCCCTCCATGGCACCTAAGGCAGCCTGTGGTGTCTACAGCTATCTGGGCCATATTTATAGCCTTAGTACTTGGACAGCAAGAATCCAGGGCGTGTAGTCCCTTCCCAAACCCATTCACAGTAAAGAAGCTGCTGGAGGACCAAAACAGGCCCCTCACAGCCAAGTCTGATACTGAAGCTGAAGAAGGGGCTGCAGGTCCCCTGGGCCCTGCTTGGCCAGGCCCTTCCTGAGCTCTCAGGGAGACGCTTAACATCCACGTGGACATGGGCAGAGCACTTTGCCTCAGTTCACTTTGGCTGGGTACAGGGACAGTGGCTCTCAGGGATCCCTCCCACTGCTTTCTAGGCTCCAAGCACTCCTGAACACATTGTGGGCTCACCTTGAGGTGAGGAGTTTGACAGTTGTGAAATGCAATGAGTTTGTATAAGGTGTGGGGTTCGGGGAGCATTAGCTCCCCCGCCCCCACCCCCATCATTCTGGTTTGTGCTATGTGGGGGTGTCTGCTAGGAGGGTGGGGCAAGACAAACAGACAAGCCCTCTATCCCCAATTCACTGAGTTCTCACAAAGGTCCCTTAATGGAAACCCCTAAAGTCCCCCACCCCCATCATTCTGGTTTGTGCTACGAGGGGATGTCTGCTAGGAGGGTGGGCAAGACGAACAGACAAGCCCTCTATCCCCAATTCACAGAGTTCTCACAAAGGTCCCTTAATGGAAACCCCTAAAGGATTTCCTGAGAACAGGTCAGGCATTCTAGGGAGACCAGAATGTGGAACCCATGTCCTTATAGGTAGGACTGACCTGGTGGCGTACATCTGGAAGGCATGGCTAACACTCAGTGTTAGAGACCTTGGATGAGGCCTAGACCAGCCAGCGGCTGGGAATGATTACCGCAGGATTAGGAGGCCTGGCTCCAGCCAGTCTGGGAGAGACCCCCAAGAAGGGAGGCCCTGGAGGAGCTCTCTCCTCCCTTCCCCCCAGAAAACAGCTTTGCTCTGTGTTTCAGGAGACAATTGTAGCCATAGTTCTCACACATAAAGGACCAGAGATCCCAGACCCTTCTACAGGGTTCCAGAAGCCCCTTCTTGGGTTAACAGGGAGACCTTGGTAAGGCAGCCCTGCTTCAGAGAGGGAACCAATCTCCCAACCTTACAAAAGGATTCTTTCTCCCCAGGCCCCTCAGAACGTCTTGCATTCTCACCACACTTGCTGGCAAATCTAAAGGAAAACTGGGACTTTAGGATATCAGAGGAAATGAGATGCAGGTGTCATCATTTAGGAATATTTCTGACAGGGTCTCTCATATTTTCCCATCTCCTTGTTAAAAATGAGGAGTCCTATACCTCTCCTCAAACTTCTAGAATTGTGTGTGTGTATGTGTGTGTGTGCCCTATGTATTCCAACACACACACTAACATAAGAGAAATGCTAAGAAGGTACAGGAGGCCCTAACCAGTTTGGCTCAGTGGATAGAGCATCGGCCTGCCAACTTAAGGGTACCAGATTCAATTCCAGTCGAGGTCATGTACCTTGGTTGTGGGCACATCCCCAGTAGGGAGTGTGCAGGAGGCAGCTGATCGATGTTTCTAACTCTCTATCCCTCTCCCTTCCTCTCTGTAAAAATCAATAAAATATACAGTGGGGCCTTGACTTATGAGTTTAATTCGTTCTGAGACCGAGCTAGTTAACTCAAATTACTCTATCAACTCAATGCAAAAAATCGGCCGAGAGACAGCTGGTATCTCAAAAAACTTGTTAGTCGGGACACTCGTAAGTCAAGGCCCCACTGTATTAAAAAAAAGTAGTACAGGAGGGTGAAAATGGACGGGGGGCCAGATAAGAATATGTTGAGCCTGAGTCCACATTGAGAGCTCAGTGAGTGGCTCATATCACAGAGAGACAGCAGGTTAGGCAGAGCCTAGGCATGTGGTCTGGTGAGAGGAGTCATATGAAGATCCTCAGGGAAAACAGGGATAAAGAGGCACCATCCTGTCTTCCCTAGGCCAAGAAGAGGTGTAAAGGAGTGCGTGTGTGAAGGCCCTTTAATGCTTTTGCTTCCTTGGGAGCACAGAGCTCAGACAGGAGGGGACCCATCCACTCCCAATTCAAAGTGAGAAAATCCAGTTGACTGGGGAGACACCTAGTGGACAAATAAGAAGCAGCACAGAAACAAAGGCAATGAGAAAAAACATTTTTTTTTTTTCAATAAAACTGGGAAAGGCTCTACAAAAAGTTATGTCTGCACTCACTCAAGTGGTCAGAGGCAGCATTCCATACAATCAGTGTCCAGGTGGCAGGCACTCTGGGCTCACAGCTTCCTTCCATGGCTCTCTGGCCAAGCTTCCACCTTCATTACAGGGCCCTGATGTTACAGAGCCAAGGACCTAGGATCCAATGATAGTGAGTGCCACCGCACAGCAGGCTCCAGAGTGTGGAGCGGAGGAGCTTGGTACCCACCATGTCATCCTGTGGCTCCGAAAGCCTAGGCTGGAATTTTGGCAAGAAGTCTCCTATTCTCCAGGTTCAGGGGGCCTGACTTCACTGCTTCGAACTCAACTTGCTCATTCCCACCTCAGGGCCTATTTCCTTTTCCTTCTACCTGGATCCCTCTTTCTCCAGATGTCCACATGGCTCAATACTAGTTCTTTAGGCCCCAGCTCAAAGGTCTTCTGTTCTGAGACACCTTTTCAGACCTTAATCTAAACTAGCCTGTAAGCACTGTCGCATTACTATTTTTTTTTTCTGATCGAATTTTTCACTACCTGAAATTATGTTTTGTGTTTATTTGTCCATTAACTTATCTTGTCCTCTCACCAGATTGCATTTTCAGTGGAGGCAGGGACTTCATCTGTCTTGTCAGTGCTGTATTCCCAGATCTAGAACAAAGCCTGGCACAGTAGTTTCTCAAATATCTGCTAAACTGAATTCTCACTAGGGGACCCTGCCCTAGGCTAGGCCCTTCACACTGAGAAGGGCCCATAGCTTAGGACCACAGGACAGAGGGCCAAGGAAGAGCCTATGCCCCAACCTGTCCTGTCAGGCTCGTTCCAGTGTCCTACTCTGTACCTCCTTCACCTTGAAAGTTGGGAGGGGTCTGGCTGGTTGGGGGCCTCACCCGAGAAAGTCTCAGAGTTCCGGGGCACAGCCCCCTTTTTACCAGAAGAGGACTTTTTGGCCACTAGGCCATTGTCATCCTTGATCTTCTTGAGCCGGGCCTTGCTCTTTGGTGGTATGGAGAAGGTGAGAGAACTCTTGTTGAACTCAAGTGGGAAGACACCTACATCTCCATCGAAACGATTCTTGGACACCTGCAGGTATCGTTTTCCTGGCCCAGTTACCAGCTTCCTGTCCTGCAGGATCAGAACATTGTCCGCTTCCTGGCTTGCCTGAGGGACAGGGAGCAGAGGATGAAGGAGCAGTGAGAAGACATATGAGAGAAGCAGAAATGAAGGTCGAGCGTGTAGGGAGAAGTGGCAAGAATGGGGAAAGGAAAAAGTACTTTCCCTTTTCATCAAAGCTTTTTGAACTACTGACCATGATGCTGGGGCCATTCGAGTTTTTCAGTTCCTTAGCAATCTTGCTACCACCCCCAGATTTTGTACCTGCTGTTCCCTCTGCTTGTAACACTTCTCCTACACAGCCCATCACCCCACTCAACCCCAGTTTCTTATCATTGAGGTCTTAGTGTAAATGTCTCACTTTATCAGAGAGACCATTCTTAATCCCCATAAATAAAGAAGGCACCACCATCTTTCTACTTCAGTGTTAGTCTCTTCCCCAGCTCCATGTTTGTTTATCGTAGCACATGGTCTGTGCTCCTCACCCTGTGTTCCCTGTGCCCAGCCCAGGCCTGGCATGTAATAGGCATTCAGTGTACCTCGGAAGCTCCAGGATTGGGCTGGTCCTGCTGCCCAGAAGGCCCTCCCATTTAGTGATTAAACACCCACTATTGGCCAAAAGTCAACCCAACCTTTACTGACACCTCCTCTAGGAAGTCTCCCCAGATACCCCAGGATGACTCAGATGTCTTTTCTCTTTGTTCCCCAAATACCTGTGCTACCTATCATCACTTTTATCACACTGAGTTGTAATCACTGTCTCACTGTTTTCCCCACTAGATGATGTGAGCTCCTGGAGGGGAAGGAGAGCAAAGGACCTACAATTATTCGCCTTTATATTCCTCATGTCATGGCCCCAGCTGCCTCTTCCAGATGAAGTCAAGATGCTTTAAGGCTGACTAAGGACTATGCCTGGTCACACCTGCCCCTCTACTTTCCAAAGCTCGGGCTCCTCTAAAGGTCACTTACTTTGGCTGAACCAAAAATGGATGCTGTCTGCAGTTCCTTATCATCATCCTCCTTCCGGGGATGAATGACCAGTGTCACATGGCAGTTACTGTCTGTCGCAAACTTCCGAAAAGCCCCAACAATGTAGTCTTGAGCTGCAATCCTGCACCCACCCCAACAAAGCAAAGAGGTTATCAGATATCGACAGGACAAGAATATACACATACTCTTGATTCACTCACATCTCCACAAAGCACTACAACCCCACTCTATACTTTTCTTTATCCAAGGACTCACACTTAGGTCCCTGTCCATACTTCCTGCTGCTACACCCCACGCCTCATAAAGACATGGAGTGGGGTATGTCTGGACATGTGTCAGAAAACAAGAGAGTGCAGTGTGAGTCCTGGGGGCCAGCTGCCTGAGAAGACATGTGTGTCCAAGTGGGTCCAGATAGACAAAAGGACGTCACCTGTCCGTGGACAGCTGCTCGTGACCCATCATGAACTGCAGATTGTCGATGACTACATGACAAATGTCATAGACATAGACCGCATGCTGCATTGTGTCTATTACAGTCCTGGGAAGAAGAAGAGGCAATGAGTTCAAGCCAGCATTCTGAAAACCCCAGGGTCTGTTCTCCTGCCCTCCCATTCTTTAAAAACCCCAGGCCTGGGAATCTTACCTGATATTCTGTTGCCCATGGAAAGTCATAAAATAGAGGGGTAGGTCCTCGAAGCGGTCGGCCCACTCATCGTATTTGTCCAGTTGCTCTTCCAGCCGCCCCAAAGCAAACTGTGTTAGCATGATCCGAGCTAATCTCACGTTGCTGATCTCAAAGCTACCCCATAGCGTGTTCACCCCCTGGGTACATAAATCTAGGGCATACTCACTGATGAATGTCGTCTTTCCACTGCCTGTTGGCCCTGCAGGGGGGTTGAACACAGACCTGGGTGAGGGAGGGAAGTCCTACCCTTGAAACCAAGACATGGAGCAGGGCCTCAAAGTTGGGAGGAAAAACCCCCTCAACATTTACAGTAGTCCAAACCCACATGTCACCTGATCCTCTGCCACCACCCAAGCAGTGATTTCCCAAAGGGTAACCTGTAAAGACTGTCAGCTCGCCCTTCCGATGTCCCTTCAAGAGACGACTGAGGTCTGGGAAGCGGCTCCAGCGAACGCCAGCTACCTGCTCCACATTTGACAGTTCTCCTAGTACCTCCTCCCGAAGTTGCCGGAAAGACACAATAGACTTGTGCCAAGCGGGCAGGGCAGAGCGCAGAATTCGAGGAAGATTTAAGCCTCGGTTTAGGGCCTCCAGGGGGCGGGGATGCTGGTCCCCAGGCCGCACCAAGGAGCATCGCTTGGGGTTCAGTTTGCGGGCAAACAACTTGGCAGCTTCCCAGGACCGAAGGTCATCCCCAAGCCAGAGCACGATACGTCGGAACTGTTCGAGGTAAGGAAGTAAGGCAGGGGGCAAGCAGGTTGTTCCTCGGGGAAGGGCAAGAGTGGGCAGCCCTGTGGATTGGTTTAAGGCCAGGCAGTCCAGCTCACGACTCGTCAGTACCACCTCAACATCTCGACGATTGATCAGCGGTAATCCAAACAGATTGTGGTAGGCACCAGGCCGAGGAATGGTGGTCTCCACATAGTGCACTCCATCCCCTTGGCCTTCAGCCCCTAGGAGCTTTAGGCCTCGTAATCCCAAACCTCCAGGGGAGAACCAAGGGAAGACAAGGCTCCGAGCAGGCCGCAGATACCGCACACTGAAACGCTTGAGTGTGTCGTCTGTCACCTTGGTAAGGCCAAACATCGCCCGAGCCAGCTGCGCCTCCTCCTGCTCAGGCAGTTCCCAGAGAGGTACTGCTCGGTCCCAGATCCTCCGGATCTCCTCGCTGTCCTCAGCTCCTGGGGCTTCGCTCAGCAGGATTCCCTCTCTATCTCCATCCCCACGCCCTTCCACGCTGGCCTGGAAGTCTTCCCAGCTGCCCTCTGCTAGGCTGGTCATGCAGAGAAAGCGGCCGGTGGTCTTGTTAATGTAGAGGCTGAAGGAAGTGGGAGCACCAGTCTGGTCCTTGAGCTGCGAGGCTCCCAGAAAGGGGCTGGGTGCCCGCAGGCAGCTGTGGCCATCCTGGAAGGGGATCCCGTGTGCCCGCAGATATTGGCGGATTTCCGTTGCAGTTACAGGCAACACTGGCACGTCCAGGGCTGGGAGAGCCTCCTTCCTGTACCGTCTTCGAGGAGGGCCTGGGACCAAGCTTCGAGGCAGGCCCCTCCAACCCATCCACTTCCCGCGCAGGGACAGCAGGATACGGAGGGGGTACACACTTCGGAGAAGGACCCACATTCCTAGTCAAATGGCGGAAGCCCCTGCTTCCGATGCCTTAGGTGCCTGGTGCAGGTACCTTCCGTAGTCAGACCCTAGGGATGCTCCACACGGCACCCTAGGTGGCTTCTCCCTTTCTTCAAACTTCTCCCTCATGCACACCTCTCTGAATCCTCTTCGGCCCTTCTACATTGCTACTTGTACCCCAGGCCATCTGCACGATCCTTTCACGCCTCGGTCCCTGTCTGGCCCCTTCACAGCTTCTCCCATCGCAGACCTTCACCGATTACGGTTTCTCCAGATTCTCTCCACCGCTACTGCCCTCTGCGGCGTCTCTGCGTCGTCCTCCTCTCTGCAGCCCCCGGCGTCCTCTCCGCGGCCCCTCTGCTCTAGCTCCCCAAGCAGGGGCTCCCTCCGCGGCACGGCGTCTCTGCGTCGTCCTCATCTCTGCAGCCCCCGGCGTCCTCTCTGCTCTAGCTCCCCAAGCAGGGGCTCCCTCCGCGGCTCCTGTCCCCAAAGGAAACGATACGACTAGGGCGCCACCGTGCGGCTCCCGCCCCTCTCCGCGCCCCTTCTCCACCCGCGCGCGTGTCTTCCCTCCAGGTCACCCGCGGGGTCTCCGCCGCTCCGAGCCTGGCCGCGTGTCACCACTCGCGGCTCATGACTTTCGCTCGCAACGTGGGTCACTCACTCGCACGCGCCACACGCCAGGACCTCGGAATCAAAACTCCCCGGGGCGCGTGCCCCCGGAACCGGAAGCCCGGGTTAGCCCCGCCCCCTCCCC
>NW_005371709.1:39018-49417 GCF_000412655.1 Myotis brandtii
GGGGCGGGGGCGGGCTGCCCCCCGAGAGGCCCAGGGTCCTGCCCCGGCCCAGGGGCAAGCGCAGTGAAGAGTTGCCCCGACTCCAGCCCCAGGGAAGGCGGTTCCTCCTCTTTTGGTTCCGGGGGTTACAAGCCCAGACGGACAGATGGAGCCCCCGAAAGAGAAAGTTGGTGCCAAAACTTTTGCTCGGGACAGAGAAGAGCTGCCCGTTGCTTTTGGTGCCCACTGCGAGGGGCAGTGACCTTGTGTCTCAATTAGCCAGTTGGCATTGCTGAAACCTGAGAGTCTTGGGGGCGAGGAGAGCCTCAACAGCAAGTCGGTCGAGGAGATCACGACCCTGGTGAAGAAGCTCGCGACCCAGTCGGGCCTGGACATCATCCGCATCCGCAAGCCCTTCCACACGGACAGCCCCAGCGTCCAGGGCCAGTGGCACCCCTTCACCCCGGGGCGGGCTGCGCCCCCGAGAGGCCCAGGGTCCTGCCCCGGCCCAGGGGCAAGCGCAGTGAAGAGTTGCCCCGACTCCAGCCCCAGGGAAGGCGGTTCCTCCTCTTTTGGTTCCGGGGGTTACAAGCCCAGACGGACAGATGGAGCCCCCGAAAGAGAAAGTTGGTGCCAAAACTTTTGCTCGGGACAGAGAAGAGCTGCCCGTTGCTTTTGGTGCCCACTGCAAGGGGCAGTGACCTTGTGTCTCAGCCAGTTGGCATTGCTGAAACCTGAGAGTCTTGGGGGCTCTTCCTGGGTCCTCCTCTCTGAAATCCAAATTGACGACAGTGGTCTCGTCACAGCGAGGGACTCCCAGGCCGGCTTCTGAAGGTCTCTGAGGTCCTGTTTCTGCAGCCACTGAGCTAGAGAGCGCCAGCACCTTCTCTGCTGTGAACCTGGCACCGGGCGAGGCTGTATGAATGCGTGTACATGACAAAACTGAGATGAATAAACTTGCCCACGGTCACACCTGAGGTCTTACTTCAAAATATTTTAAGCACAACCCCATTTTTCATGATCATAAAACCAGAAGTGGGGCATGTACTAAACCTTTCAGGATGCTTAATATGAAAGGCCGTGTAATTAATCTAGGCCTGACCCTTGGAGAGAGTGATTCTCAGGGTTACTGGTAAATGGGGAGCATCTTCTAGGGCAGCGGTTCTCAACCTGGAGGTCGCGACCCCTTTGGGGGTCGAACGACCCTTTCACAGGGGTTGCCTAAGACCATCGGAAAACACATGTATAATTACATATTGTTTTTGTGATTCACTATGCTTTAATTATGTTCAGTTTGTAACAATGAAATTTGGGGTCACCACGACATTAGGAACTGTATTAAAGGGTCGTGGCATTAGGAAGGTTGAGAACCACTGTTCTAGGGGTTTAGCTAAAAAAAGAAAAAAGGTGGAGAAGATGGTGAGGAAAAGAGGTAGGAGGTAAAAACCTAGAAACCTTTATATGAGTCCTGAACCACTCTACTTCCGTTGTGCCCTTCATGCCATGATCAGTTACTAGTGAGAGCCTTAACAAAGGGCAGCCAGGATGGAAGCTGAGGATCCCAGTTTCCTCTGCAAATGGTTTCGTGGGGAGCAGACCTAACCCTGCAGCACCTTTCCATAGTCTCAGAAGCCTGTCCCCTGGTGAGCAGGGGAAGGCCAGTTTAGACCAAGCAGACTACTCACAGTCATGGGGAAAAGGGTATTTATTAACCAACAGGGTGGAGGAGCGGAGTCCAGGCTCCCCACTGTCACATGTCCGTTCCACCCACCTGGAGTGGGGGGGGATTGGAGGCATTCCTAAAGAGTATAACCATCTCACAATAAATACATTCATTGTGGGGGAGAGGTGGGAGAGGATGGGTGAAGGGCAGTAAAAATCCGTGGGATCCCACGTTCTCAGCTACAAAAATAACAGTCATCCTCACCCAAGGGAATGGGGGAGCTCAGTCAGGATTTGATTGTCCCATTTGGGCCTGGAGACTTCAGAGGCCACTGGACCCTAAAAGTGCCCCGGTGAGGTAGGACAGGGGTGGAGCCAAGCATCCAAACTCCCAGCCTCTGCCCTTTGCATAGTTCCAAGAACGGGCTTCATGTGCCAGGTGAGTTATCAGATCTTCCTCCTGCTCTGATCTAGGGGTAGCAAATGCTTGGTCCCCAAAAGGGAGGCTGGCTCATTGAGTGCAGTGTGGGTTGCCCGTCCTAGGGAAGTGTCTGCAAGGACAGCTACACCAGAGAGGGCTCTCTCTTTGAAATGTCCATGGACCAAACCTGATAGACAGGTCTGAGGCAGCAAGAGGAGGCTCATAAGGTGCATGTGAGTGGAAATGTAAGCACGTGTATGTGAGGGACATGCCTAGAACTCTGCCTCTGTCACTCTTGAGAGTGACCAAGGGCATTTGGGGGGGGGGGGGGGGGGGGGGTCCCTCAAGCAGGCGGGGTCCCTCAAGCAGGTGGGGTCCCTGGGCCTGGCCTGTGGGGATCAGGCCAAACCGGCTCTCCAACATCCCCCGAGGGGTCCTGGAGTGCGAGAGGGCACTCGGCAAAGTTGCTGTCATACAGGGTGTTGAACACAAACGCAAGTGTGCAGTAAACCAGATTCGGGCCCAACAGTGCCCCAGCAACAACATAACCAACAGCCAAAGGTGGAATCCCAGGGCCCCACAAGGAATCTGGCTCCCTCCTCTCTGGTTTTGGGGTGCATCACCTGAGAACTGTCGCTGCCAAGTCACTGCAGCTCGGCAGCTCCTGCGTTGAGCGTCTACCCCCTGGTGGTCAGTGCACATCATAGTGACCAGTCTGACGGTGGGACACTTAGCATATTAGCCTTTTATATATATAGATAACTAATAGCTAGTCCCCAATATTCTATTTCTGCCCCTAACATTATTGCACAATCAATGCATATCACTGTAAATTAATAAAGTTTGGGATATTTGGTTTATATCATATTTGAAAACTCTTAGGAGGCCAAATGTTTCTTTTTTAAGAATGTCCTAAAATTCTGATGTGTAAGGGCTACACATTAAGGGAGAAGAGGAGAAGGATACAGTCTTACCTCCCACTGCCGGCCTGTTCCCAAGTTCTTGACAGAGGTCATCATAGGGGGCTGGGACTAGGGAAGTGGACTAGATAGCTAGATAGGATGGGATATGGCAATTGGGAGGGAACCCAAAGCCCAGAAAAGGGGATGAAATAAGAATGCACCAGAAGGTGGGGGTGGGGGCCTGCAGCCCAGCCGGTAGACATTCTTCCATGTGTGCATGTGAATGTACGTAGGGCTCAAGTGGCTCTTTTGGCTACAGAGGTCTTGTCTGGTGTCAGGACCATCCAGCACATGGGGCCATGCAGAGGATGGTGACATTGAGGCCATCTGGACCTGCAAGCCCTGCCTGAGAGAAAGAGGGAGGATTTGAGCAGATGAATGGGCAGGAGGATGGGGTCCTCTCCTCCCACGTGCTCAGGTTAAAGGAATAGGAACTGGGGCTGGGGCTGAAGAACCTGAGGGAGCACCTACCTCTGAGGAGAACCAGTTGGCCTGGGCTGCTCACAGATGGGTCTGTGGAGACTGAGGGGACTTTGGCTGGGCCTGACTCTGGCCAGCCCTATAGGGACATCAAAAGTTAGAAGGGCCTGGAGTTGGGGGGTGGGGGGCGGTGAAGGTAGGGCTGTGTTGGGAGGCAGCAGCCCAGCCTGGGCAGACAGGCTGGTAGGAAGAGCATTTGTCCTGGGACGCTGGGCTCAGACAGAGCTCTCATCCAGGTGCTCTACGAGCTGTGTGTGCTTCCTCTTCTCCAGAATGCGGCTGAGCTCCTCAGCGAAGGAGCAGGGCCCTGTGGGCACTCCATTGTTGCTCTGCCTCAGGAGCATGTAGCTGTTGCCATTCATCCTGCGCAGCCGGCTGGGCAATGCCACCAGCCCATTGGTCAGCTCAGCTGGTGGTGGTGGTGGTGGTGGTGGAGGTGGGGCTGGAGCTCCTTCCCCCGGAATGATTTGGAGACAGCCACTCTCTAGGCCTCCAGCCCCCTCTCCATCGTCACCCTCATCTTCCTCTCCTGGACACTGGCCTGAGACTGTCTGCAGCTGCACAGCAGAGCCCCCTGCCCTGCCAGCCCGACCCAGGGAGTATTTCCGTCGGTGCCCTCGTCTGCCGCCCCGAAGACAGGCCACATAGAGGAGGGAGGAAGCCAGGATGAGGCAAAGGCCACCAAGTGCAGCGATGGCTAGCACATAGAGCAGCCTTACATCAGATGCCAGTTGTGCCCCAGGCATGGCAGGGGCTTGTGGAGCCGGGGCAGGAGTGGCAGGCCGTACCACGAGGCTGTAGGAGGTCAGCAGGGTGCGGAGGCCATTCTCCTCAGCGTAGCACTCATAGTTGCCACTGTGCTCAGGCTGTGTGTCTGTCACCAGCAACCCATCCACGCCTACACGGTAGCCACCCTGCCCATCACTCAGGCCCATGCTCCCGTTGAGCAGCCACAAGGCCCGGGCCAGATTGGACGGCTGGTCACAGGGCAGGAGGACATCATCACCCCGGAGCACAGTGCGTGTCTTCATTGGTGGTGGTGGTGGCCCTGGAGAGAGTAGGGGACGGGAGGATCAGTCAACGCCTGCCAATCCAAGGGAAGGCACTGGAGATGGCAAGCCAGATGGCTCACTGCTATGTCCCCAGCATCAAGCATAGAATCTGGAATCAAGGTGACAACTGGCCAAGCTCTGCATTTTTGCTCACACAGAAGGCTCACATTGGCCCTCCCTGTGGTTTCAATTCCTGCCATCTGCTGGTGATGCCTAATCTCTACCTCCAGCACAGAGTTCTCTCCTGAGCGTCAGACTTGAATATCTCCCACATGCTGGGCATCAACATGAGTCTCTTGTACATGTCACAGGAACTAAGGCTAAAGCTTCTGTCTCAAACTACACCAAATCTTTTCCTCAAATTACTATCACTGTGCATAGTATTACCAGCTATTCAGGTGCTTAAGTCAGAAACCTGGGGGTCTCCTTTGCCTCTCACCTGCCCCCACCCCTTCACCTTTGTATGTAACTCTCACCCAAGATCCTGCTTCTGGAATCTACCTCAGACCTGTTCACTTCTCTTCTTCCCCAACTGCTGGCCCACTCTGGTCCCCATCTAACCCATTCATGCAGCAGTGGGGTGACCTTTTAAAAACACAGCTGATCATGCCACTCCCCTGTCTTAGCATGGTCCCTGCCCACTTCTCCAGCCTCTTCTCTTGTTGCTCAAACACACCAAGCTCACTCTGCCTGCTGTTCCCTCTGCTTGGGTGACATCCCTCTCCCGATGGCCCCCACTTGCCTGGTTAATTTGAGGGGGAGAGCATAGCGGTGATCAAAAGCACAAACTCCAGTCTGACTGCTGGGCACAGGTTCAAATTCTGACCCTGCCGCTTAATACCTGATTGACTTTGGTCAGTTTACTTATTCTCCCTGTGCCTCAGAGAGGTTGTCCCTTGTGAGGAGGATGATAATGGCACCTCTCTCAGGGCAATGCTGAGAGAATGAATGGCGTTCATGTATGTGAATGCCCAGCACATAGTAAGTTCTCAGTACATATTGGCTATGATTACTAACTTTTGCTCTTCACCTATCACCTGAGTCATCTGATCTTCCTTGGGGAAGTACCCATTATCCTTCAAACCCTTGTCATTGCTGTAATTATTTCTTTTGTAACAAAAACCAGTGGAAATAATTATAATTAATTGTGTGATCATGGGATTGCCAGCCCCTCCTCCCTCCACTTGGCTGTAAGCTCCGGAAGTGAGCACGTTTCCTCATTTATAATTTTTTTGAGCAACAAATGTTTGTTGAGCACTTACTCTGTGCCAGAATCTGAAAGCACACAGACACAGCCATTCAGATACATACATTTACATACATACAAATTATGTAAATGGTAAGGAGGACAGCCAGACCCACACACATACACGAATATCACTTACCTGTGTCCCTGTTGCCCTCACAGCCTCGGTTTCCTCTCTCTATATCCTGTATCAGTGCTGTCCTGGAGACAGAAGACCAGGACTCATGAACAAGGGGAACTGGGCTTCAGGTCCCCCAGTGGCGGGGTCAATAGGGCTGTTACCAACAACTGGTTCCCAATCCCCCTACAGCTGGCAGGCCTTCCTGTTCCCCTCAGGCTCTGAGTCCCTGGGCACATGGGACCCTCAAATCCCCTACCGCTTCCCACCTGCTACCCTGAGACCTGTTCACTACGATGTTGGTCTCCATGCAGGCACGAGTGCTGGGGTCCCAGCCACAGTAAGGGTCCCGGGCCAGGATGCAGTCGTAGCAGGAGCGATAGCGGGAACAGCTGGACAGTGGTAGTTGGATGACTCCACTAGTGGCCCCCACATAGAGGCTATGCTGGGAGCCAGAGAGGACAGCTAGTCAGCAACAACCCCACTCGCACTTATAGACACATACACAGCCAATGCCCAGCCTCCCAATCCCCCTACTCTGGCATTTTGAGGGTCACGAGTCAGGGGTTACCTGCATTGGAGAGATGACCAGATTCTCCACAGATTGGGGCTCCTTGAACACTTGTGTCTCTTCGATAATGTGCATGCCAGAGCCCAGGACCACAGCCTTGTGGATCCAGCCATCAGCTGGTATGAAAAGGGCAGGAGGTCAGATCCCAGCAATGGAATCTGCTCTTGGCCCCCTGCAGTATGGGACCAGCTCGGGAGTCATGAGGTCAGGGACAGGATTCAGCCAGTAGCAGTGGGCCCTCAGGACAATGGGAACTCTGGGCATGTCATGGCAGGAATTGAGTTAAGAAGCATTAGTGATCAGGGTCAAATGTCATTGTGGTTGGTGACAGGAGTCAGAAGTCACCAAAACCAAGTGTTCACTGGGGGCCAGTAGTGAGTGTTCATTGAAGAATCAACATCAATGGTTACCAGGGTTTTGTGACCAAGGGTCATCAAGGGACTAGAGGTCAACAGGGATCAAAGGACAGGTCAGCAGTCACCAGAGGGCTTAGGCCAGGGGTCAGAAGCACCTGTGCTCAGAAAGAGCAGGTCATAGGTGGGTCCAGCAGGCGTGGTGACAGGTGTCCCTGTGAGGTGTGTGTAACGCACGCTGCGCTTGAGCAGCAAGGGCCGTCCACGTGTGGGCACCACGGGCCGAGCCATCAGTGGGTGCAACTTCACAAAGTCCAGGACCAGCGATGGCAAGTCCTGGGATGAGTTGTAGCCTTGGCTGCGCAATGAATCTGTGATGCACTGGGGTAGGGGACAGGGGTGGTGAACCTCAGGACTCCCCACAAGGATCCTACTCTCCCATGGGTTTTGTCCTCCTGCCTGTGCTCCCCACAGGGCCAGACCCTCCAGTCCCTCCCAGGGGTTCTGTCTACTGAGCACCCTACCCCAGGCCTGCTCCCTCACCGAGCCAGGCCGGGGCTCCGGCACCCCACCCTCATAACGGCCCCAGCGCCGGACACCATCCTGGTATTCCATGTAGGGGCCTGCAAAGACAGCTTGCACCTCTGTCAGGTCATAGCGGCAGATGGCTGAGGCCTCCAGGGTTTTCCTAGGGATAATTCATAAGGGAGAGGGCTGAGTCACACTGAATGGAGCCTGCCTGTCTGCCACCTGCCCAGCCTGTAGCCCACTTACCCTGGTTAACCCCAGCTCCAGGCCCATAGGGCCTCCTGAGGGTCAGCAGGCCACTGTGGCCTCCAGCCCCAGGCTAGCTAGACATGCTTAAAATTCTCTCTGCAGCCAGACCTCCCCACAATGCATCCTGTCTTATCCTCAGTGACCTCTGCTCCAGCCCCTGTGCTGTCCCCAGTTTCTTGCCTCCCCACTGTCCCTGCACTGACCACTGTGTGGTCAGCGTGAAGGCCGCATAGAAGTGTGTGTGGGCTGAGGTGTCAGCATCCAGGCTGCAGACACCACGTAGTGTCTCATACTGTGGAATGTGGCAGATGAGACGCGCCTTTAAGAAGGAGGTCCACTTCTTCTGTAGGATCTTCCTCCCTCCCAGATCTCCCTGGTGAGGCAGGGGCAGGGGGTCAGGGGCCAGGGTCAGTGGTTCAGCCTCTACACCCTTGCCCCGACCTCAGTCCTACTCACTTTGCACACACGGGCCACACGGGCCACACGATGGCTGTTGCGGCTCTGAGCAAAGCTGCCAGAACCCTCCTCAGCCGCACGCTCCGTGAAGAAGTAGTAAACTTTGTCATCGTCACCCACCGCACTGGCCTTGCTCTCCCGCACCAGGATGGAGAACACAAACTCAGCATCTGCGGGTCGGGCAGTTCAAGTGGCTTCAGAGACAGGCTGGGTGTCTCCCCGCTCCCCGCTGGCCCTAACCCCTCACTCAACAATACCCAGGAATAGGCAGGCTCACCTGGGGATTTGGGGAAAGGATGGTCAACTGCCCAAGGGAATAAAGATGAAGAAATAGTCCCTGCCCCCCATCATCCTGAGCCTCATTCTCCTAACCATTGAGCCAGTGCATGGGTGCCTCCTCAGTCCTCAGGGAGTGCGGGTGGCGGCTCCGGCGGATGTCAGGAATGCTCCGGAATTCATACCGTGTGGCTGTGTAGAGGCCTCCATCTGGGGTAGGGACATACCAGGCATGAGACATGTCACATACAACAAGGCACATAATGCACATGGTGGCAAGTCCTAGCAATGACATCTATGTCCATCACACAGCATGCTTGTGGATGAGGGGGAGTGGGGAGGAGAGATGCTCACCGATGATGAGGCCTGTGAAGCCACGGGCTGGGTCGTAAGGACACTTCTCCTTCCCCTCCTCGAAGCTGGTTGGCAAGGTGAAGGCCTCAGCATCCTGGGGGAATGAGAGTTCAAAAGTCAGTCGTTCCAAGGAAAGGCAGGGGCCCAAGGTCAGACCAGTCTGGGGTCAAGGACCAATGATCATGACTGGGACAGGCATACTCACAATGGCTGCACAGAGGGGCTGGAAGGCATGAGTCCCACACGTGTAGAGGTGGGTGGCATTGAGACGCTGTAGAAATCGCACATGGTTGAAGCACTCGGTCTGTGGGATAGGTAGGGGAGGGCCGTGAGCCCTGGGCCTCCTTAGAGGCCTCTTCCATTAGTCCGGCTTGGTAGTCTGGCTCTTATCCTCACTCACAGGACTCGCTGTTCTTTCCAAGATCCCAGTGCCCAGAACACAGACTATTCCCTGGAACTCGCTCTCCTTTGGCCTCCCAGGGCATGACTCCTCTTCTCCCCTCTATCTCTTTTTTTAATTATTAAAAAATATATATATATATTGAGTTCAGAGAGGAAGGGAGAGGGAGAGATAGAGATAGAAACATCATAGATGAGAGGGAATCATTGATGGGCTGCCTCCTGAATGCGCCGTACTGGGAATCGAGCCTGCAACCTGGCAAGCGCCCTTGACCAGAATCAAACCTGGGACCCTTCAGTCCGCAGGCTGACACTCTATCCGCCAAACCAACCAGCTAGGGCCCCTCTATCTTATATTACATGATAAACTCTGCCAGCTTCTCCTGCACCATCAGTTCAGGTACTCTCAGGCTCTCCCCACCCTAACATGCTTCTCTCACATCTCAGCAATGTCTCCCAATCCTGGAGCTCCCATACCCTTTTGGAGTGACCCTCCCATATCTATCCTCAGGCTCCGGCCCTCTCTCCACCTGATATTTCCAGACACATCAAACTCACCTTGTCAGAAAGCAAGCTCATCCCCTCCTCCCTAACCTGCATCTTCCCTCCTAAACCTGTTCATCCAGTCTTTCCCTCCTTTCTTCCTCCCTGCATCCTACTCAGTCCAGAAACCAGGAGTCATTGTTGCTGCTTCCCATTCCTTCACCCCCACATTCAGACCTGCTCCCTGATGAAATGTTCCTTTGTCCTAAATGTCTCTTGACTTGGTCCACTTCCCCTCCACTGCCCCTACCTGAGTCCAAATTACCACCATTAACTCTTCCCTGAATTACTGCAGCAACTACCTGACAGCACTCCCAACCATCCATCACTCTTTATAAGAAAATGACTTATTTATTCAATGAGTAGGGAATACGTGCACACAGTGTACAATTCAAAAGGTACAAAGGAATATGTTGTAAACAGAGTCTCCTTTTTATCCCTGTTGCTTCAAAAGAGACTGCTGTTACCATTGTCTAGAGTTCCCTTCCAGAGATATTCTACCAATCAACATATTCTTGCAACCCACTTTTTCCAAGGCATTTAAAAAAATCTAAACCAGATCATGTCACTGCTATATTTAAAAAGCTTTCAGTGGCTCACCAGAGTCCTGAACATAGGGTCCGACATGCTCCTGTTTCTGGCCCTTATGCTGGCCTCACCCTACTCCAGCCACACTGGCCTTCTCTGCCCATCAAATGCCTTAAGCTACTACCCTCTTGACTTCTTTGCCTTGTTAATGGCTCCTCCTCC
>NW_005371709.1:49678-71982 GCF_000412655.1 Myotis brandtii
CGGTATTGTTGCTATGCATTATGGGATTGAGCATGCAGCATTTCCCAAACTCATCTGACTGTTAAATCCCTCTTTTGAAAATTAATGTTCCCCAGCATATGTTTTGGGAAATGTTCTGTAGACCCAAAGTGTGGTCCAGGGACTAGCAGTGTCAGCTTCACCTGGGAGAGTGTTAGAATTGCAGAATCTAGAGCCTTTTGGGTGAGGGTGCCCATTGTCCCAGAATAAAATCCAAACCCCCAGCTGGGCGTTTGCAGCCCTTTGTGGCCTGGGCTCCACCTGCCTCCCAGCCCCATTTTCCATCCACGCTGCACCAGGAGGCAGCCTTTGATGAAAGCTCCAAGAGGCACCTCTTTAAACACAGCTGTCCCAGCACCACTCCTGACTCACTGAATCAGAATCCCTGGGTCAGTGGGCCTTGGGAGTGCATATTTTTAAAAGCTCCCCAGATAGACCTGTTACATAGTCAGACAAGGGACCCCTGCAGACACCCTGTGTCTTTAGTCAGAAAGAACTGACACTTCACCAACACCCCTCCATGGAATACTGGGTACTTGAGCTATTCCTTGACCAAAACCTCATTTTTCTCATCTCTAAAATGGAGAACAATACTATTTCACAGGGTGATTTTAGAATTAGGTGAGATAATAGCTGTCAGCACTTACTAGAGATTAATTATTGTTATCATGATTGTTATTTGGGAGCCCAGAGGAAATTAAGATGCCATCACAGACCAAGCTAATAGGTCACCAGATGTTTGAATTAGAAGTGCTGTGCCCGGGGCTTGCCACTCCAGTAGCACTTACAGTGTTTATTGAGGTTGCTGCAACTGACTGGCTGATTGTTACCTCTCCATCTGTGTTCTCAACCCTGATATCCCCAATTGAGGAGGAGGAGGAAAGGAGCTGGGGACAGGGCAGACCACATACCTGATTGTTTTTCCCTTTTTGATGACATTTGCTCTGCATCTCTGGGGAGGCCTCCCAGTGGATCTGGAGAAGGGGGAAAGGGGAGAAAGGCTGATGCACTGACCCCAATACCCTTGCCTTTCTCTATTACCTGTGAGACCAGGGATAGGACCCCAGAAAATAGGGAAATTGGGGTGGGGGTTTCAGGAGGAGCATTGGGTGTAAAAGAGACCTGGCTGGGAAGGGCAGAACTGTCTGACCAGGGAGCTATGGAAGGCTGCAGAGTTTTCAGGAAATTGAGGCCCTGGGGAGCTAGATGAAGCTGGGGACCCTCTGGGTGGTGCAGGTTTCAGGGGCTGACCTCTTTGTGAGCCCCGTCTCCTATGTCGTGGGCATTGAGAGAGAACAGGGCGCCCCGGGCTCCCACCAGCAGCCTTGCTGAGGCCTCTTCCAGCAGCAGTGTTGAGTAGTTCTTGGCGGGGCCCTTGAAGTGCCGGGTCCCAGAGAGCTCTGCGGAGAACAGGAGCTGTGAGCCCAGTTCTTGGCCTGCCCCCAGCCCCCAGCCCCAGCCCCAGCCCCAGCCCCAGCCCCTGCTGCCTTTTGAGGTGGGGAGTTGGCCTAACCTTCATAGGGGATAGTCATCCGTGGGGTGGCATCTAGTTCTCTGGATGGTCTTCGTGGCAAGGGTCCGGGGACTGCAGTTGCTGTGAGGACACTCAGGAGAAGGGGCCAGAGCCTCCCCCACATCTTCCTGGGGAAGCCCAGACCAACAAGACCCCCAAGGGGAGCCAGGGCCAGAGTCAATGGGATGATGAGAAGAATAGTCACAGGGGTCAAGGTCCAGGGAGAGCACTTGAAAGGTCAGGGGTCATGGGGCCAGGGAGGGTCCTGGAATTGGGGGGACATGGAATCATAGGGTTGTATGGCCATGAAATCCAAGGTCAGAGGTCAGAGGATCACACGCTGCCTGTCTGCATCAAATACAAACTCCATGGTGAGAGTGAGTCGTTGGGTCAGAGGGGTTGTAGGTCACTGATGAGGTTTCCCTGCCTGGACAGCAGGGCTAGTCCTGGTTCTCTGAGATCTGGTTTCTGAAGGAAAAAAAACAACAACACAGGGAAAAAAGCCCTTTGATCTGTGTGTGGGTGGAGGGTAGATGACATTACCCCCAGACTACAGGGAGTACTGAAGGGAGGTGGCCAAGCATCCATAGAACTCCCACGCCAGGGTTGACTCAGTCATTCTGACACAGGAAGTCGGGTGGAACTTGCCCTCCTTACAAGACCCTTGACTCCCCCCAAACCAAACCCAAGGTAATAGTCCTTCTCTGACCAAGTCAGAAGCTTAGCTAGACCTCCATCTTGGTGGAGCTTGGGTTCTCAGGGAGAATGCCTTCTCCTCCCAACAATGAGACCCAGCTGGGCAGCAGCTGCCCTTGCTGCCTGCGGGGGTGCCTTATGCAGGAAGGCCTGGGCAGAGCCGGTTAATGGGTCTTTGTTTATTTTGTCCTGTTTTCTCTTTGTTTTTTCTTTTCCCGGGCCTGAGAGCTCCCTCTGGAATTTCTCTTTAATTAGATACTTCTCCTCAGCATTCCTCTTTGAGGGGGTGCACATCTCTGCCCTGCCCATTCGAGTCTGTACTGCACCCTCTGCCTAGGCATCTACACATGTCCCTACCTGCAAACAGGCACTCACAGGCATTGGGGGTATCTGCCCCCGCTGGCTGCATGAGTGTAATGTCTATGCAGGAGGCTCCAGTGTAAAAGGCCAGTTAACAGACATGAGCAACATGGAAAAGGCAAACAATGGGATCCCTGAGCTCTTGGCCACCTCCCCTGGCATATCTTGGAGACTATTCCCACACCTGGACCCTCCTTCAAGCCAACCAGCTGGGGATGGGATTGGGTAGGTGGCCTCCTCTGAGCCATGTAACAGGCCTGATCTCTGAGGTGGCTTCTGAAGACTTCCTGAGCTGGGCTAGGTGTGGAGGAAGCCTGACCCACCCAATCTCATCAGATGCTCCCAAACAGGGCCAGAGGGTCACTGGCCTCTCTTTTCCCTTCCAGGTCAAATATTAACTATGTGGCCTTGAAGAGAGGGGAGGGACCAGGCGCTGGCCAGAGGAAGAACAGGGATTTGGAGCGTTTATTTAAGAGGTAAAGGTCAGCACTGTAGTGGGCAGAGCCCAGAGGGGGGGGGGAATGGCATATGAGTAGAGAGAAGAGGGTCCCTGGACCACAGAAAGAGCATCAACTACTGGTTTAGGGGCTGGGGCAGCAGGAGGCCCCAGGCAAACTGCCCATGCTCCACTCCTCCCTGTGGAGGCACACCTATTTACCTTTGGGGCCTCTTATTTGCTTAGTGAGAAAGGAGGGGGGAGCCCTATGGCTAGGAGGAATCAGTCCTTAGGATTGGGCAGGAGGAACACAGCCCAGGTCAGAGGAACCACTCAGAGTGTGAAGCATGGCATACTTACACAGGTTTACACAAGAGTCACATGTGTCCAGAGGAGGGTGAGGTGCATGCAAACAGGTACATACACATATACATATGCAGAGGAGGGCTGTGAACACATGTACTCAGGAGAATCATGCACACACACATTCACAGGAAGGTTTGTGCACACATATGTTCACATAAAGGGCCTACCACATGTATTCATATGTATTCACATGTAAGGTTATAATTACAGGCCCATTCACTCAGCAGGTCACACAGCCTTAGAGGTTGACAAGGATGCTATAAACCCACATATGTGCATATGAAGAATTGTACACCATTCACAGTGGGTTCTGCACATATACACATATGTGGAGGGACATGCACACAAACTCATTGATATAGTGATTCAGGCACTGTCATGTTCACAGAAAGTTCAAGTACATGTATGTTCACAGTCCTCAAACACACAATTACATCCATGCAAATGTACATACAGATGTACCAGCATATGTACATACAGGGGTCCGATTCTCACTGCAGGCTTGGAGGCTGCAAGTGGCCACGGAGGGTGAGATTAAGAGCAGAACCCCACCTTGCTCTCCAATGTCCTAATTCTAAGGCCAGACTGTGTGTGTGTGTGTGTGTGTGTGTGTGTGTGTGTGTGTGTGGTGGGGGGAGGCTTCTGACCTCAGAGGCTCAGATGGGATGGGTTCATGAGTCAAGCCTGCTCTGCAAGGGAGGAAGGAGGCCCCTGGTTTAGTAAAGGAAAGATGGAATGGAACAGGTAACTTGGCACTCCTCTACTCCCAAGTATACTGCAGTTCTAGATATGGGAGTTGGGCCTAAAAACTGTTGGGAGAGAGGGCGGGGTTAAGGGGCAACAAGGCTTCAAGGTCTCCAGTCCACACCCCACACTCCACCCCTGGTTCCAGAGTTTGGGTTGCTCCCCAGGGCCAGCCCCCTGGACTCTGATCACCTTCCCACTAAGGCAGATCCTAGGGCAGAGGGAACTGAGGAGGGGAGACCCCTCACCACCCCCCCCACTCCCCACCCCCCGCAAGATCAATGTAGGATCAGCAGGCTCTCAATCTTCAATCCAGAGGTCCACCTGCTTAGTGGGGGAGGTATCTCCCTCTGCCCAATGGGATGGGATGGTGGTCTCTCCTGGCCTGAGAGCCCCTCCCCCGCTGCCTCCTTCCTCTGCCAGCTCCTCCCGGATTCTCTCCTTTCCTCAGGTCTAACCTCAGTCTCTACTGCTGCAGCTCGAGGACAAGCTCTCCTTCTATCCCGCCCGACATCAGGAGACGTGACCCGCATCCCGAGAACACTGTTCGCCAAGCGGCCCCCGCCCTGCACCGATCCCCGACTCCACGTTCCCAGGTCTGCACCCCGCGCGGCTGGAGGCCTGGCCCGCGCCCCTCTACAGCCTTTATGAGGGACGGGGGGACTTGGCGGTGAGAAAGGCCTAGCCCAGCTTGGAGGGTGGAATGGATGTGGGCAAGGCCTGGCCCGGTCCGCGCCCACCTCAGCCCAAGCACCTCCACCGCCCGCACTCCCTGCCTCTCTCACCTTTGCGCTCGGATCCCGGGCCATAGAGACAGCGAAGCACAGCGCACAGCTCCGCGGCCCCAAAGCACCAGCTGCAGGATGAAGGGGCCGCGGTCAGACGCGGGGGCGGGGTGGAGGCGGAGCCGGGGGTGGGGCGGGGACCTGGAAGGCGGGGCCGACCGGGTAGGGTGCCGAGTAGGTGCTGCTGTCTTCTTTCACTCCCCCGACCCTACACAGTTTCAAGCCAAGGCTCACAAACAGCTCTCCGACAACTGGCACCCCCGCCCCCAAGGCCCGCAGCCCCAATACTGCCCCCTGGTGGTAGCCTCACTACCCCCAGTGCCGTCAACGGCTGATAGTCCCCCTCTCCCTTCTAGGATTCCCTCCTGCTAGAGACGTACCAACCTGTCCTTTGGGGGCTTAAAACTCTCCCAAAGCCTGAGAGCCCGAGGCCTGTCCTCACTTCTTGCCACCCCCTGTGCTCCCTGCCTTGGGTGCGGAGGGTCACAGTACGTGGAGACCAAGCATTGGGTCAGCTCTGAACACAGAACAGGGTCTTGATTCTTAGCTCCAGGTCCCCGTCGCCTGGCCTGTCAGTCGAACGTCTGGGTGGGTGAAGGTCAGGTCTGGAGGGATGAAGCAACAGCTTGACCAGAAGTGCACACAGAAAATGCTGGTTTTGGGGATAAGTAAGCCACAAGCATTATTTGTACCTGTCCGCTCAACCAAATCTTAACTGGGGTGCACCTCCTCAGGGACTGGGTCACACCTGCCTCCCTTTCAGCTCACCTCGGGCATCTTTCTCACTCCAGATCTTTCAGTGAACCCCTCCTAGGCAATGAAATGTCCTGTCCTTCCTAAGTTCAGTCACCTTAATCAGTAGCAATCTAGGAAGCCCTCTCAGAATCAACTCCCCACCTCCTTTAATTCAACTAGAATGGTTCTCCCACACCATCTTGGGCCCTTCAGTTTGCCCTCAACTGAGGCCATGCCTTCTTCCCATCGCCTATTAAAGACCTCTCTAGGGTTTGAGTCAAACCTGAGCTCTAGCCATGACCTGGCCTGATCCTCTCTCTCTCATCCATGACAGTATTGATATGGGCCCAAGAGCAGGACCAAAATGAGGAGGGCCCCAGGGACATAGGTCACTGACTCTTGCATGTGCCTAGGAGTCTGTGCTCTGGAGGGACAGAGGGTGGGGGAACAGGTGAATGAGCACTGGCTTGAGAACAGGTGAAGATTCAAGAGGCTCTGTCATTATTTAACTTAAGGGACCCAGGGAGACACATCATCCTTCTTTTTCTGAATTCCTCAGAGCTCAGTTTGGCACTTCCTCATGTGCAATCTCATAGTTTGGGCTGCTGTGTGTGACTAGACAGCAGGCTCACATCACACTTCCACCTCCCCCAGCACTCTGCCAACAGGATGTGTGTATATGTGGAGGGGGAGGTAGCTGGAGAGAAATGCTTAAAGTGTACATACACATTTACAAAGAGTGCCCAGCTTTTTTTTAAAAAAAGTGTGCATTCATTCCATTCTGAGGGATTAATAGCTTATTTTAAAGATGGGAAAACAGGGTCTAAGAAGTTAAGTAACTTGCCTTGAAATTCTTCTTGTGCTTACAGAGGGAGCAATCAGGATTGGGAAAACCCGAGAAGGGAACAGGGTAGCCTGAATGGGGTATCACCAGAGCAAAGGCAGAAATGTGTAGGTTTGTATTGGGGGAGTAGGCAGAAGAGAAAGAGCATGAGAGAGGAAGATGAGTTTGATTTGATGAGATGGGAGGGTTCCTAGTAGGTAATAGAAGGGAAAAGTCAGCAAGTAGTTTGGAAAAGACCACAGAAGAAAATCCTGAAAGAGCTGAGTAAGGAAGTCCAAGTTGGGAAGACTGGGAAAGACATGGCTAAGAAGAATACATCTGCAGTCCTTGTGGGAAAGTGGGTTGGGGTGACAATGGAGGAGGGGCAGGAAAACTGTGAGCCCCAAAGGAGAGAAATTAAACTGCAGGGGTGCCCAGTGGGCTAAGGGACACATCTCGTGGTCTCACAGAACTCAGTGCCGACTTGACCTCAGGAGGTGGCAAGTAGGCCAGTGATTTGGTGGTAGGTTCAACATCCCACTCACCTATGCTGTGTGAGGCAAGCCTTTCTCCTCGAAGGTGCTCCGACAGCAGACTCAGCACCTCACCATTTTCATCTGAACAGAACTATAAATCACAATGCTGAGTTCCAGCATGGCACTTGCTACACTGTAGTTGGGCAGATACTTCAGTACCTCTGATAATATTCAGACCACAATGTATTTCTCTCTGCTGTCCTCCCACTTCAATCTCTGAATCTAATGAAATGATCAGATGTGATGGCGATTAATGAAACTTTCTATAGTAAGCCCCTGTGATTGATAATACTCCTTTTTGCAAATCAAGCTGATGAAATATGAATGAAAAGAAGAGGGACAGCGGAAGAGACTCAAAAGCAAACCAAGAAATTAATCCTAACCTAGCTATGAATTTGTGTCACAGGCAGGGACACAGGAGGTAGGTCATTCTTTGAGCAGGTTGTTACTCATCCTTAAAGTCACCACCTTGTCTGTTTCACAGTGTGGCTGTGAGAGGATCCCATTTGAAAACCTGGTATACTTCCCAAACAGAACGCAAATGTAGGTTTTGTATTTGCTAGGCTGTTCTCCCCAGCTCTGCTGAAGGAAAGTGGCTGCGGGTAGTGCGGTTGTCCTCAGCCACCTACACACCAGCATTTGGCTCCAGGCTTGGCAGAGCAGTTACTCACTGTAGCAGGGATCCTCGGTGTAGGGGGTAGATATGAACTCCTGAAACTTGAGCAGAGGTTCCCTGAGGCAAAAAACCCAACTCTGGCCTAGTCAAGTTGTTCTGCTTGCTGTTCACTGTGGCAGCATTTCTGTTCCTGTTTTGCCATCTCCACCTCTGGCTTGCCCAGTACTCTCCCTTTAGGTGGTGTGATCTTTACTTTGGCCACATTACAGCTGAGGTGCTGCTTCAGCAGGGACTGTCACCAGTGCAACAATGCTGTCGTCTTACTGATCCACAGTGCCTCAGAAGCCTGTTTTGCCTGTTAAGTTTTCCTCCCAGCCAGTCGTCTTGGAGTCAGACCCAAAGCTGGGCCTTCTGGTTTGACCTCTCTTGACTCCAGCCTGGGGAATGGTTAGCAAGGAAAAGGGAGTGTCAGGACATGTCCACAAAATGCTGGGAAATCACCACCCACCACCCCTTTCTCGGCTTTAGCATGCTGGGTTTTAAAAAGTCACCACCTTAATTTTTTACCAGCAGAGGCAGAGCTGGACAGAGAAGCCTCTGGGGCTCACTGGATCAGAAAGAACAGAGCATGCATAGTTTCAAGAGGTATTTGCTCAGATGTCAATGAAGCCCAAGTGCCTTAAAACCAGTTTTGTCATCTGAGAAGAGCCTCAACTTAGAGCTAACTAACAACAGTTAGCATTTATTGAGTTCTTGCTATATGCCAGGACTTTGCTAAATATTTTTCATGCATTCGCTCATTTAGCCCTCACAAACTCATTATTCGTTTTAGCAGATGAAGAAACTAAGACACAGAGAAGTTAAGTAACTTGCCAAGGATCAAACAATTGTCCTGGTGAATCTGGGATTTGAGGTCAGGACTGTGCTGCCGTCTCCCAGTTCTTAGGCAATGTCTCTGCTTTTGCCTATGCTGTTACTCCTCCACTGTCAGAGAAAAATGCTTACAGGCTGTCTCCTTTTAACTAGCCTGTCAGAAGGGAGAAATATTAACATGGTACTGAGACCCAAGGCCCCTGGCAATCATGTTTAGCCCTTCTATGACCTCACAACTCCTGTGAGGTGGTGCCAACCAATGTCCCCACAGCTGGTATATCCAGAGCTGTATCTGCCTGGCAGGTTGGAAGTGATCCTGCCCTGCTTCCACACTGTACGGCTTCTCCTGGATTCTAGAACAGGGGTGTCAGGCCAAGAGTATTATTTTCCAGTTCTCTTTGCCCAATAACATAAAGTATTTTCACCTGGATACCAGAAGGTAAGATTCATGAGAGCTCTGTTTGTTGTTCACCACTGAATCCTAAGAGTGCCTAGCAGGTAGTAGGTAGGGACTCAACAGTTGTTGAACATAGTGAATGAGGTAATGTAAGAATGAGATTATTGAATTCCTAACTGCAAAGTATATAGCAAATTATTAATTGGTTATATAAAAGTGAACTATATACAACTATGGTTTTAAGTATTTATTCCAGAAACAGGAGACATCAAACTAAAGACTGCCTGGAGAATCCAAATCAAGAGGAAGAAAGAAGCCCTAGCCAGTTTGGTTCAGTGGATAGAGTGTTGGCCTGAGGACTGAAGGGTCCTGGGTTTGATTCCAGTCAAGGGCACATGCCTGGGTTATGGGCTCAATCCCCAGTGGGGGGCGTGCAGGAAGCAGCCAATCAGTGATTCTCTCTCATCATTGATGTTTCTATCTCTCTCCCTCTCCCTTCCTCTCTGAAATATATATATATATATATTAAAAAGAGGAAGAAATCAGTTTAAAAAGCAGGGAATGGGGCAAGTGAAGAAACAGGACATTCCAGATACTTAACTATCCCCACTCCCAAACAAATATTACTGAACACATGTTCAAACTGAGAAAAAGCCATTTTAATAACACACACATACATTCATAGGACTTTAAACAAGATGTAGTATAAATCTTTAAAAAAAAAAAAGGAAAGAAAAAGAAAACCGGTATCTCCTTGTAAACTGCCTAGGAGCTGGTGGATTAACTGGCTGACAGGACTGCCCAGGGAAAAGAAACACACAGATTATGAGGTGCACCAACACTGTTAAGAAGTAATAAATAACCACAGATCATGCTCTACATGCCCAGCCATCTGCACCCTAATCTTGCCTCCGTGGAGGCGAATCAGGACAGTCCTTCCCTAATTTTCAAACTCAGTCACTTGTTAATGGATCAACTCTTAAGTTTTTATTTTAAAATGTAAAACTTATTCTTGGTTTAAAGACTTGACACATTATTACTGGCCAGTCCCCACCAACTATACTTGCTTGACAGAAATAAAAATGCAAAAGTTCCAACTGAGCCTGGATGACAACACACCATTTTCTCTCTTTTACATCTGGGGAGATATTTGTGAAGTCAAAAGCAAGCTATTACTTGTATCTCAAAACAAAAACAAAATGCCAACCTTCCAAAAGGTGACAAAGGCACCAATGCCGTCAGGAGATAGACAGAAATGTACAAATGCTGTTACTTTACTGCTACATAGATGCATTTTGTGCATGGAGAGCATCTTCACTTAACATGATATAACGAATAGAATTGTATTTTCAGATAACAAGAAAAGCAGTTTAGAAAAGGCAAACAGTTACACACAAAAGCATAAACACTTACAAATACCTTAAATTTTAGCTTGCAATAAGGGTAGGAAGTTTGACATACATATCCAGAAAATTAGACAAGGTGATTTTTTGGCACAGTAATAATACTGCCAAACACACCACCACTCAGTGCAAGCTTTGTTTGCCAAGTCCCAAAACTGGCCTGACATTCTCTGTGCAATGAACATTTTCTCCCCCACTACCATCCCATTCACTGGGTGGGCAACAACAGCAGGAGGGAGACAAAGCAAGGGGACTCAAGAGAGAGAAGGGTAGTACTTGATTTGGGAGAAAAACCATGGGCTACTTGTGCTAAAAGAGAATCACACAATTTTTATGAGAACCTGAATGCAAATACTGACTGAAATATGACCTGGAGACTGAAGACGTCTACCAGAGTCACAAGTACAAGAGTCCAAACCAATGTTTGGCCATTTATTTCAAAGGGACACATGAAGCATATTTCTCTAATGAAGAAAGATAATTAAAAATAGAGACTTTTCTTATTGGAACTGCTAAATAAAAATGTATCAAAGTGGTTTTAAATTTGATGGGCAGTTACCTGTTGAAACTGCAATATAAAAGGGTCACTTAAAAAAAAACACACCTGAATAACCCACTTGTCCCCCCCATCAATGTACACATTAGAAAATATTTACACACTGTAATTACAAGCAATATAAGCAGTATTTTATACTTTTGAGATTTTGTACACTTTACACAATGCAAAATGAGAAAAATATGAACACTTATAAAATTACACACAAATAATGTATCTACAAAGTATTAAATTACAGAGTGAAAGCCCCCACTGTTGGGCAGATAGATGCCAGAGTTTCAAGCTTCTGTCAAATATAACTCTTTGTATCTATCTCATTAACCGTAAGTGGCATTTTCTAACAATACCCTTAAGAGGTAGTATCAAGTTAATATTCTTACCAGTAAACTCAATACAGAATAAAACTTTTGTTGGTCTGACAGGGTTCTTAGGAACTGAATTTACTTAGTCTTCCCTAGAAAATCTCTAACTGCTCAATGCTTGACATGGGCTCAAAAGTTACTTATGCTATTTTAAATGATAAATTAAAGATAAAATGTTTTTTACTCCTAAGCCTCAATTCAGAGGTAGAAAGCTAATTTTCCAAAATTTATTTTCTCCTCTATCAAACTACAAACATCAAGTCCAATTCCCTTCCCCATCATCTTTCCCCCCACAATTGGAGACCTCAGAGTGCTCAGGATAGCTAGCAATGTCATCCAAGTTAATACTGAAAGAAAAAAAGAAGTTGGCATTTTTTTTTATGAAAGAAACCCTCCTAAAAGGGACACTCAGTCAACAAAAGAATTTTTCAGAGCTAATAAGAGTCTATTACTACCAAGGGCTTCAAAGGGCCCTTGGGCTAAGACCAGCATATGCATTTCTACTAACCCTCCACCATTTAAACCAAAGGGTGGCTTTCCAGTGTTTAAGAATTTAGAGCAGCTGTGGTTTTTAAGTGCAACAACTTTAAAATACAAGCACAAACACACGTGTATGTGCAAACACATGTGGCAATGTTCTAAGGAATAAACACCATTCAGGTTTCTGCCAAGGTTATATACTCATGAAAATAAGGTTTTGGAAACATGTTCAGATATTTAAGCTTTTACAATACAGACACCTCTGTAATATGGCTACTAAGGGGCCAGAATTCTAAGATTTAGCCAAGATTCTATGATTTAACCGGTATTTTAAAAAATGCACTGGAAATTAAAACAAACTGCATATGAATGTTTTGGCATGAAAACAGAGCCACTATTTTATAGCTTAACCTTTGCCCCTTAAGGGGATCTGAAAATATACCTTCTATTTCTCAACCATTTAAATGTATTTTAAAAAACCTAACAGATTTATAATCTTGAATAGTGAAGGAAAATGCATGGATTGGAACCTCCTATGGTCTGTAGGAGTTACAAGAGATTTACCCTTTTTGTTACTAAAATCATTTGTAAGCTTTTCCATTAAGTTTTAAAATAACCAAAAGGGAAAATTAAACCCAACTAGAACTTGGTCTTGGTTTCCATGTACAACTTCTCACATTGGTCCAAATCTTTTCTTACATATTTCATGTGATTATCCAAGTGCCACAAATACAATAAAAAACAAAACAAACCCAAACAAACAAACAAAAAAACAACAACAACACCACTGGCTTATCGTTTAACAGAGGAGTTAGTTAATAGGGGCAGATAAGACATGCAACTATAAGCTGCTTCTACTCTTCCCGCCTGTTATAGGATTCTACTCTTTTAAAAGGCCAATTGCCTTAATTCAACAGACTGTGTTTCATATCTGCTTCAGAAATGGCAATTTCTTTTATTACCAGCCTCAAACTAGATATTCCAGTGGCACACTTGCTGCCCATTTTCTTAGCATTCCGCTGGATTTTGTAGTAACCCTTTATACTCCTCTAGGAAAGGCTCTTATTGAATTTCTCTTGGTTCATATATTTGCTGTTGCAACTCCTGTTAAGAATCTGGAACCCAGAAGTCATGAAGTTGCCCCTAGAAAATAGAAGAGGGGAAAAAAACAGAATAAAGAAAAACCAAATTATGAATTAATCTTTATAACACATATTATCATCATCGAGTTTTAATAACAAAAGAAATAAAATCTTTATATTATATAATTCTCTGAAAATTTATGATAATCAGATTCAAGTTTCATATTTTGTGGTCTAACAATTAAAAAGTATAAAGTAAGTACAAGATGATTTCACCAACACACACATTTAGAGGGTGATATTTAAGATTAAGATTTCTCAAAGACTTCTCTAACAGGGCATGCATATCTTATGAAGGACACCAACAACAAAGGAGTCAAAATGTCATAAAATAGTGAGATTGCTTCCTAATTAATATTCAGTATTCCTGTTACTTTGATAAAAAATATAAGCAACGCCTAGGCCCTGGACCAGCAGCATTGGCAATACCTGAGAACCTGGTAGAAATGCAGAATATCTGAGGTCTAACTTCAGACAATGAATAAAAATCTGCATTTCAACAAATTCCTTGTTGATGCTTATGCACATTAAAATTTGAGAAGTTCGTTTGTAAACAAGCATGATGGCAAACTTAATAGCAGGTATTTAAACAATACCTCTCTTAAATAAAGTCTCCTTAGATATGACACCAAAAACATGACAAAAGGAAAAAAAAAAGATAAAAGGAAAAAAGAGATAAAACTGGACTTCGTCACAATTAAAAACTTTTGTTCTACAAACTATACCATCAAGACAATAAAAAGAAAACACACAGAATGGTAGAAAATTTTTGCAAATTATACCTATTAAGGGATTTGTATTTAAGAGTATAAAGAGCATTCTTACAATTCAATAATAAAGATAAAAACTCAATTAAAAAATGGGCAAAGAAATTGAACAGACATTTCTCTGAAGAAGCTATATGAATGGCTAATAAACACATGAAAAATGCTTATTAGTCATTAGAGAAACACAAATTAAAACCACAGTGAGATTCTACTTCCCACCCCTCATTAAGCTTTAGTAAAAAACAGATAACAAGTGTTGACAGAATGGGGAGAAATTAGAAACCTCAAATAGACTGGTGGGAATGTAAAATGGTGCAGCCACTTTGGAAAAGTCTGGCAGTTCCTCAAAACACTTAACAGAATTACCATATGACCCAGCAATTCTACTCCTGGGTTTATGCCCAAGATGTTTTCACTTGAGAAGATATGTTCACACAAAAACCTGTACACAAATATGCATGAAAGCATTATTCTTGATAGCCAGGAAATAGAAACAACTCGAATGCCCACCTAATAAGTGGGTAAATAAAATGTGATATATCCATGCAGTGGAATATTATTTGGCAATAGAAGAACATACATGCTACAACATGAATTCACTTAACATTATGTTATGTGAAAGAAGCCAGTCATAAAATACCATAGTATATTATTTCATCTATATGAAATATAAAGAGCAGGCAAATCTATACAGACAGAAAGTCTGTAGTTGTCTAGGGCTTGGTGGAATGGGAATAGTGGTTGGGGAATGGGAGTGACTGCTAGTGGATATGGGATTTTTTATTTATTTTTTTTTTAGTAACAAAAATGTTCTAAAGTTAGTTTGTGGTGATGGCTGCACAACTCTACATATACTAAAAACCACTGTAAACTTTAAATGTCTGAAATGTATGACATGTGAATTTTATCTCAATTAAGCTGTTAAGAAAAATGCTTCTTGTGAAATAACCTCCATTTGATGCACTTACACTTCTTGAAATAAATTAATGAATATAAAGCAAACAAAAAAACCCCCCAAACTATTATACTGGAGTTTTCAGTTTATCTTAAGATACATAGAAGTGCTGTCATATTTTTTCAAACAATATGAAGAAATACCAGTTAACAAAACTATTAAGAATAAATAAAACTGTTTAATAAAATGACACCTGAGTAGGCCGACAGTTCTGGATAATTTCCTGCCATTTTCCATGTATCCTGGCAACCAAGTCTTTTACCTTAAAAATATCAAATAGGGGAAAAGGATCAGATCAAAACATCCTCACCTAAAATCAATTTAAGGCTTGATACAAAAGATCTGATAATTGTGATAGGCCTACATACAACTCAATTTGATTTTTGTCAAGAAATAAAAAAATAAACTACTCATCTTCTGGAGGTGCTTTAAAATCAGTGATTAATAAGACTCATCACCATAATCTAAAATAGTGAACATTTAGGACTCCATTTTCCAATTAGATACAAAAGATCATCCACAAAAACATATTCCCTATCTTCAAGACACACACATTTTCAACTTGCTGGCTTTTGAACACTCAGAGAAGCTAAAGGGGAGCTTTTGTTATTGGGGCCCTAGGCTTAGGCTGTTACCAGCTTCTATATGAAAGTCTGAAGGCCACAAAGAATGGTTGTCATTTGTTCCTTTCAACATGATGAAGCTTCTTTAAATACGTGGTACATTCCTACATTTGGAGGTTTAACAAGTTTTTATGTAAAACTTAAATTTTCCTACCACTCTAGAGATTCTCAATTAGGTCTTGAACATAACAGCCTGAGAAAAACGTTTTAAACAAGTCAGGAATTTTATAGCTACTTCAAATTTATAAAGTAAATTACAAGATCTTTTTTTTAAATATACTTTTGATTTCAGAGAGGAAGGGAGAGGGAGAGAGAGAAACATCAATGAGGGGAGAGAATCACTGATTGGCTGCCTCCTGCACGCCCCCCACTCGAGCCCGAAACCCGGGCATGTGCCCTTGACTGGAAAACCCAGGACCCTTCAGTCTGCAGGCCAACGCTCTTATCCATTGAACCAAACCAGCCAGGGCGCAAGGTCTCCCCCGCACCCCCCCTCTCCATTTAGAGTTCAGTAGATTCAGTTTCTCTAAAACAATTACCACCTAGACTAGAGGCTTGTGGAGAGAGGCTCTCAACTATTTCAACTCAACTATTTCAGCAGGGCCATCCCCTAAACAATTTCCATAGACCTCTATGTTATTCTCCACTTTAAGTAAGAGGAGCCCTGGCACCAATCTATGTCCCGCCCTTGGCTTTAAAAAAGAAAAACCTTGGGTGGTCTCCTTTTACCATGTCTGTCAGCAGTAGCCACTACCACTGAGTTCTACGGGCCAGTAACTCTAGTTAGTATTCAAAAGAATGTGTGCTTCTGAAACTACAGTTTCCACTCTAGGCCAAAGAGCTATCCCCTACATGTATTTGAAAACCTGCAACCTGATACAGCTTTCTTAGTTGCTTATTTTTGTATTTTACTTAAATCTACTAAAATAAATACAGATACTAAATCCAAATGGGCTAACCTTTACAGCCAATTAATGTAAGATATAGTTACAAAGCAGATAGTCAACATTCAATGACTATTCAAACACAGGGACAAAAGGAATCAGTTTTGCATTATAAAAGCTAAAAGATGATTTGGAATAAAAATATTCTTAGAAGAAAAAGTTTTTTTAAAAAGTGTTAAGTTAGTGTTTCAGGAAAAACTGCCAAATAATTTTATTAATACTAAAGTTGTTTTCCTAACTCTATACTCATATACTTAGCTTTTTTACTCTTTGAATATACTAAACCTTTAAGGAAAAAGCTTAGCAAGCTTACTGCTAAATCATTTCCATCCTAGAGCTCAGACTGGCTGATGTGTAGGACTGAGAGATTTGAAGAGTCCTTCTTCCTTTAACACATTCTTAGATGGAATATTCAAAGAATAACACCTACCTTATTTCTTCTCTATGAACAAAACAAACTTTTATAACCAACATTTTAAAACTTTTATATTTACTTAAACAATGCTTTAATCCTTTAAGTCTACTTAAACATAAAGGTCTTAACTTGTACATAAGTTTCATTAATAGTAGAAGAATTTTCCTCATCTGTCAGGAATTTTAGAATAGAAAGCATAGTAAAATTTCTCTTCCTCAAATATTAATGTAACCAATGTTTAACAAACAAAAAAACATGTGAAAAATGAAATGTACACTTACCTTAGTTCTATAAAACAGTCTTGCATCTTCCCTAATATCACACTTAACATGCTTTTCCAAAGCCCCACAGAGGTGCACAAAGTGTTTCTGTGCAAAACAAACGCAAGGAATGAAAACAACTCTGAAGCATTACAAATTACTAAAACTCAAAAGCATTTAAAAATTTACCATTCTCCAGTTAGCAATCTCTGATTTAACCACCCAACACAACAGCAGTCGTATCAGTGAAGTAATAACTGCCACAATGGTTTTTTGCTAGTTAATGTAAAAAGATATACACAATAATAGCCTGGCCAGTGTGGCTCAGTAGTTCAGCACTGACCTATGAACCTGGAGGTCATGGTTCAATTCCTGGTCAGGGCACATGCCTGGGTTGCAGGCTCCATCCCCAGTGTGGGGTGTGCAAATGGCAGCTGATCAATGATTCTCTTTCATCATTGATGTTTCTCTCTCTCCCTCTCCCTTCTTCTCTGAAATCAATAAAAATGTATTAAAAAAAAGATATACACAAAAATAAAAGTTGTTTTTTTGCTACGAATTGAAGCACATTAATGGAAATTAATCCCAGAGCCCAGACTGTGATGTAATGTGTTAAAAGTCCTTCCTTTAACACATTTTTTTCATAAAATATTCAAGTAACAGCTAACAAATTTTTCTCTTTAAACTATTTTAATAGTAGTTTCTTGAAAAATTAAGTGTCTTACCACAATGAGATATCACCTCACACCTGTCAGAATGGCTTTCATGAATAAAGCAATAAACAAGTGTTGGTGAGGATGTGGAAAAGGGAACCCTTGTGCACTGTTGGTGGGAATACAGATTGGTGCAGCCACTGTGGAAAGCAGTATGGAATTACCTCAAAAATTAAAAGTGAATCTGCCTATCACCCAGTGATTCAACTTCTGGGAATTTATCTGAAAAAACCAGAAACACTAATTCAAAAAAATATATGCACCCCTATGTTCATTTCAACATTTTTTTTTTTTTTTTAATATAAGAGGGAGAGAGAGATAGAAACATCAATGATTAGAGGGAATCATTGACTGACTGTCTCCTACATGCCCCCTACTGGGGACCGAGCCCGCAATCTGGGCATGTGCCCTTGACCGGAATCGAACCCAGGACCCTTCAGTCTGCAGGCCGACGCTCTATCCACCACTGAGCCCCAGCTAGGGCTCACTGCAGCATTCTTTACAATAGCCAAGATTTGGAAGCAGCCCAAGTGTCCATCAGCAGATGAGTGGATAAAACAGCTATGGTACATTTATACAATGTACTGTACTACTGGACCATAAAAAGGAAGAAAATTTTTACCCTTCGGGACAGCATGGATGGACCTAGAGAACATTATGTTAAGTGAAATAAGCCGGTCAGAGAAAGACAAATACTGTATGATTTCTCTCATATGTGGAAGTTAAACAAACTAAACTACCAAGCAAAATAAAGACAGACTCATAGAGAGCAGGCAGGGGTGCTCTGGTGGGCAAGGGTGTTGCGGCGGTTGGGGGGGGAGAGACGGAGAAGGATTGAGCAAAAAAGAAAAATTAAATGTCTTTCAAGTTTTAGAAGTATATAGCCCAAAACAGTCACTCTCATACATATACTTAAGTTGAATATACTAAGGTAAGAATGTAAATAGATACTTTTAAAAAGTTTTGTTTTTTTTTTGCCTGGCTGGCATGGCTCAGTGGTTGAGAGTCGACCTGTGAACCAGGAGGTTGAGGTTCAATTCCTGGTCGGGGCACATGCAGGGGTTGCAGGTTCGATCCCCAGTGGGGGCATGCAGGAGGCAGCCAATTGATGACTCTCTCTCATCATTGATGTTTCTATCTCTCTCTCTCCTTCTCCTTTCCTCTCTGAAATCAATAAAAATGTATTTAAAAAAATGTTTAAATTGACTTTTAAAGAGAAGGGAGAGGGAAACATTGATGTGAGAGCAAGACATCAATCGACAGCCTCCTGCACGCCCCCCACTGGGGATGGAGCCCCAAGCCCTTGCATGTGTGCTGATTAGGAACTGAACTGGCAACCTTTTGGTGTATGGGATAAAGCCCAACCAACTGGGCCATACCAGCCAGGGCTAAATGGTTACTTTTTAGGAGGGAAATGTGATAATAGCTATTTTAAATAATTAAAATTTGAAAAATTTATAACCTTTGATCTAGCAATTCTACGAATTTACAAAAATGCTTGCATAGGTTGGTAGAGACATATGAATAAGCATATCCATATTAATACTGTGTGTAATCACAAAAATATAATATTCAATAAAGGTTTTGAAATTATATAGTTTTTAGAAGTGCTTATATCTTAAAGCAGCCCTTTTTCAACCAGTGTACCATAAGAATTTTTTTTTTAAAGGGGAGAATGATTATTTTTACTTTTTAAAATATATTTTATTGATTTTTTACAGAGAGGAAGGGAGAGGGATAGAGTTAGAAACATCGATGAGAGAGAAACATCGATCAGCTGCCTCCTGCACACTCCCTACTGGGGATGTGCCCGCAACCAAGGTACATGCCCTTGACTGGAATCGAACCTGGGACCCTTGAGTCCGCAGGCTGACGCTCTATCCACTGAGCCAAACCAGTTAGGGCTACCATAAGAATTTTTAAAACATGCAATACCTGACTATTTAGTTAGGGGCACTGACCGCTTTTCCCTTAGAGGATCAAATAAAAAAAAGTGACGATATCCAACACAATAATAGCCATGAATGAATCAAAATTGTACCTATTTGTTTAGTTAGGCTGGCAAAAATATATATATTTGGTGTGACACAGAATTTTATTAATTAGTTTATATGTGCCATAAGATAAAAAAGGTTGAAAATAACTGTTATACAGCAAATCCAAGGTTAACTTTTACTAAATTTTCTCCTACAAAAGAATTTTCATAAATTGGTACATGGAAAACAGTATGGAGGTTTCCCCCCAAATTAGAATAGAACTATCATATGACCAAGCAATCACTCTTTTGGATATCTACCCAAAAAATCTGAAAACAGTTATTTGTAAAGATATATGAACTCCTATGTTCACATGGTGGCCAAGACATGGGAACAACCTAAGTGTCCTTCGATGGATGATTGGATAAAGAAGATGTGGTACACATATACAATGGAATATTACTCAGCCATAAGAAAAGATGAAATACTGCCATTTGGGACAACATGGATGGATCTTGAAAGAATCATGCCAAGCAAAATAAGTCACACAGAAAAATATAAGAACCACATAATTTCACTCATGGAGATATAAATCAGAAAGCAACAAATGGACAAACAAAACAAACAAAAAACTCATAGACACAGACAACAGTATGGTGGTTACCAGAGGAGAATGGAGGTGGAGTGAGGTAGAAGGTTAAAGGGGTTCAAATATGTGGTGACAGAAGATCTGACTTTGGGTGGTGAACACACAATGCAATATATAGATGATGTATTATAGAACTGTACACTTAAAACTTATATAATCTTTTAAAAAAATGTTTTTATTGATTTGTAGAGGGAGAGGGAGAGATAGGAACATCAATGAGATAGAAACATCTACCGGCTGCCTCTTTCACGCTCCCTACTGGGGATCAAGCCCAAAACCTGGGCATGTGCCCTGACTGGGGATCGAAACTGTGACCTCTTGGTTCATTGGTTGATGCTCAACCTCTGAGCCACACCAGCTGGGCAAAACTTATCTCATTAACCAATGTCACCCAATTAGTTTAATACAATTAAAAAAGAATGTTCATTCATTCATTCCATCAATAGTGACATTTATTAAAAACAACAAAAAAAAACTATTTAAAACTACTTACCCGTTGTCCAGAAGAAAAAGAATGGGAACAACTAACTTCACCAACTAAATGAAGAAGAATGTAGGTCAGGTAATATGCCTATTAGAGAAATGAATAAAATGAACACCCATGAAATTAGCTAGCATAGATATCACTCCAGTTTACACATTGGGAAAGCTGCCCAGGAAAGATTAAGGATTTGCTAAAGTAAATCGAGTAAGTACGAAAAAGCCATGCATTTAACCCAGGCTTTCTGATTTCTAACGCAAGTGCATTCATTTTACCTCACAACTGCCCAAGGGCTACAAAAAAATATTCCCAGTATTAAATTACCAATAACCATCCTTTTTTAACCTCAACCTCAACTCTCAAGTTTACTGAAGAATTTTGTGATAGTAACATTCACTTTATAGTACTCTCTAAATGCCTATGCTGTATCAGTCTATGGTTAGCAAGGTGGCATCAGTCATGCTCATATGTACTCTTTTTGAGATGATCTATCTTCAGATACCTGCTTTTCAAGTTCCAAATGAAGACTGTCATCAATGATGCCATTTGGTTGTTCAGCTCTTTTCTTCAAGACCATTTTCTTCAATAAATCAGAAGGCTTCATTTGTACAAGATACCGATGTAGGACTGATATCTATCAAAAGAAAGACATTGAGTAATATTAAGCAATACAGTTGTTCTTTCTCAGGCTATTTTTTTTTTTTTTTTAGTGTGTCCTCTGTTCATTTTGACTTCTCTAATTTTGGCCCTTTAACTAATAACAATTTCTCTTCTATTTTAAAGTCCTCAATTGCTTAAAAGGGATTTTAAATTAAAGATTAGTGCTTGTAATTGAGGATAAAAGCTTAAGGAGGAGACCAAATGGCATTATAATAGAGATCAAAGAGTGTATTTTCTGTGAAATTATTTGAAAGTCAGTAAAACTGAATCTCTCTGTGAGTAGAAGTCACTGAATTTTTAAAAGAATTCCCTTTTGAAGGCAGTAAATATCACTGAAAGGACTGAGAGATATTTGATAATGACCCTGGTGACTCAGAAGTGGTCCCCAAGTATCTGGAATCAAATCTACCTCAACTCCACCAATGCAGCTGTTTCTTTTAATCTCTGTCCCATAGCACCTTGTGCACACTTCTATCACTGCTCTTACTACACTGTACCACAATGGTTATTTTTTTGTTTGTTTGTTTCAATGACTTAGGTTATGTTTTCAAGGGCAGAGTCTCTAATTCATCCCCCTCTCCCCCCAGATTATCTTGTACCAAACTGCAATTCAAACAAGAACACTACATCTAAATCCGGTTCTATGTTGAGTTTTCAAATATAACTATGAGTAGTCCCATTAGTACTATTAATGTTTGAAAAAAGCCTTCAGGACTTCTCAGAGTGGAACTTGCCTAGGACATGTTTATACACACTTGTGTATCTATGTGAATATTTACTACTGAATAAGTACTGAAGGGCAACAATATTTAAGCCAGGGGTCCTCAAACTACGGCCCTCGGGCCACATGCAAATACAAATATTGTATTTGTTCCCGTTTTGTTTTTTTACTTCAAAATAAGATATATGCAGTGTGCATAGGAATTTGTTCATAGTTTTTTTTTTAAACTATAGTCCGGCCCTCCAACGGTCTGAGGGACAGTGAACTGGCCCCCTGTTTAAAAAGTTTGAGGACCCCTG
>NW_005371709.1:73313-88599 GCF_000412655.1 Myotis brandtii
AGAAACATCGATCAGCTGCCTCCTGCACACTCCCTACTGGGGATGTGCCCGCAACCAAGGTACATGCCCTTGACTGGAATCGAACCTGGGACCCTTGAGTCCGCAGGCTGACGCTCTATCCACTGAGCCAAACCAGTTAGGGCTACCATAAGAATTTTTAAAACATGCAATACCTGACTATTTAGTTAGGGGCACTGACCGCTTTTCCCTTAGAGGATCAAATAAAAAAAAGTGACGATATCCAACACAATAATAGCCATGAATGAATCAAAATTGTACCTATTTGTTTAGTTAGGCTGGCAAAAATATATATATTTGGTGTGACACAGAATTTTATTAATTAGTTTATATGTGCCATAAGATAAAAAAGGTTGAAAATAACTGTTATACAGCAAATCCAAGGTTAACTTTTACTAAATTTTCTCCTACAAAAGAATTTTCATAAATTGGTACATGGAAAACAGTATGGAGGTTTCCCCCCAAATTAGAATAGAACTATCATATGACCAAGCAATCACTCTTTTGGATATCTACCCAAAAAATATGAAAACAGTTATTTGTAAAGATATATGAACTCCTATGTTCACATGGTGGCCAAGACATGGGAACAACCTAAGTGTCCTTCGATGGATGATTGGATAAAGAAGATGTGGTACACATATACAATGGAATATTACTCAGCCATAAGAAAAGATGAAATACTGCCATTTGGGACAACATGGATGGATCTTGAAAGAATCATGCCAAGCAAAATAAGTCACACAGAAAAATATAAGAACCACATAATTTCACTCATGGAGATATAAATCAGAAAGCAACAAATGGACAAACAAAACAAACAAAAAACTCATAGACACAGACAACAGTATGGTGGTTACCAGAGGAGAATGGAGGTGGAGTGAGGTAGAAGAAGGTTAAAGGGGTTCAAATATGTGGTGACAGAAGATCTGACTTTGGGTGGTGAACACACAATGCAATATATAGATGATGTATTATAGAACTGTACACTTAAAACTTATATAATCTTTTAAAAAAATGTTTTTATTGATTTGTAGAGGGAGAGGGAGAGATAGGAACATCAATGAGATAGAAACATCTACCGGCTGCCTCTTTCACGCTCCCTACTGGGGATCAAGCCCAAAACCTGGGCATGTGCCCTGACTGGGGATCGAAACTGTGACCTCCTGGTTCATTGGTTGATGCTCAACCTCTGAGCCACACCAGCTGGGCAAAACTTATCTCATTAACCAATGTCACCCAATTAGTTTAATACAATTAAAAAAGAATGTTCATTCATTCATTCCATCAATAGTGACATTTATTAAAAACAACAAAAAAAAACTATTTAAAACTACTTACCCGTTGTCCAGAAGAAAAAGAATGGGAACAACTAACTTCACCAACTAAATGAAGAAGAATGTAGGTCAGGTAATATGCCTATTAGAGAAATGAATAAAATGAACACCCATGAAATTAGCTAGCATAGATATCACTCCAGTTTACACATTGGGAAAGCTGCCCAGGAAAGATTAAGGATTTGCTAAAGTAAATCGAGTAAGTACGAAAAAGCCATGCATTTAACCCAGGCTTTCTGATTTCTAACGCAAGTGCATTCATTTTACCTCACAACTGCCCAAGGGCTACAAAAAAATATTCCCAGTATTAAATTACCAATAACCATCCTTTTTTAACCTCAACCTCAACTCTCAAGTTTACTGAAGAATTTTGTGATAGTAACATTCACTTTATAGTACTCTCTAAATGCCTATGCTGTATCAGTCTATGGTTAGCAAGGTGGCATCAGTCATGCTCATATGTACTCTTTTTGAGATGATCTATCTTCAGATACCTGCTTTTCAAGTTCCAAATGAAGACTGTCATCAATGATGCCATTTGGTTGTTCAGCTCTTTTCTTCAAGACCATTTTCTTCAATAAATCAGAAGGCTTCATTTGTACAAGATACCGATGTAGGACTGATATCTATCAAAAGAAAGACATTGAGTAATATTAAGCAATACAGTTGTTCTTTCTCAGGCTATTTTTTTTTTTTTTTTAGTGTGTCCTCTGTTCATTTTGACTTCTCTAATTTTGGCCCTTTAACTAATAACAATTTCTCTTCTATTTTAAAGTCCTCAATTGCTTAAAAGGGATTTTAAATTAAAGATTAGTGCTTGTAATTGAGGATAAAAGCTTAAGGAGGAGACCAAATGGCATTATAATAGAGATCAAAGAGTGTATTTTCTGTGAAATTATTTGAAAGTCAGTAAAACTGAATCTCTCTGTGAGTAGAAGTCACTGAATTTTTAAAAGAATTCCCTTTTGAAGGCAGTAAATATCACTGAAAGGACTGAGAGATATTTGATAATGACCCTGGTGACTCAGAAGTGGTCCCCAAGTATCTGGAATCAAATCTACCTCAACTCCACCAATGCAGCTGTTTCTTTTAATCTCTGTCCCATAGCACCTTGTGCACACTTCTATCACTGCTCTTACTACACTGTACCACAATGGTTATTTTTTTGTTTGTTTGTTTCAATGACTTAGGTTATGTTTTCAAGGGCAGAGTCTCTAATTCATCCCCCTCTCCCCCCAGATTATCTTGTACCAAACTGCAATTCAAACAAGAACACTACATCTAAATCCGGTTCTATGTTGAGTTTTCAAATATAACTATGAGTAGTCCCATTAGTACTATTAATGTTTGAAAAAAGCCTTCAGGACTTCTCAGAGTGGAACTTGCCTAGGACATGTTTATACACACTTGTGTATCTATGTGAATATTTACTACTGAATAAGTACTGAAGGGCAACAATATTTAAGCCAGGGGTCCTCAAACTACGGCCCTCGGGCCACATGCAAATACAAATATTGTATTTGTTCCCGTTTTGTTTTTTTACTTCAAAATAAGATATATGCAGTGTGCATAGGAATTTGTTCATAGTTTTTTTTTAAACTATAGTCCGGCCCTCCAACGGTCTGAGGGACAGTGAACTGGCCCCCTGTTTAAAAAGTTAGAGGACCCCTGATTTAAGCTCTACAATTTAAAGACTAATATTAAAACAGGTATAAGATGCAATTAATGTACAACTAGTGGCCCGGTGCACAAAATTCGTGCACTGAGGGGAGGGGAGGGTGTTCCCCAGCCTGGCCTGTGCCCTCTCACAGTGCGGGAGCCCCACGATCGATTGCCCAAAAGAGGTAGGCTGGAGCTGGGGGTCCTGCCCCCGCGGTCCCATGCAGTGCAAGCAGTGTCAAGCACCGCCCACCCTGGTGATGGATGGTGAGGACATGAGGGCGTGATGACCACCTAGGCTTTTATTAGTATAGATAGTTTTGCAATTTCTAATTTTATGATAAAATTGCTAACCTTGATGCATTAATTTAATAAATGACATCATATATAACACATTATGATTTTCCCAGCAGATTTTATATACTATTTCATCTAAATTAGTGGTCACCAACCGGTGGTCCGTGAGTTCCGAAAGGTTAGCAACCGCTGATTTAAGGAAACCTTTGGAGCAGCGGTCGCCAACCTTTGGTCCATGAGGTCCAAAAGGTTGGCAATCGCTGATCTAAATGTCCACAACAGTCCTATGGAGATGGTAGAGGGTGTGATACCATCTCCATTTCACAGATGAAGAAACAAAATCTCATTAATTAAGTATCATCCTAAAGATTACATGAATAGTATTATGTCTGAGAGTTGAGATCTAATCCCAGGACTTTTGACTCAGGATCCATCAATTTTCCCTACACTTTACTACTTCTTCCATTTATTAAAGGAATACAAAAATGTTACCTATACCTGCAGATTATTGGTGTTAGGGATATCTTCACGTTTCTCATCCAAAAGCTTTGAAATAATCACTAGGCTGAGGCACTGTCTCAGTTGCCTGGAATTACAATTTTAGAATGTATTTTAATCAATACTGTTTGAGAAGCAGATGAATGCAAAAGTTGTTCTAGTCCTGCTAATTGAAAATATAGCTAATCAAGAGAAGGCTATATAAGAACATATAAGCTTTAATAGAATAGTAAAAGTTTCATGTAAAATATTTGTACATAAAGTTAGAGTTGCCTTATCAGAATCGGGCTGTGAATACATTTTCCCAGAGCTGAATATGAAATAAAAGACTCAGATCTAACACTTAAGGTATGATAAAAGGAAATAAAGGTCCCAAAAGCATTATGTTATTAATGTAAACATTATACATTTTAAAATATATTTTTATTGATTTCAGAGAGGAAGGGAGAGGGAGAGAGAGACACACACACACATCAATGATGAGAATCATTGATCGGCTGCCTCCTACACACCCTCAACTGGGGGGCGAGCCCGCAACCAAGGCAATTGCCCTGACTGGGAATGGAACCGTAATCTCTTGGTTCATAGATCGATCCTCAACTGCTGAGCCACATCGGCTAGATAACACTATACATTTTTAAATGTTTAATTCTCACTTTTCAATACCTTCCACGGGATGTCCAGTTAGGGACCAGCTGTACCAACCACAGAAGGTTGTGGGGATGACTGGAGAGTTCATTTATGGCCAAACAGAGTTCAGGCACCTGAAAACAAAGAATGAGTAAGATTTTTCAAACAGGACAGTGGAATCAAATATCCAACAGATCATCTACAATGATCTTGCCATAATGGAAGCATTATAATGAAAAGAGCACTCATTTTTAGAAACAGCATGGAGTCTAGTACCTGCTAAAATGTACATAGTACACAGATTCAATTTTATCTTAAACTCTAGAACAGACTGAACAGATACCTATCTATATGTACTTAAATTTCCTTCTTGGAAGAATAAAGTGATTTGAATACAAATATCAGTTCCCAAAGGTGTATAATGAGAGTTGTACAAGACTGTACATCTTCCTGGACCTGGGATTTCTTGCATTCTAAGGATCCTTCGCTATTCCAGTATTTAAAGTCTAAGAGAATTGCTTCAAAATAATCCCTGAGTAGGGTAAAGAAATATGGGGGGAGGATAACAGATGAGACAAGATAATGTCTTGATAATAACAAAGCTGGGTGATAGGTAGTTAGGGGTTCGTTATACTTTCTTCTATTTTTACACTTCTTTGAAGTTTTCCACCAAAAAGCTTGAAAAACATAATTTTTAAAAGTCTAACAAAAATTATGCATGTTTAGCCTCAATATGGCTGCAGAAGTTCAACTTATATTTTTGTATGTATAACTCACTTCATCATTTCTTTTTGGTCTCTGCTCAAAGGTCACTCTAGAAAGGCATTCCTTGACTGCCTTGCTACTCTCTATACTCATGTTTTGCTTTATTTGTAGCCCTATTATAACTTGACATAATATTATAATCTACATTTACTTTTTATTTATTTTTTTAAAAAAAAATATATATATTTTGATTTCAGAGAGGAAGGGAGAGGGATAGATAGAAACATCAATGATGAGAGAGAATCATTGATCGGCTGCTTCCTACATGTGCCCTGGATTGGAATCCAGCCCACAACCCTTCAGTCCGCAGGCCGACGCTCTATCCACTGAGCCAAACCAGCTAGGGCAACTTCATTTATTATATAACCCTCTGACTAGGGTAAAACTACCATGAGGTCAAGGGCTTTGTCTTTTTTCACAGATGTATCTCTAGCATCTACATTAATGCTTGGCCCACAGTAATTCCCCAATAAAGACATTGGGGCTGGGCGGGGGTAGATATGTGGAAAAAATAGTTTTAGAGATGATTCAGTTGTAATGAATTTAAATAATACAGTCCCAGCAAAGACAGTCCCTTCCTCAGTTTTTTTCATCTGCCCAAGATCTTAACTGAGCTTAGAAACTATTCTGCATGCACTGTGAAAGTAAAATTGTGATGTTACACAAGAAAACCAATACTAAACTTTTAAATAATATTACCTTTGTGTTCCAATCTCTGATGTTTTTCATCAGGTTTATCAGGAGACTTTGAAAGTCCACTAGAGGAATCTGCTTCAGCTGTTTTTCCAAACTCATTTTAAATAACATTAAAATCAGTAACATTATTTCGTGATCCTGGTAACCTTCTGGATGTATTGATGTACATAAGCCTAGAAACTTTGACACAAATGCAGAGACAAAGCTACTTGAGATAAATTTTACTTAAATAGTTTAAAATAAGAACTTTTAAATAAAAAATGCAAAAGAGAATTGTGTAGAAAACAAAACATTAGTTGCCTAGGGAAAAAAAATACTCATGCTAGTAGTTGAATTAGGTGATAGGATTAAGTATTTTCTTCCTTATTTTCTCATTTTCAAGATTTTCCTTTTTCTTTCTTTTTAAAAAAAATATATTTTTATTGATTTCAGAGAGGAAGGGAGAGGAAGCAAGAGATAACAATGACAGAGAATCATTGATCGGCTGCCTCCTGCACGCCCCCTACTGGGGATCAAGCCCGCAATCTGGGCATGTGCTCTTGACCAGAATCGAACCTGGGACCCTTCAGTCCGCTGAGCCAAACCAGCTAGGGCTCAAGATTTTCTTAATAGCGTAATATCATTGATTTGATCCAACCACTAAAAATGTTTTAACACTGTTATTCTTAGTCACTGAGTTACATTGTAATATTTTTTCTTCATACATCTGAATTCTAAAAAATTACTGGTTTTAAAGATATTAGTTTCAAAAAGCTTCTTAGTAAAGTATTCCTAGAACTATGTTAAATATATACTCTGATCATCCCTTTCACTCCTAATATTAAAAATCAAAATAAAAACAGCAAAAATAATCTTTAAAACAAAGATTATTGCTAAGAAATTTCAGAGACTGGAAATCACCTGGTAAAACACTACTGATTTTCTTTTAAAACTATTAACCACCAAAGTAAATGGTTCCAGCTCTCCGTTAAGACACACATAAGTGTTTTACTTACCTTAACCACATTTAAAATGTTGGTTTCAGGAAGAGTTGAAAAAATCGGCTTACAAGATGAATCTTCACTTCCTTCTCCCCCCAATGTCATTTGTGTTTCAGAACTATCGAAAGTGAATAAAGCAAAACGAAATTAGGTACAATATAATTATAAGAAATATAACATCAAAAATGTATATTTTATTGAGGCATAATTTGCATACAATAAAAGGAATATGCCCATTTTAAGTTTTGATAAATATATATGCTAGTGTAACCACCATCCGAATCAAGAAATAGGACATTTCCATTACCCCTAAAAGTCCCTTCATGCCAGATGCAAGTCAATCTACTTTCTCTCACTCCAGGTAAATACTAATTTGATCTCTATCTCTATGCATTAGTTTTTCCTTGAACAACTACTTATTATAAGGCACTATCCTCATTGCTTTTGGTGTCAGAGAGTTATGTAGATGATGGCTCTGACTACAAAGAACTCTTAGTATTTAAAAGCCTCCTATGACTTAAAGAAACTGCCACAGCAATATAAAGAAACAACTGTAAGCCCCCAATTTTGGTTGAGGTAAGTGAAGAGGAGACACATGAACTTGGCATTCAAAAGATCTGACTGGGTGGCTCAGTTGGCTGGAGCATCATCCTGTACATCAAAAGGTTGTAGCTTTAATTCCTGGTCAGGGCACATGCCTAGGCTGAGGGTTCCATCCCTGGCAGGGCATGTACGAGAGGCAACTGATTGATGTTTTTCTCTTCCACTCTCTAAAATCACTAAAAAAGCATACCCTTAGGTGATTTAAAAAAAGATAATATTTTCTTGTTTAATCTAATTAAAAAGTCAAGAGGTATATAGATACAGTGTGCTGTGAAGAATTATACTCCCAGTCTAGACCTTCAGCCACCCATCTCCCCTCCCCACAATCACTACTAATTTTAGTCCTTTTTTCCACAAGTGTTTTATGCATATACAAATAAATATGAGTATTTCACCTTCTCACACCTTTAATATAAATGTTAGCATACTATATACTACTTTCTGCACAACTCTTTTTTCACTTTATATTTATCATAGAGATACTTCCATATGTGAAGAACTTTTTATTTTTCAAAAATATATTTTACTTATTTTTTACAGAGAGGAAGGGAGAGGGATAGAGAGTTAGAAACATCGATGAGAGAGGAACATCGATCAGCTGCTTCCTGCACACTCCCCACTGGGAATGTGCCCGCAACCAAGGTACATGCCCTTGACCGGAATCGAACCCAGGACCCCTGAGTCCGCAGGCCGACGCTCTATCTGCTGAGCCAAACCGGTCAGGGCACTTTTTATTTTTTAAATATCTGCTTGGTAGTCCTGTGTCCCTTCCTAGCTATACACCGTGGGCAAGTTACTTGATATGTTTCTATGCCTTACTTACCAGCAAAATGGGAATGAAAATACTAATAGTTGTAGTGATTATTAAATGAAATACTACATATTAAGACCTTAGAACCATGCTTTGCACATACTAAGCAATACGTTTTAGTAGTTGTGATGATTATTATTAATGTACCATAATCTGTCCCCAATAAATGGACTGTCTTTTGCTCTTTTAAATAGTGTTTCAATAAGTAAGACAGGTAATATTTTGACAGAGAAACACTAAGGATGGAACTGAGGGGTCAGCATGAGGAAGAGCCAATGCAACAATGGCTAATTTAGAGAAAGAACAAGCAGATATTTTGGTTAGAACAAAGGGAGAGCAAAACAGAAAACAGGTAAAATATTATTACTGTGTTTTTGAATTTTAAAAAAAGTTTCTATTTTCCTTTGTTAAACATGATGATGGCTTTAGCTGAAGACAGAGGTTCATGTATCTAATTCAAGATCCATTTCAACTTTGAGAGATTTTTAAAAAAATCAAGAATGGATATTAAAGTTATTAAAAGAATGACTATTAACTATTCTTATATAAAAATTGTTTAAAAGAATGTTTTTGGCATTCATTATGAAAAGAAAACTTACACTAGATTATCTTCATTAAAGTCTGGCTGAAGATTCTCCAGAGGAAACAAAAATCTAAAATCAATTCCCATATTGAAAAACACAGCTGCTATATCAGACAATGATGGGATCCAAGGCCAAACTGGTGAATCACTGAAGGTATCTAGTAGAAGAAAATATTTTATCTTAAATCCTGAGTTCACAAACTCACAGTTGCAAGGTGACAGTCTGCATGTGAAATATGGATTATTATAGTGATTCTATATAATGACAACTGGTAATGATATGTTAACAATATAGTTGTTTAGAATGATCATATAAGAATTACAAATTTTCAAATAAATATGAAAGAAATGATATTTATGAACAAAGTATCTGAGAGTGATAGATAAAAGCAACACATTTGAAAAGATGGAAATAACAACGGTAAAATACCACTACTATTAGCACAGGGTGATTTTACCATCACCAATGCCTATATGTCACAATCCTCAAAACAAGTAAGACAGCTAGATCACAATGCTTGTTTCATTACAAGAGATCTCAAAGGTTTTGAAAAAGCAATTGTCACACTTTTGCAATAGACACTATCAATTGCCTCAGTGCACAATCAGTATAATACTGTTGCTCACCAAGAGCCAATTAAAGTTAATTGACTAAATAAATAAACTTGCAACTATTTCTACTTACCTAGCACAGTAAGCCATGACTTGGTAAATATTAGGTAAGGGCTGCCACTTGCAACATCTTATACAACTAGAAAAATGCAGACACTCATTTTTGATTGGAGTTTCATTTCATTTTTAGATTACAAAAATAATTTTTATTCTATATTCCCAAATATCCTATTAGTAATTTTCAGCAATACGAAAAAGACCAGGTACACATCAACCAATAATTCATACTGCTAATTACCATTATATACTCACCATTTCTAATTGTTATTTCCATCAATGTACTTAAAATCTGCACGGACACAATACAGTCTGTATGAACTGACATCATCTAAGTAGATGAATGATAAGAGTATTAAGGAGAAGAAAGAAAATATAAGCATTTACTATTTGCCAGCCACATACACAACAGGTGTTTTATGTGCATTTCATTTAATACTTATAAAGACCTTATGAAGTGGTCATACATCACACATAGGAGCAAATAGGCTCGGAGAGATTAAAATACTCCACCCAACATAATACATGAGCAGCTGGAATTTAAATCCACGTCTCATTCTGAAGTCAGGGCCTTTTCCATTCTCACATGTTATTTTTAAAAACTTCATTTATAGTAAGACAAATACAACATTTGAAACTATAAAATAATTTTTGAGTTCATATCATGACACAAAACCCAAAAACCATAAAGGAAAAGGCTGACAGCTTGATCACTTCACAGGCAAAATCATCAAACCAAGAACTAGTAAAAATACTTGAAAAGATACAAATATGCAAATTAACATACCAACGTACTTTTAAAAAGATGTTCAGTATCACCAATAATCAATGAAATACAAAGAAAAATAACAAGATGTCATTAGTTGACTTCAAGATCAGTGAAGACTGAAAATATTGATAATATTCAGTGTTCAGAAGTGTACTAGGAAACAGGTAGTATGGCCAGTGTGAGTGTACTTTGGGAAAATTTAAAAAATAATTTAGTAATTTATGCAAAGCTACTGTCTTTGTACTTTTTTTTTTTCAATCCCCACCAGAGGTTATGTTTATAATGATATCTTAGAGGGAAAGAGAGAAACATTGATGTGAGAAACATCAATTGGTTGCCTCCTATATGCACCTCGACCAGGGATTGAACCCATAACCTAGGTATGTGCTCTGATAAGGTATAGAACCTATACGGGACCATAATCCAACTAACTGAGCCACCCAGCCACGGCTGTCCTTGCACTTTGACCTAGTTGGCCTTTTTACACAGGAATTTATATGCAGAGTCATGTAATTAATAAAATTTTACAAGATAATTCTTTGGGAATAAAAGCACAAGTTTAAAACTCCTCCTTCCTCTCTGTCTCTAAAATTAATAAAAACATATTTAAAAAACAAAACAAAAACCCAGGTGAATTTCCTCTGAAAACAGTAAAAAAATAAATAAATAGTAAACTGTCTTTCTGGTCTACTACATTTAGATCACAAAGATGTAAAACATTTTCACAATTAAATTTACAAAATATTAATTAGGACTATAGCATTAAAATGAATTCTGAGCCAGGTCAGCATGGCTCAGTGGTTGGGTGTCGACCTATGAACCTGAGGTTACAGTTCGATTCCCAGTCAGGGCACATGCCTGGATTGTGGGTTTGATCCCCCTGGGGGCTTGTGGGAGGCAGCTGATTGACAATTCTAATAATTGATGTTTCTATCTCTCTCTCCCTCTTAAATAACAATAATAATTTTAAAAAAGACATTTAAAATGAATTCTGACATTTATTTTTAAAAACTTGTAAATTGGTCGGTCTATCATGAAAAATGAATTTGGAATTGGAAAGGAGAAGTGAGACACAGAAAAAGTGCTTAAAAAATAATTATTAGTTTGGTTTTCAAAGAATAAATATGAAGAATATAAAAAACTGCTTACACACAAAAAACAAAAAAAAAAACTGCTTACACAAAGATATGCTTGTATGCTATCATTAGGGTTTTAAAAAGGTCATAATGATGGGCACACATCAAGAAGATGAAAATTAACATAAGCTAAATGCAAAGTCTTACTTATAAGTTTAAGAAAATATGTATTACATAATTAGAGAATAGAGGCCTGTCATGAGAGCAAATAAAATTCTGAATTGTAATAAATAGAAATATGTGGGTAGAGTAGATAGGTAAAAAGCTTGCTAGAAACTGCTGGTAAGAAAGACCTTATCTGAAGCACAGGTCCATTATATAGGGAGGGGAAAAATACTTTATGAGTGACATTGACAAGCTAAAGGTCTATCAGAAAGATGATCAGTAAAGAGACTGGAAATTTAGTGACTGCAGAATGTTTAGTGTGGAGAGAGGACAGTCCTGATAGTTATTTAAAAATAACTCAAGGGCCCTGGCTGGGTAGCTCAGCTGGTTAGAGTGTCATCCCTATACACCAAGGTTGCCAGTTGGACTCCCAGTCAGGGCACATGCAAGAATCAACCAATGATTGCATAAATAAGTGGAACAACTCATCGATGTTTCTCTCTCTCTCTCTCTCAAAATCAATAAATAAAAATAACCGAAGTACTGTAAAGACAGATGAAGCAAATTCTGGGAAGCTGTAGAAAAGATACTTAGTACCACTAGATAAAAACCGTAGGAAGACATTTTTTTATTTAATTAGGACTGTTAAAAAATTACTGGGGTCTAAGTAGTCAGTTACTGGAAGCAAATGCTTCTGCCCCATAGTCTGCCCCACCTGTTATTCTCTTTGTCTAGAATGCTCTTCTCTCACATAGTGACAAGGCTCAGTTCACCACCTTCTTCAAGTCTTTACTCAGACCTCACCTTATCAGTAAGGCCTTACTGATACCATATATATAACATACATAGAAAAATCAAACTTTCTTTAGCCTATTTTTTCTTCATAGAACTTACCATTTGATATACCTACAAATGTGCACACACTCATTTATTGCCTGTCTCCTCTATACTAGAATGTGGATTTCATGAGATCAGAAACACCTTTTTCATTGTTATTCTCTCTTCACTACCTGGCAGAGCTGGCACTCAAAATTGCCAGCTTTATGAAAAAATGAATAAAAGCCTGTACTGGAATATCTAGTTCTTGCCAAATACAAGATTCTTTCAAATACTATCTTAAAGCCCAGACTAGAAACTCCATGTTTGTCCCACTTCTCACTTCACATATCATAGTTCTCTGATACACTAAATATTTATAAAGTTACCATATAGATAATACAAAAATTAAGATAACTGAGGTAGATTTAAGAGTTAGATATGAATGAGGAGAAACATTCCATTTGATTTACATTAAAAAGAAATGAATGGGGAAAGATTAGTCAAGTCAAATCCTAAAAATGTATGCAGTCACCTCCATAAAAATGGGGGCAAAAGGGTACCCCCAGGATATAAGCATTAGAAGATCTTTCTGAAACTAACTATAACAGTGATTTACCAATGTATGTCCCAGGTACAACATTACTGACTATCCTACACACTAGCTGCATTAGTATTTTCTTTATAATCTTTTTACATTTATTCTTTTGCCTCATTCTAATCCACTGAAATCATGGGTTTGATAAGCTGTATTAGTTTTTTCTCTAGTAATGTTCAAATAAGATTATATTTTAAAAGTTTACTTTTGACTGGGAAATACAGTTGGAAGCAATACCCCTCAAACATTTCTCTTACCCGAAACAGCCACTTTAACACAGGTACAGGACACTGGACATAGTGATAAGCAGAGGTAAGGAAGCCTTGCGTCGTCAAAAAAATCTGATCGGTTTTTCCTGATCTGAAAAAATAAAGCAAACTCAATATGACTGTTGACAAGAAACTTCTATCACCATACCTGACATAATCAGGAAAATGAGCAAGGACAACATCCTTAAGTCATTCTTGGGTGGATTCCACTCCAATGGATGGGTTACTTATAAAAGATATTCAATTGATGACCTAAAAGTGATCCAATCTGTTGGCTTGGCTCTAGATTTATCTAATGGACAAATCTACATTAGCTGGCAGTGTTTATCAACAGGAAGAGCCTATCAAGTCTCAGGACATCGCCTGCTTTTGCCAGCTTGCGTTTGTACTTCCATAAAACTCAGCACCAGAATTAATGTGATCTCTCTGGATCTGAGATATCATGCACTGAGAGAAATTAGCTCTGTGGTAATTCGAGAGAAAAGCATCGTGATAGAGACTGCTAATTGCTTATCCCAATATCTATCCTTGCCTTTCCTCTTTTCCAAACCCTGATTTTTAGCTGGGCACACTGGCTCCCTGAAATAAAAATTATTCCCAGCCTTCCCTGTGGGTAGGTATGGCCACGTTGACTAAGTTCTACCCAACTAACCATAAGTAAAAATGTTGTGTGGGATTTCTGGAAATATGAATGCAAAGGCTGGAGCTCCAAGAACACCTAAAGCAACCAATTACGAAGGATGGTGAAGAAGAAAGATTATATGGTGAAACACCAGCTCTGGACTTCCTATCTATGAATTCTTTCACATAAAAAAAAATTTTTCTTATTTAAGCTCCTGTTAATGTTTAAAAAAATAATTCTTTATTGTTGAAAATATTACTTATGTCCTCTTTTTCTCCCCGGTGATTCCCTCCAGTCCTAACCCTGCCTCCAGCCCCAGATCCTCACTGACCCCCTTGTCGGTGTCCATGAAGCCCCTGTTATTTTATTTTTAAATATACTTTTATTGATTTCAGAGAGGAAAGGAGAGGGAGAGCGGGATAGAAACATTAATGAGAGAGAATTATTCATCTGCTGCCTCCTGCATGTCCCCCACTGGGGATCAAGCCCACAACCCAGGCATGTGCCCCTGACAGGAATTGAACTCGGGACCTTTCAGTCTGAAGGCTGACACTCTATCCACTGAGCAAAACCAGCTAAGGCAAAGCCCCTATTATTTTAATAGTCACTGTTATTATATACTGACTACAGGCCCGATGCACGAAATTTGTGCAAGGGTAGGCCTTTGCAGCCCCAGCAGCCTTGGCTGCCTCTCGGCCCTCGCGGCCCCGTCCCCGCCCACTGGTCATTCTGGAAGGTCATTCTAGAAGGTAATTCTGCCGTCTGGTCTAATTAGCATATTAGCTCATTATTACCAGGTATACCGGTTAATAATGCAGATTTTTAAAAATTTTTTAAAAATATTTTATTAATTTTTTACAGAGAGGAAGGGAGAGGGACAGAGTTAGAAACATCGATGAGAGAGAAACATCGATTCAGCTGCCTCCTGCACCCTCCCTACTGGAGATGTGCCCGCAACCAAGGTACATGCCCCTGACCAGAATCGAACCAGGGACCCTTCAGTCCGCAGACCGACGCTCTATCCACTGAGCCAAACCAGTCAGGCTAATGCAGATTTTTTTCAATAGATGGAGTTACACATATGTTGATATATATGCCATTTGATATGTATGCTATTTTGTTGTATTGACAGCAAGCTTCAAAACTTCATATGTCAAATTTGCTGAAGGTGTTAATATCATAGGTATTTTTACGCTTAAAAATGTCGAATTTTGTGCAAAAAAAAGAGCATTTGCGTGAAGTTTAATTCATTACTTTATTTTAAAGAAAAGTGCTGCTGAAAGTTATCGTATACTTCAGGAAGCTTATGGTGAACATGCTCCATCTCAAGATACTTGTGAACTCTGGTTTAAACACTTTAAAAGTGATGATTTTGATGTGAAAGACAAAGAACGTCCAGGTCAACCAAAAAAGTTTGAAGACCAA
>NW_005371709.1:88756-105774 GCF_000412655.1 Myotis brandtii
TTATGAGCTTCTAAAACCAGGTGAAACCGTTAATACTGATCGCTACCGACAATAAATAATCAATTTGAAGCACGCTTTGATCATAAAACAACCAGATGGGCCAGAAGACAAGGCAAAGTAATTTTGCTTCATGATAACGCACCATCACACACTTCAAAACCAGTTAAAGACACATTAAAAGATCTTGCCTGGGAAGTATTAACCCACCAGCCATATTCACCAGACCTTGCTCCTTCAGATTACCATTTGTTCCGATCGATGGCACACGCACTTTCTGAGCAGCACTTCAAAACGTACGAAGAAGTGGAAAATTGGGTCTCTGAATGGTTTACCTCAAAACAAGAAAAGTTCTATTGGGACAGTATCCACAAATTATCTGAAAGATGGGGCAAGTGTGTAGCTAGCGATGGACATTACTTTGAATAAAGCACTTTTGATGTTTCTCTTGAAATTATCATATTTTCTTTGATTACAAAATCTGCATTATTAACCGGTACACCTGGTAAGATCTCATCCTAATAAAGGCATGTGATGTGCCAGACGACTATATTACACTGCTTCCTATAATTAAATAATAAAACACAAAGGGCAATAGTAATAAAGAAGAGAAGTAAGAAACTGGATAGGTCATAATAGAAATTAACCTTTTAGAAGATTATATCAGTCAGAATCTTATAGTAATTTTTATATGTGAAAAAGTAAAATGTATGTTTTTCTACTTACTTAAGAATAAGCTTTTCTACAGCACTTTGTCCAATAAAACCAGAGTCTCTTAAATCCAAGGTATACTGATTGAAAATTTTTCCGGAATTGAGTAAATTAAATATTTCTTCACCTGGATGATGATCAGGAATAGCATCAATTGTAATTGAAAATTTCTTTAGAAATTCCCTGAAATTAAAAAAAGTTATTGAATAACAAACAGTTATATTGCATTTAAATTTATATTTAAAAGTTGAGTGTAAAGCAAACTTTTCTTAGGATCAATGTAATCCTAGATTAGAAGACTGGCATGAAAACATGTGTTTTGCTCCTCATACTTTTTGCTAGTTATTAGTCCAAAGCCACTAAATGTGTGTGAAAAGAAACAATAAACAGGAGAAAAGACAAATGATATAACTTGGCCTTAACATTTGCCTTTCAAATCCATCACAGATTAGCCACCAAGTAAATAACCATCAATTGCCCATTTATTTTATAAAGATAAAACTTAAAAAATGTATAAACTTAACAGGGTATATATTATGAAAAACCAGTATACCTTTGCTCTTCTAAGAGGCCATCCTCATCATCTGTACTGTCTTGATCTCCAATTCTGATTGGGGATTTAATGCCTCGGCCCTGCCTAATATCTTCCTGTAGTTGCTTCTGTAGTTCATCTAGCCTGAGAATTGAAAGAATGTTATAATAAATGGTTTGCCCTAAAAATAAAAACAAACTTTAGTAAAACTCTTATTAAGTACTAGAGGCCCGGTGCATGGATTCGTGCACGGGTGGGGTCCCTTGGCCTGACCTGTGGGGATCGGGCGAAACTGGCTCTCCGACATCCCCTGAAGGGTCCTGGATTGCAAGAGGGTGGTTCTCGGTGACGCAACCCGGAATCGGGCTCCCTTCTCTCTGGTTCCGGGTGCATCACCCAAGAACCGCAGCTGCTAAGTCACTGCAGCTCAGCAGCTCCTGCATTGAGCATCTGCACCCTGGTGGTCAGTGCGCATCATAGCTACCAGTTGGAGCGTCTGCCCCCTAGTGGTCATTGCGTGTCATAGCTACTGGCCAGTTGGTCAGTCGCTTAGGCTTTTGTATAGATAGATAGATATAGATACTGTTATAAGACAAACTTTGTTTACACTATGGATTAAATCATGTCTCCCAAATAATTCATGATATACAATATAGTATATATTATTTTCATTAAATACACACACAAAAAATCTATTTTAGGTCTTAGACTTTTATCCAGCTACAGTATAGTACTAGAATAGTATTCCATCACATAAAAGACTTGAATGTTACTTTATAGCTAGGACTTCAAGAATGATGTCCAAATCATTTAGAGAAAGGGGAAGGAAAAAATGGCAAAGAATAATTCAATGTTTAATCTCTAATGCTCATTTGACTTCCAGTAGACCAACAACCTAATATTGTTAACTAGGTTTTCTAGCAGCATTAGTCATTATTATTGGCATCATCATCATTACCATCATCATCATCATCCTATCACCTAACTCTTACCAAGCACTTGCTATATGACAGGCACTATACTAACTTTATGTATTGACTTTTTTTAACCCTCACAACAACCCCATGTGGTAGTTCATGATTACCCATTTTATACATGAGGAAACGGCCTTACAAAAGCTAACTTACTCAACCTGACAATGTGAGGAGCTGGAATTCAAAGTCAGAGTCTAGCATTTAAGTCCTTCCTTGCTTATATTACTCACCAAGATAATTTTAACGAGGTCCTTATTCCTAGCTCCAGCCCCATAGTAGATGAGTGTAATATAACAATAAATGACCAGTAAATGTACTACTCTATTACTGCAGGAAACAGTCAATCATCAGATCAAACTAGCATCTCTGCCTTTGGTATGAGCAATGTTCAATTTATATAAGCAACATCAGATTTGACATCGCAAGTAACATGAATTCATGAAACATTTAAAAAAGTTTATAATAAAAACAATTCCTCTAATTATATTCAGAAAGGGGAACACATCTGACGTAGTATCTGCAATTCCTATATCCAGATACTTAGTTATCAGGTTTGAGACACATATATAACATCTTAAAGCCAGTTGAGCTTTTAGTGAAGTTCTCTGAGCTCATTTCAAGGATATACTTTGAACTAATAAGGAATATATTTACCTCCTCTCATTAGCAAGAGTAGTTTGCAATTAGTCACATAAATTTCACTGGGGTTATTATGACTCTCAAACTTTTTTATTTCTTTGTGTGTGCATGTTGAAGGTGTCAGTCAAAACTAAACTTCTTCCTCACAAGAGTAGCTTGGTGTATAAATAACAGTTCTGGTGTCAAAACCTGGACTAGGCAGGCATAAACATTAAAACAATTTTTACCTATGCAAACAACAAAAACAAACAATCCGATTAAAAAATAAGTAAAGGATCTTAACAGACATTTCTCCAAAGAAGCTACAAAAATGCCAATAAAGACATGAAAAGATGCTCAACCTCATTAGCAAAATGCAAATCAAAACCATAATGAGATAACCACTTCATACTCCTTTGGTTGGCTATTATAAAAAGAAAACCACAAACAGAAAATACCAAGGCTTGGTAAGGATATACAGAAACTGGAACCCTTGTGCATTGCTGGTGGAAATATAAAATGGTATAGCCACTATGTAAAACAGTATGGCAGTTCCTCAAAAAATTATGCATAGAATTACCAGATGATCCAGCAATTGCACTTCTGGGTATATACCCCAAATTGAAAGTGGGTACTTGAAGAGACATTTGTATATCCATGTTCATAGCAGTAATATTTACAAGTCAAAAAACAAGAAGCGACCCCAGTGCCCACTGATGAACAAAATATGGTATCTATATACAATAGATTCAGCCTTACAAAGGAAGGACATTTTGACACATGCTACATGGATAAACCCTGACGATATGCTAATGGAAATAAGCCAGTCATGAAAGGACGAATGCTTATAATCCTATTTATATGAGGTATACAGAATAGTCAATTTCATAGAGACAGAAAGTAGAACAATAGTTACACCAGGGAATGGGAGTTACTGGTTAATGGATATGGGATTTCAATTAGGGATATGGAAAAAAAAAGTTCTAGGGCTAGATGGTGGTGATGGTTACACAACAATATAAATGTACTTGATGAATTGTACATTTTAAAGTGATTGAAACAGTAAATTTTATGTTATATTATATATATATATATATATATCATAATAAAAAACCCACAAAAATTCTAATGCTTTAAAAAAAGTTTTTATTTATTTCAGAGAGAGGAAGGAGGGAGAGATAGAAACACCGATTGGCTGTCTCCTGCACACCCCCTCCTGGGGATCGAATGCAAAACCCGGGCAAGTGCCCTGACCGGGAATAGAACCGGCAATCTCCTGATGCATGGGCTGACACTCAACCAACTGAGCTACACCAGCTGGGCTCTACTAATGCTTTTGATCAAGAATTTCAGGTATCAGTTAGGTACTAGTTGTGGTAAGCAGAAAGAAATTTATGTTAATGGAGTATACCATAAAAAGCTGGAGCCTCTGATCCACACTATAAACAAGAATACCTTATTTCTGAAACAGTCAGCATGTTAAATTTAGCAAGGTAGTCATGATGCTAACTAACCTTTGTGTGTCTTCCATTTCCTTCACTAGACGCTCTAGAGTATTTGTATAAGTTCCACTATGAACATGTTCCTAAAACAAGAAGAAATTTTAGGAATACTTTATAACATATCTTAGTAGAAGAATTGGGATGTTTTAAGTTATTCAGAGTACTAAAGAATATTCTCTCTTTAAATAACCTGGGCCAGGAGAATACCTTTCTTAAAAGAGAATTTTCATCATCATGCTTTAAATCTAGTATTTTGTACTACAGGCATTTTGATTTTGCCATCTACTAGGAAAGGCACTACTTATAAAAAACTCTGCTAGCCTTAGGAACTGACTGCAAACACCCAAAGGCTCCATGGCTACCCTATCTTTATTTTTAAATCCTATTTTAGTAGAATCAAACTGTTAATTTTTAGGTGTTACCATGAACATTAACACCTTCCCCACCAAATTTTACAGACATATTAGAATTTAATTCAGCTTATTCCCAAGATAGAATGAAGCACTTTATAAATAAAATTGCACACCACAATTAACAACATTCTACACTCTACCTTCATTTACAGCAGTGGTCTCCAAAGCAGGGGGTGTGCAAGGTGATCCATTGGGGTGCAGGAAGAAAATAATAGAACTTCTATTTACATGGAACTTCTATAGAAACTCCAGTAGAACTTAGTCTATAGTAACTTCTACATAAAGTCTATAGGAAAATACCTTTTTCTTCTTCCTTTAAATTTTTTTTGCATATTCGTTAGAAAATACATAGTATAGTGATACATGTATTAACCTATAAGTATACATATACATTGGGGTGCATGCTCAAAAATTGTTTTACTAATAGAAGTGTGTGTGATCAAATAATTTTGGAGACCACTGATTTACAGTAATAAAACTAAAGATATGGGAAACCCATTAACCAAACAAAAACTCTATCAGTTTCAGACCAATTATGACTCATAACAAATACTGGCTTTTAAAATAAGTTCTAACATTCTATCCCTCTTTCATCATCAATCCATCTTTCCCTCTTCAAGTAAAGATATTTGTTATAAAACTACTTACTGTATAGTCTGATGACTGAGATCCAAGCCCCTTGGAAAGAGCAGGAGGCTTTCCTGTAGATGTAGGAGTCTGATTGAAGTTCAAAGCCATTATTTCTTCCAGGGATTTTAATGTTTCCTCTTCCTCATCACTGTCTAGGTTGTAACCTAAACTTTCTTCATCACTATCAAAACCACCCCTTAGTTTTCTTTTCAGTGCATTGCTACCTGCATTAGAATTTCCTGAACTCTCTTTATCTGAAGGGGCTTTATCTGAAGGTGCTGGGATACATGGCACAACTTCCAAAGCAGCCGGGGGAGACTTTGTAGGAGTGCCATATTCTGAATGCAAAGATCCCCCTGAAATTTTCCCTGAAGATACATTAGAATCAGCCTTATTAGTCTTTGCTTTGTGTTCCTTGTGTTTGGAGGGCTCTGTAGAATGCCCAGAACATTCTTTAGATGAAGAACGTTCTTTATCTTTTTTAGAATTTAATGATACCCGAGAGGAACCAGCACTCGGATCATGGGAAAGTAAAGGTAAAAGTTTTGTCTCCTTTGATGCCACGGAGCTAGCAGTTTTATTTTTCTGAAGGTTGCTAGCTTTTTTAACTGTAGACTTTTCCTGAGGTAAAGATAAGTGGGGTTTCTGCATCTTAGTCTCTTTGGTACTTGCCACACGGACTTGGTCACTATTCCTGGAAGGATGGTGGCCAGAATTTGAAGGTGCCAAGCCTGCAGTGGAGCGGTCAGCTTCTTCATTCGGTTCCTTGGCTATATCTTCCAAGCGCAATACATCACCAGGTGTCTTCAGTGCAATGTGTTTTATAAATTTCTCTTTCTTATGTGGTCCATCAGGACGCTTCTCAAGGAAGGACTCTTTTGCTTTTGGCATTATAGATTCTCTTGTGCTTTTCAGATCTGAGTCCACAGAGTTCCTTTTTCTTTTGTCAGGGAATTTATTCTGCTTAGAGCCTGCTAAAATTTAATTTTTGCCAGATTAGTGAAAACATATTTTTCTATCTTAGTAAAGTTTACTCAATGTTTAGAACAACCTGCCAAATGTTTACATTCTAAAAGTTTAGGCTGAGATTATTTACCACATATGGAATGAAGAAAAAGAGTTAATACTATCATTTATTTTTTAACTGATAAACACTGGTGAGTTCAAGAAAAATAAAGCTAATGACAAATGCTTATTTTCATTCCAAAACTATTGAAAGTTTACTACCTAAATAGGATTAAAGGTGTGACTCTCCAAAACATAAAAAACTGTGTATTTGTATCAAGGAAAGGGTTACAAAGGCACTTTCCCTCAAAGTGCATACACCCTTTTGTTAGACCAAGGATTACCTGGTTCCAGAAACGTAACACTTCTATATCTAAATTTATATGACCTTAAAAACACATATATGGTAACTAGTTAAAGGCAGACATATTTTAAGTTCTCAATTTAAAAAATTAATTTGTCTTTCTCCCTAGTATTTGTTTATCCTTTCCCATGTATCGCTCTAGTCTTTAGCTATGTTATGGGTTGAACCATGGCTCCCAAAATGATATGTGGAAGTCCTAACTCCCAGAACCTCAGAATGTGACCTTTTACAGGGGGTAATCAAATTACAATGTCATTAGGGTGGGTCCTAATCCAATATGACTGGCATCCATATAAAAAGGGAAATTTGGACATGAAGACATACATGCAGAGGAAAGATGACATAAAGATAGATAGGGAGAAGATGCTGTGATTGGAGTGATGCATCTATAAGTCAAAGAATGCCAAAGATTGTAGGCAAACACCAGAAGCTAGAAGAGGCAAGAAAGGATCCTCCCTTAGAGTTGTTAGAGAGACCATGGCCTACTGATATCCTTAACTTTAGATTTCTAGCTTCTAGAACCATAACGTAATAAATTTCTGTTTTAAGCCACCTATGTTTTGGTACTTATGGCAGCCCTAGACAACTAATATAAGCTGTGTTAGCAGTTCCATCCAGAAGCAATTTAATAACCACATATATTAGAGTTAACCAGTTTTTAAAAATTTCTTATTGCTTAAAAATGTGGTTTCATTAATTAACTCTTAAAATTCATCATTCATAGCCTAGCCACTATGGCTCAGTGAATAGAGTGTTGGCCCAGAGACTGAAGTGTCCCCGATTCAATTCTTGTCAAGGGCACGTACCTAGGTTGCAGGCTCAATCCTCGGCCTGGTTGGGGAGCATGTGGGAGGCAACCAATCAATGTGTCTCTCTCACATCGATGTTTCTCTCTGTCTCTCCCCCTCTCTCTAAAAATAAATGGACAAATATTCTCCAGTGAAGATTAACAACAAAAAATTATCATTCATTAAAAATTCACTACTTATATAATCAGTATTCTCAAAAAATCAAATTTCCCTAAATCAAGTTTCTTTCTGCACATGGACAGATCCTCCATGTCCCCAAATCCTCAACAAATTAAAAAGAAAAAGAAACAAATAAAAACCTCAAGTTAAGCAATTATTTGTATATCTTAATATATAATCTGGAAAATTCATCTTATAAAAATAAAAAAATCAATTAAACACATGCTTCATTTTTCTACAGATATCTCCTATTACCTGAAGAAATCATTCATGCCCACTCAGTTTTCTGGGGTTAAATGTCCTATAAAAAAGGATAGGGGTTCCTTATAGTGCAGGATAAGAAATCTAATAACTAAGAAAAAGGGAACACTTAGGACAGATGTATATTGATTATCTTAAGTTTGAAGGTTATAAGAAAGATAGCTACAGACCTGTCAGTTTGAGTTTTGTTCCATTTTCCTAGAGAAGTCAAATATTTATTATAGCTAGTAATGAGAAGAAATTCCTGCTTTGTTCAGGAACTGAAAACTTATCCAGAAGAGAAAAAGTATTTGTGGGCAAAGTTTAGGAAAAATTAGCTTACTTAGAGCTTTAACATCTAGAATTAGAGGAGGGTGAATTGGTACTATGGGTAGGCTCCCTTTTTGCAAGCTCGCTAGGGCAATGGATTAACTGCAAAATTTTCATGATTCTTTTGTTTTAAATAAAAATAACTATTTTTATTGATTTCAGAGAGGAAGGGAGAGGGAGAGAGAGATGGAAACATCCATGATGAGAGGTAATCACTGATTGATTGTCTCCTACACACCCTGAGGATCGAGCCCACAACCAGGGCATGTGCCCTGAGAATCGAACCGTGACCTGCTGGTTCATAGGTCAACACTCTACCACTGAGCCACACCAGTTGGGTTCATGATTCTTTATGCACCCCTACTGTAATCTTAGATGGAATGTTTTACAATATTTCAAATATGTATCTATAATAATAAAAGCGTAATATGCTAATTAGACTGGACAGCCAAACGACTTTCCGGACATCCTTCCAGATGTCCTTCTGGACGAAGCCGGGGCTGTGAGGGCCAAGGCAAGCTGCTGTGGCTGCAAAGGCTGAGCCCCTTGCATGAATTTCATGCATTGGGCCTCTAGTTAGTATATAAAATACTCAGATAAGACAGTGATTGAGTCTGTAAAGAAAAAAGGAAAAAATCCAAATGCTCAATAAGGAATTAGATATTAATAAATTATGGAATAAACTATCAATGGATTAAGCTGGACCTTAGAATTCAGCCAAAGGATGGGGCTCTGGAAGACCGAAGAGCCAAATGCCTATGCTGCCAACATTTCTGAAACCCTCAACTTGTGTGTGATTATGCATAGCATCATCACAACTGTGTAATAGTAGTAATATGAACAAGACATAACATTTAAATTATTAATCTCTATTCAGATAAAGATAAGCACTCTTCATGTTATTTAGAGTCCTAATATCCTTTATATCCTGTTGACAGTCAACTGAAGTGTAAATGTATATTTATTAAGAGTAAAATACCACAATTGTGAGGATTATGAAAAACATTCAAACATATTAGAAATAAAAATATAAGTGAAGGCAACATCTTAAGTCTGCCTCTGAAAATGGGCAGTGTTCAAAAACTTCAGTATGTAGTATTATATAAATAAAACTACAGTCACCACTGAGGAAATCTATAAATCCGTGAAGATAATTCTTATCTCAGTCATTATCCGAGGGGGAAAATAAGCTGAATAGCTTGGTGGCATAACCATAACTAGCAGCCTCCTACACTAGAAGAACTAGCCTAAAAATATTTTGTTCTTCCATTCACCTCAGTGCAAAGAGATTATTTATTTATTATTACAAACACTGAGTGCAGGAGCAATCCCATACCTGAGAAATTATTGTTCTTGTACTATTAATGTCAAAATTGACTAAAATTAAATCACCAAAAACAACATTATAAAATCTAAATAAATTTTAAAAATTCTATGAAACTTCAATCTTATTCCTGATGCTAGAAGCTCTTTAATAATGGTAAAGTATGATTTTAGCCTTGGCTGAAGATTAATTTTAACACTTGAGATCACTTGGTCAAAATGCAATGCACCTCTAGAATATATAAAAAAGTTTTACTGAAGAATGGTAAGTCAGAACTGTCTCTATACCTCCATTTTTTAAGTTTCTAAAAGTAACCATCTTATACAGATATGAGGCTCAAACAAATTAAAAGGATATAGAACAAAGTATGGCACATAGTAAGTGCTCAATAAATGTTTGCTAGTATCGTTATTAGTGTGGAACTTTGTAAAGTCTATTTTTCAAAGTTTACAATCATATCAAATTATTAACAGTTGTTATTTCTGGGGGCCTTTCATTTTTTGTGCTATAAATTTCTGCACTGTTTAAATTTTATACTGTTCTATTTTCTAGTTTAAAAAAGAGAAAGATATTTTAAGAATGACTGAATTAATAGCAGCTGTTTGCTATTATGTATTTTCTCAACCAACAGATATTAAAAGTACAAACTAGTGTCATGTAGGCGCCCTTGAAATTTGATACTAAAAAGGGATCTTTGTATTTGAAATACAGGAAACACTATTGTGGTTCATGATAACAGTTTCAACCTTATACAAAGCATCTTTAATACACCAAGACTTCAGATAGTCCACAATTCCAGAAATATAAGATTATGCTTCTTAATTGTAGCCAAGGATTCAGAAGAACAATGAATACCAATGTGAGAAACACACTGTTAGGAACTATTGAAGAATGTGAAGAGTCAAGACAAATCACTGTTTACTTATACTAAATTCTAGGACTATTCCTTTTTTTTTTTTAAAATATTTTTAATTGATTTTTTACAGAGAGGAAGGGAGAGGGATAGAGAGCTAGAAACATCAATGAGAGAGAAACATCGATCAGCTGCCACCTGCACACTCCCCACTGGGGATGTGCCCGCAACCGAGGCACATCGAACCTGACCAGAATCGAACCTGGGACCCCTGAGTCCGCAGGCCGACGCTCTACCACTGAGCCAAACCAGTTAGGGCAAGGACTATTCCTTTTGAATATAATATTATAAACCCTAAACTAATGCGACACTCAAATCACCTCTAGGAGGAAACTGCATACTTAAACAAATTTGCTTTAAGAAACAGTACCATTAAAATGCAAATTTATTTTAAAATTCATAAATTGAATTTTGATTCTACCTGAAGCAGCGTCCCATGAATCAGAAGACGATCTTTTTCTTGAGAGATGTCCATTTTCCTGTTAGCAAAATGAGATAAAATTCATTAAGAGTTGGGGGAAGAATGTGAATTTTTCTTCATACATTTGAACACAGATTTCTAGACTGAATAAAGCAAAAACGTCTATTTGGAGGTTAAATTCAAGCTTCTATAATAAAATATTTTAAATTCTTAAGTTTTATCATAAAAATAAAGGGCATTTGTATCATAAAAATATAAAAAATGCCATAAAATAAAGTCAGTTTTTATAACACAAATTTAGAAATTTACATTCATAGCTCAGGATTAAGATTTTATTAGAGCAGTGTACTATTACTCTGATAAACAGTAGGCTTAATATTTGCCAATCAAATGGATACAATTCACTTTTCAATACTTCTGTTTAAGAACTGATGCAACACCAAACACTGAAATCTTATAAAAATGGACCAAATGCTACTAATCTCTATTGATAATTAGCAAATCTCACTGGTAAAGGCACCAAACTCCTTGCAAACCCGAGTTTATAAATATATTTTCTTGCAGCAATCTCCATTCACTCCCAGAACTTCATTGTTTGGTTTATTTTTGGTCTATCTGGTGTACAAATTTCATAGCAACTTTTCATCATAGCACTTACTGTTACCTAATCTTCCTGTATTTGCTCTGTATGTAGAGAAGCTCTCTGAAAAAATGTATTTAACAACTTGACTTTCCAGGGACGAGGGTCATCTTTTGTGCTGATCTAAGTTTGGTCTAGTCTCAAAAGATAAATCTGATGAGGTTAAGATGTGAAGGGGGGCCCTAGCTGGCTTGGCTCAGTGGATAGAGCGTCGGCCTGTGGACTGAGGGGTCCCAGGTTCGATTCCGGTCAAGGGCACATGCCTGGGTTGCGGGCTCGATCCCGGTGGGGGGTGTGCAGGAGGCAGCCAATCAGTGATTCTCTCTCACCATTGATGTTTCTATCTCTCCTTCTCCCTTCCTCTCTGAAATCAATAAAGAAATATATTTAAAAAAAAAAAAGATGTGAAGGGGGATGGATGGAGGTAAAAGAGGGCATAGAGGGGATAAATGGTGATGGAAAAAAACTAAATTAAATGAAAATTTTAAAAAAATGTATTTGGATAATTTTCTAAGCTTTCTAAGACTTCTACTCAATTATTTAAGATTTATATATAGTCTAAACCAGTGATTCTCAAACTTTAAAGTGCATCAAAATCATCTAGAAGGCTTGTTAATGGCAGATTGCTGAATTCTACCTCCACAGTTTCTGGTTCAGTGGGTCTGAAGTGGGGCCTGAGATTTGTATTTCTAACAACTTAAAAAATTAAGGGCAGGAAACATTATTTTATTGAGTTTGATCAACAGTTGGACAAAACCTAATGAAATCAGCTTCTACTACACAATCTGTGTTATCAGTATTTCTTTAATAAGAGATACCAATATGATGTTAACAATTTTTAAATATTTTTAGATTTAGTATCTAAATATGATAAAGCAGTAGTTAAGCTAATTCAGTAATTATTTCACATACCAGGTTTGAGAGATTACTCTTTCCAGGTCTGACATCATTCTGTTTACTCTGTTCCTGCCTTGGTTGGTAATTTCTTTCTATACTTGAGGATTTTAAGGAAAGACTGTTTGCTTCTGAGAAAGAATTTTCTGAGTTGATTCTCTGTTCCATTTGCTCCCTTCTTAACTTCTTTAGTTCTCTTTCTTTGCAGTAAGAAGCTAGTGACAACTGGAACTTAGCTCCGAGTGGGCTTTCTCCTGGGTGATGCCTGGATAGGCTGCTTCTGCTGCTAAGACTTCTGGAGGTGTTCTTGAAGATGTCAGTTTCTGTCACTGTGGCCTGCTTTTTGGAATCTGCATTGGTCTTGCCTCGATCTCTATCATTCTTCTCCCTGCTATTTTCATGAGTCAACAGTGACTTCCTTCTCTCTGGAGATCGATGTTTTTTCTTTAGTGTCTTCATCTCTTTAGACAAGTGACATGAAGGAGGAATATAGACAGTCTTTGTAAGTGTCTTTGGACATTTGGTGGTTAGTGACACACAAGGCCGACATGACTCATGATCTTTAGGGTGCTCTTTAACACCTTTCATTAAAGCCTCTAAAATAGAGCTCTTTTCTGATGACAGCTTTTTGGGTTTAGATATTTTTGGCGAGGATAGTTTCCTTTCAAACTGCTCTGTCCCAGTGATGGGTAAACCACTTTCTCCATATTTGATGTTTGATTTTTGTGGAGAATCCAACATATGTCTGTCTAAATAGCCAATTAAAACACACAAATCGCATGTTATTAAAAATATACAAACTATTTTGTATAAATATTTAAAGTATGAATAATACTAATCTATCACAAAAAAAATTCAAATTGCTTATTTAGATAATAATACACATTTTATGGGGGGTAGGGTTAAGACACAATTTAATTGTTAACAGCCTTACTTTCATAAGCATTCCTTTTGCTACATCATGTAAGCTCCTTATGGCTCTATGAAATAAGTTACTGTATTAGAGAGTCAAAACAGTATGCATTATGAAAATTGACTACAAGTTTTAAAACATAGAAGCAAAAAGTTTATTCATGATGCTTAGAATTGTTTATCTTTGTAAAAAACTGCATTTTCATTTTTTAAAACTGTTCAAATTAATGAGTTTAGAGCAGATTTAAGAACTGAATCCATTTCCCTCTCCAAAAAAAATCCCACAAAAAATGCATTAGTAGTATACATACCTGGTTTTGAAGTTGGTTTGAAGAAATCTATAATTGACTGCTTCCTGAAAATAAAAGCATAACTAATATGGAATCACATAAGCAAATACTGAAACCTCAATAATTCAGAATAAGTAAAGAACACTAGTAGATTTATAGAATATAGGCTGGATTTCACTATCTAGTTTAATCAAAATCTGACAATGGCAATAATGCTCTGCTAAGCTGATTATAAACAATTGGAAATATAATTCACCACTTCCTGTAGGAATAAATTTATAAGTACAACTGAGGTTTATATAATCTATAGTACTAAAATGAGAAGATTGGAGTGCAGATCCAGAGAACTGGTAGAGTGCTTCCTAGGGCTCAAAAAGCTCACTACTACATAGAGTAAAAGATCTTGAGGGGATCTGATCCTATTCTTTGATTAACTTCAGTAATTTGATACAAAATAATGCTTAATCAGTGTTTGATAAATGAATAATGGAGATTGTAAAAACTGACTAAAACCTGAAGAGACTCATCACAAGAGTAGATGGTAGAATGGGTTGATTTGGCTGGTCTGAGGATGCAGCTGAAGAGTGTGCTGACAAAAGACAAAGGATCAAGTATTAACCTTATACTACTCTTGTACACTACAGTAAGATGCTAATCTAAGTAACAGCGGAAATTGGAATGAGTTCACAACTACATAGCGTCTCAAAAACCTTAATTTATCTAAGAGTTCTTTTTAAAAAAAATATATTTTTATTGATTTCGGAGAGAGAGAGGGAGAGATAGAAACATCAATGATGAGAGAGAATCATTGATTGGCTGCCTCCTACACGGCCCCTATTGGGGATCGAGCCTGCAATCCTGGGCATGTGCCCTTGACTGGAATTGAACCCAGGACCCTTCAGTCTGCAGGCCAATACTCCATCCACTGAGCCAAACCAGCCAGGGTTATCTAAGAGTTCTTAAGTTATTTACAAAAATAACACATTACCTGGGGGGAAATAAAACAAAAAGAAAAGTTAACAAGAATAACAAAACCCAAATTGTTTTCATTTTTTAAAAAAAATTTCTGCACCCTACAGTGGACACAGAGTGGAACAGGACCATATTATCAGAATTCGTATTCTGATTTGTTCATGTCTTTAGAGTTATTTGTCAGCTGCATAAAGAGGGATGTTGTATCTAGAACAAAAAAATCAATCTTCTGGCAAATATGGCTAAAATGTAATTATTTTATTGAAAGAGAATAAGCAACAGTCTATGAGTTTCCCTAAACATTTATCCACTAGGAGGTTGGAATGCTCAGAGAAAACGAACAATCCAAGTCCCTTGACAGTTAAGCTTCTTCATCTTATATACTTTACTGATCACATTAAAAGAGCAATGTCCACCTTTAATGGTTTATTGAGAGCCTACAATGTTTGTTTGAGATGCTGGTAGAAAAGTTAAGAAGTTATGAAATGAATGAGTAATGGAAGGAAGAATCTATGCATTTGTTTTCATAAAATAAATTAGACATGTCACTACATGAGAGTCAAGAAACAAATGCTAGAGGTTCTGTAAAGGGAAGAAGGATGATACCTTCAGTTATTGGTTGAGAAAAGAGAGATGGGACAGAATTAAGAAGCAGTTAATTCAAAACAAGACAATACTAAATGTTTTTACATTAATTACTAAAAGTAACACTATATCTCTTTCCTAAAATATTAGATCCCTGGCTCTTTTTTGATTATTATACTAGAGAGAAAAATGGTTTTGTAAAACACGCAAAGTATTTGCAAAATAACTATGAACTTAACTTTCAAGGAATGTTTCCTTAAGTTCACATGCACAGAAATGTCTATTATTTATAACTAGTTAAAAATTTTATAACAGCTCACAAACCCTTATCTGAAACTTTCGGGGCCAAATGTATTTTAGAATTCTGGATTTTAGAAAGGCAGGTAACTTCGATGCAGTATGTAAAGCCCCCAGTGGGGTCTGATATTGCACCCTGTAGCAGCAACCACATTAATATTTTTCCAGCAAAACTCACGAATACTTACACTTCATGGGATAAAGGCCATACAGCCTTCCATTAGTTCTAATCAGGTTTGGCTTCCAAGTAAGATGTGGTTCCAAACTCACTAAAAACTTTTGGTTTTCCTAGCTTCCTGACTTTCAGAATTAAGATAAGGGATTGTGGACCTGTTCTACAATAGCAGAAGATACATTTACTGTTAAACTTACGTTACAAGCTCTTAAACTTAAAATAAAAAAGACAGTACCAAGTGTGTAGAGAATTTAAACATGTTTTATTGTCAGAGGATGTCATTTGAAGAAATTCCCCATCTTTTTACACAGCTCCCACAAAATCTTTACATAAAAACTGGCCTCTTGGATTGGAGAAAACATCACATTCCAAATGTGCATGTTCTTTTAAGTATGAATTATCGTTTATACTGAACTCAAAAGTGATCTGTGGGTTTCCCTCATCACACCTTACGTAATTTCTCACCTACAATACAGAAAAAACGGCTTATACTATTAAACCACTAGGATCAGTAGAACTGGCAAAGTACAGAAAACCACATCGATGTGCATGAACCGGTCAGGGCCCCGGGTCCAGCTATCATAAAGGACGAAAATCACGTTCTGAGGCGGGATCTCCGTAGCCATCCCGGCTGCGGTCACTAGACCGAGGACAGCGTCCCAACTACAGAAAAGAAAACTCGAACTCCCAGAAGCCGCCGCGCGGAGGCGGGGCGGAGGTTTGCCAGGCCCCAAAACGCTGAGGCCTGAGCTCGCGGGGGATGGCGGGAACTGGAAGAGCGGCCGTCCGCAGTCCTCCCTCATACCCTTGCCCCCGCGACCCGGCCCCTTCTCAAGCCCTCTGCACTGTACCTGTCCCCAGGACTCTCTGTTCTCTTTCCCGCTGCAGCAGGAGCGGTACTACCGGGTCTCAGATGGCAGCGCGGGGGCGACGACCCCGGGGCTGGGGATGAGGGGAAACCTGGCCTAGCGAGCATGCAGCGCCTTGTCATGTCGGCGCCGCTGGCGACGGCGGCATGAGCTGTGGCTGGAGAAGTTGGGTGCGTGGTTGCCGTCTTGCTGCTGGGACTCGGGGAGGCTGTCGGAACAGAGGTGGGCGGCACCCCCTTCTCTCTTCATGGCGGTTCTCTCTCTTCGGAAGTGACTCTTGTGTGAGCGGGAAGGAACCAGAGGACTGTCAGGGGGCGGGTCTTACTTGAAGAGTCGGGCTCTGATTGGCTGATACGGCGGTCATTTCCGTAGTGGCGCAATAGAAAGCCGCAGCCTCTCAGGAGAAGGCGGGGTTTCGGGAAGGGGAGGGGAGAAGGAAAAC
>NW_005371709.1:105835-110604 GCF_000412655.1 Myotis brandtii
GCTCTGGCAGCGGCGACACCCGGCTGGTCGAGAGAGAGCGAGGGGCGAGGTTTGCAAAAGCAAAGCCGAGCAGCAGCTGCCCCCCTGTGTCACACAATCGCGTCTAAGAAATCCCCAGCTGTTCATTACATCGTCTGCAACATCTTAGGCCAGAGTGCCCTAATGCTGTCACCACTTCCTCGGTATTCTGCACAGCCAGACCTGAGGACTTGCCCATTCTGTGAGCGTTCTTGTTAAGTGCTGTGGTGGATGATGATTATTTTTTTTTTTTAAGAAGGAAAAAAACCCCACTCAAATAAAGACTGATTTTATTCCACAAAAAACATTTTGCTTTTCAGCTGCTGAAAGAAGTTGTCCATGAAGGCTCTGCAGCCAGACTCCTTGGAGATTTGGAAAGGAACGTAAGGTCAGGTTTCAGTTACCCATGTTAAGCGTGGACAGCATAGATTCGTGAAAGCCCCCAGCCATCTCCAGTCCTTTGTAAATGGCCTGTGTGCTCTGGAGTCTGCGAGCCAGGGTTTTCCTTACAAACTGCGAGACTGGTCAGAGTAGCTGAGCCTCAGTTTCCACATCTATGGAGTGGGTATTCTACTTCTCTTGGTAATTGTACACTATAAAATGGATAAGCAATGCAAACTGTGCAGGTGAGAGTCTCTCGTGTAATAAGCACTGGGTAAATTAGAGTTCGTTCTTTAGACGGACTCTTAGACTTTAATTTACAAAATCTCCCAGAGACAGGTCACATACTGTTATCACTATTAACCAAAACAGCAATCTCAAGGTTGTCTAAGCTTGAATTGGCAGGACTGTTCAATCAGTTGGATGGAATGAAGTCTTAAATGACACAAAAGGATTTAGACAGGTCTTTAAAGTTTATTGCACTGAGATTTAACTGCTTCAGTAGCTAAGGATGCCTGACTGACCTGAAATTCACCTCCTTTCCTTCCCAATTAGCCCTCAAGAGGAAGAATTAATGAGGAATAAAGTGGCGAACGAGGTGACAAAGTGGAGGGTGGAAGACCAGCAGTGAATGTACAGGTCTCGCATTCATCCAAAAAGCACATATACACAGCTGTCTATGTACTAGGTCGTAGTGATGCAAGAAAGGAAATACTGCCCAGCCAGCTGTGGCTCAGTGATTGAGGGTTGTCGCAGGAACCAAGAGATCACCAGTTCGATTCCCAGTCAGGGCATATGCTCCAGTTGCGGGCTCGATCTCCAGTTGGGGCTGTGGAGGAGGCAGCCGACTGATGACTCTCTCTCATCATTGATGTTTCTATCTCTCTCTCCCTCTGCCTTCCTCTCTGAAATCAATAAAAATATTTTTTTAAAAAAGAAAGGAAATACTAAAATGAGGGTCATTTCTAATAACTGAGAAGTTACTATATCTTGCATCGTTCCTTATATAAAAAAAGAACATAATAGATGCTCAAAATGTGTTGAATGAATAATGGCATACATTGTTTATTAAGAGTTTCTACATGTATTATTTCCCGCCTCTTGTGTTAGTGCTTTCTGTTGGATGTTTCTACACTAGTAAATCCCTGCTTCTATAGCAGCACATCTATAAAACATTTAATCTGATTCATTTCATTGGATGGTCAGTCCATAAAAAAAAGAGTAATGCATAAAAACACGTTCTGCATGATCAATTAGTTGCTTTTCTTGGATTATAATATTTGAATCATCCAGCTTGCAAGGTATCATTTTAAAGTCTATACTCATGCTACCAAACAATAGTTTTCACATTTTCTTAATCTGAGCAACAGATTATGGAGTTAAGTGAGGCAAGAAATCCCTTGATCAATAAATGGAATGGAATCATAATGAAAACACAATTTAAAAAATCTCTTCTTAACAAGGAAGCAGTTATCTAAATCCGCAATAAGCATCAAGGATCTTCTTTGTTTAAACTGTGTTTGAAAATGATACACATTTGGGTTGCAGAGTGAAATATGCTCAACATACTAGCCAGAACTGCTAGGAATCTCTAAGGCTCTTATTTCCCCCCAAATAGTGTTGGACCATCTATTTTGTGCTTATACATCTCCCATTTTGAATATATATGTGTGTGTGTGTGTGTGTGTGTGTGTGTGTGTGTGTGTGGTGATATGAGGGCTTTTCACACATGCATTTGTAGAGGGCCAGTAGTAGATGGCCAGGAAGCTGTACACTAGGGGAAAGAACTTAAAGAGCTCAGGTATTGGCACTTGAGACAAGGGGAGAGAAAACTTCATGTGGGGCTAAGGGGAGAGGATGATGAATAAAGTAGATAAGACTGAATTAGAGACTTAAGACACAACTTCAGGCAGGGTTGGAAACATAATTTGAAGATATTAAGCCAGACGACTTGAGATTTGGGGGCATGGGGATAAGGACGCAAAGACCACAGGAATGGAGTGGCTTCAATGCATGAAGCTTCTATGGGGTACAGTTTAGCTCAGTTTAGCACCCCGAGTTATTAAAGACAACAGAAGGAGCTCTGACTTTGGCCTTGATGGGGTGGGATGGGGCAGCAGCAGGAACAATGTTTCATGAACAACAGATCAAGTTTGCTGGGAACGGCAAGCCCAACGTGGGAGTACTGAGGAGTAGCCATATAGCTGATGCCAGGGATCCCAAGCAGTCACAGAGAAAACAGCTTGGGCAGATTGTCTCACACAATAAGTACCTTATTCAGCAGGGAGTGAGAGAACAAAAGGTTAGTTAAGATTACAAAGAACGTCACTAAAAAGCAGGGAACTCTAAAAGTAACTTCTAATGACATATTTTCGCTCCGAGATAGCTGTACTCTGGAATAAACTCTAAGGCTCTTGGAGGGTGGGCTAGGGCAGCTGAGAGACAAAGGTGGGTTTGCCACAGAGCTGCCTGCGGGTGGTCAAGAGAGTGTGCGGAGGAGAGGATAGAGGTCACCTGGGAAGGGGGATAAGGAATAGGCTCAGAGAAACAGGAAATAATTAACTTGAGAGCTTGACAGAGAAAGGAAGAACACGTGATGATCCGAAGAGGGGAAGGCAGTTCCAGCATCTCGGGATCTACACAAATCGTTTTTCAAATAGATGCTGGACTCAAAACTGCCCAACAGGTGCTTGGAAAAAGCCTTGGCTTGGTCTTAAGGGGCTGCTGGGGAAAAGTCAAATGTAATATAATGCCATGTCATGTAACTGAACTTCCTGGGAGTAATTAGTAAAACTCTGAAAAACCAGATCTAATGTTTAGGAAAGTGGGTTTCTTCTTATTTCATTATGAAGTGGTGCAAGATAGTGCTTCCCACACTTAAGAACATGAGCAACATGTTTTGAGATTTTTGACATGCCTGTTTCCTACACTATAATTTATGTAATATTTTTCTTTAAATCACTTTTTAAACTTAAATACATTTATTTAAAAAGAATACTTAAAATCATTTCCATAAGTGGAAAATCAGTATCACTTGGGAAGTGATAACTTTCCATATAAAAGCTAATAACTAAATAACATATAAATAATATCCCCATGTTTTTTTCTAGGGTCATCTTGCTTACTAATGATGGTAGGCATACGTATTACTCATACATCTGAAATAAGAAACTCCTTGGGAAGTATTAGTTGTAGGGACTCCAACCTGTAATCGGGTGTTTTTCAGACTTGGTTAGCAACCCATTAAGCAGTGGTTCTCAACCTTCCTAATGCTGCGACCATTTGATACAGTTCCTCATGTTGTGGTGACCCCCAACCATAAAATTATTTTGTTGCTACTTCATAACTGTAATTTTGCTACTGTTATGAATCGTAATATAAATATCTGATATGCAGGATGTATTTTCATTGTTACAAATTGAACATAATTAAAGCATAGTGATTAATCACAGAAACAATATGTAATTATATATGTGTTTTCCGATGGTCTTAGGTGACCCCTGTGAAAGGGTCGTCCGACCCCCAAAGGGGTCTCGACCCACAGGTTGAGAACTGCTGCATTAGAGGGTTTTGAAATTGATATAATGAGTCACAGATCACACTGAAAAAAAACCAAAACAAAACAGAGAATGAGTAGAAAATAATCGGTGCACTGCACATCATATTTGGTTATGTGTTGCTTTGCAAAACGCTTACTTCTTCTGTTGTATATATATTTTATATGGCAGTGAAATAAAAAAGTATTTCTGTGGTTCCAACTGTGGGCAGCGGTGGAAACATTTGAACGTTGTTGCTATAATCTGTATTCATATTTCATGCTTCTGTGTATTGGTGGCACTGAACAGCAGAAGCGGCTTGGAGGAAACAAGATGGGCTTCCTTTGGTGACTCTGCTGAAGGGAGGGGCAGGGGTAGTGGTGGCAGGAAACATAACCAGGGCTCTCCTTGTGCCCTTTTAAGGCCATGCCCTCCAGGAGTGGGAGGGGTCTTGTAGAAGGAGACAGATGTCTCTCCAAGAAGCTTGCCTTTACCTTTCCTGTGCTGTAAATAGCTTCAAGATGGGGAGAAGTGGCTAAGGTGCCCTATCAGGTCCTGCCTTGTCCTTGGTAATCTAGGGACTTCAGATGAGAAATGGGAAAGAAGGGGGAATAGTGCAAAAGATGCTGAAAGATCTCTATCCCTTGTTCAATCTGCCCCTCACATGAAACCCCACCATCCTGGAATGGAAGACAGTCTATAGAGCACTGATTCTCAACCTTGGCTGCACATTAGAATCACCTGGGAATCTTTTTAAAATCCTGACTTCTGGGCCTCACCCTCCGGAAATTCTGTTTCTTTGTTATGGGGTGGGGCCACAACATTAGTAACAAA
>NW_005371709.1:111205-112192 GCF_000412655.1 Myotis brandtii
CCCAGGTTTGATTCCAGTCAAGGGCATGTACCTTGGTTTCGGGCACATCCCCAGGAGGGGGTGTGCAGGAGGCAGCTGATCGATGTTTCTCATTCATCGATGTTTCTAACTCTCTATTCCTCTTCCTTCCTCTCTGTAGAAAATCAATAAAATGTATTAAAAAAAACACAAAAACAAACAAACAAAAAAACACCAAGAGATTTCCCAGGAAATTCTAAATTTCTGGCTTCAAGAAGTACAAAGAGGGAGGTCTCACACTTATGCCTAGAGGGGCTAGCTAGGTAATATAAGGACATGAATCAGGTCCATTTCCCCAACTTTTATAGAGTTGGGATCAGAAAAGTAATTTTTGACAACAGTGAAGACAATGATGGCAAACACTTATTGGTCCTTACTGGGTCAGGCACTATTCTAAGCACTTTATGATTACTGACCTTTTTAATCTTTACCACATTCCTACAATTTAGGAAATGGTGGTGTTTGACCAGTGTTTGCACAAGCATGATGATAAATGGCACCTGGAACTCAGCCTTAGTGAGTAACGAGGTGGAACTGTGGGAGAACCAGAGGGTGTATGTATTCCTCACTAAATGGGGACAGCCTCTCCAGGTCACAGCTTCCATGTGGGAATGTAGGCGCCATGTTTTCTCCTCTTCTCTCAGCATCAGACCCTGGGAGTGGTGGGGTGAGCCATGACATGGACCTGCAGTAAAAGCCTGCAGCCGCCTATTTCAGCTGCCCTAGATGTCTTGATATATACCCTAACATTTGTCTCTCTAGTTCGATGAGATCATGCTCTCTTAAAGCCAATGTCGCATGGCTTGAGTGGCTCAGTGGTTGAGCGTTGACCTATGATTCAGGAGGTCATGGTTTGATTCCAGGTCAGGGCATCTGCCCGAATTGTGGGCTCAATCCCCCGTAGGGGGCGTGCAGGAGGCAGCCGATTAATGATTCTCTCTCATCATCGATGTTTCTATCTCTCTCCCT
>NW_005371709.1:112224-127843 GCF_000412655.1 Myotis brandtii
AACAAATAAGCAAATGTCTCTTGGAGCTGAAAGGGCAGGAGATAGTGAGTATTTTTGGTGCCCAGAGGCGTGTTAAAGGGTGTTGGCAGGATTCTCACTCAGGGATTCTTACTTGAAGAAATTGCCATACTTTACCTATAATCAATACCTAGGGGAATAAAGAAATTGCCACACTTTACCTATGACTATACCTAGGAGCATTTGTTTTATGTTTTCACTTTCAATAAAATGGCTGATATCTATAAAAAATAAAACCCGTATGTTTTGATCCAACAATTCCCCTTCTAATGTATCTTTAAAATATACTTCTATATTCAAAGGTGGCTCTATAAAAAGTATTTATTACAGCACTGCCAGTAGCAATAGACTGAAAGAGAACTTACTAGTCTAGCAATAGGAATAGTTAAACAAATCATGGTACATAGTAGAATACTATGCTGTGTTAGGAAGTCTGAGTTACATATACAGGATGTGTTATGGTTAAATGTGTAGGCCCTAGGGTTCAAGTGCCTGGATTCAAATCCCAGCTCTGCCACTTAGCAGAGCTGTGACCTTGGGCAAGTTTAACCCCTCTGTGCTACTGTCCTCATCTATAAAATGGAATGATGCTACTACCAGCCTTATACATTTTTGTGAGTTCTAGAAAAGTTAATACAAGTAAAGCACTTAGAATAGTGCTTGGAATATAATAAGAACGATAAGGTTTAGCTATTGTTACTTGTTGTTGTGACTCAGGGGAGTGTTATCTAGGCATGTGTGCCGGAGAGCTAGTCTCAGTTCAAGGCCCCTGCAGGCTCCTTGGTCACACAATATGGATGCAGCAACATTATGGAGTAGTTATGCTGAATTCTCAACACTTGTAAATAGTATAAACTGGTATGAAATAATCTCTAAGATATAGTAAGTGAAAAATTAAGTTGCAGGACAGTGTATGCTACAGCATATACATACACTATGTTTTGTCTTGTATAAATAAAAGGGGTTATTTGTGTGTACAGGCCAAAACTATCTCTGGAAGGATGCAAGTGACTTCCCAGCTATAGTGTAGTACTTTCTGTATGGATGCACCATAATTTACTTAACAGGTCCTCCACTGCTGGACTAGTTAGTTCCCTTTCAGCCTTATACTACGGATAATGCCGTAATGAATACCTTTATACATTCACCTTTGTGAATATAGAAGTAGATCTCTAAGATAAATTGGGAAGGAAATTGTTGGGTCAGAGGACATGCACATTTTATATTTTTTATAGCTATTAGCATTGGTCCTTTTTTAAAAAAAATATTTTATTGATTTTTTACAGAGAGGAAGGGAGAGAGATAGAGAGTTAGAAACATCGATCAGCTGCCTCCTGCACATCTCCCACTGGGGATGTGCCCACAACCAAGGCACATGCCCTTGACCGAGAGATAAATTGGGAGGGAAATTGTTGGGTCAGAGGACATGCACATGTTATATTTTTTATAGCCATTGGCATTGGTCCTTTTAAGTGTCCAACTTGGTCATAAGTAAAGAAGCTTAAAACAGTGATTGCCATGAGAGAGGTTTTCCCCTATTTGTGAAATTTATATTTTGCACATATTATTTTTCCAAAGAAACATCTATCTATCTAATCTATCAAAAAATAAAAGGACCAATGATTTTAGATGAAAAGTTATGCTAAGTGTTACATTAATTGCTTACAATGAAGACCTTGCCAGATATCCACCATTATTTCTGTTAGCTGCTACTCATTTACTCATTTCTTCATCTCCCTTCTATAGGACCTCAACACTGACACTCCTGTTTCTACTTTTTTTTTTTAACCAGGGACATATAGGAGGACCTAAACTGTCTGGCATCAGGACAACTCCTGCTTCTACTTTGTGGGCAATGTGGATGCCACTAAATTATATTACCTGACAGAGATTTGGTAGCACATTTGTTGCTGAATTCTCAAACTCTGTGTGTCTTAAAAAGAACTTACTATCTTTCCTCCCTAACCTCCAAACTGATGCTCTCTTCTCCTGTATTTTTTTAAAAAATATACACTGAGTGGCCAGATTATTATGACCACCTGACGTTTGTAGGCAAATTAGCTATAATTTCGTGCTAAAGTTGCTAGAGGGCCAGACCATTATAAATAGGGAAGCAGGTTGTTTACCACGACAGTAGAAGTGATTTTTTGCTGAAGATATGGGTAAACAACGCGATTTAACAGCCTTTGAACGTGGGATATATATATATAGTATATATTTTTATTGATCCCAGAGAGAGGAAGGAAGAGAGCGAGAGAGATAGAAACATCAATGATGAGAGAGAATCATTGATCAGTTGCCTCCTGCACGCCCCGCACTGGGGGTTGAGCCTGATATGCCCTGACCGGGAATTGAACCTTGACCTCCTGGTTTATAGGTCAACACTCAACCACTGAGCCATGATGGCTATGTTTCTCCTGTATTTCTTATCTCAGTGAATCTCTCCTCAAGCCAGAAACCTGGGAGTCCTACTAACCCCTCCCCTCTGTTACCCTTAGCCTCCACCTGTTATCAGTCACTAAGTCGTAGTGATTTTGCGCCTTAAATATCATTTGTATCCTCTCTTCTCTCTAAAGAATGCACATATACACATACATATTTGATTCTTTTAAAAAATGTAAAAGATATAAACGAAGACAAGGAATACAATTATAAACATACAGTGGGGCCTTGACTTATGAGTTTAATTCGTTCTGAGACCGAGCTCGTTAAGGAGCTCATTAACTCAAATTACTCTGTCAACTCAATGCAAAAAATCAGCAGAGAGACAGCTGGTATCTCAAAAAACTCATTAGTCGGGACACTCGTAAGTCAAGGCCCCACTGTATATTCACCACTCTGAACTCACAAGTGTTAACATTTTGACCAGTTACTTCTCCTCTTTCCTGGTCTTTTTGTTTTTATAATAAAGCATTACAGAAATAGCTGAATGCTTTTTAACTGACACCCCTAGTTTAATTCCCCTCCCCCTACTATTGTGGTTCTCCATGCCTCAGATTTATTTTTTTAACATACATATATATTTAGTTATAAAGAATATGTAGGATTATTTTGTATAAGTTTTTAAAGATATGCACATATGTACATTTTACTTATGTATGCGGTTCATATGCCACATTTTATCTGTCCATTACAAACAATGCTGTCATAAACATCTCTGTGCATGTTTATTTGTGCCCATGTGCAAGAATTTCTATGGGTTATATAATCAGAAGGGAAATTGCTGGGTCATAGGGTATTTGCATTATCAAGTTTATTGTACACTGCCAAATTGTTTTCCATAAATGGCTGAATTAATCTACAGTCCCACTAGCATTATATGAGAGCACTGCTTTTCTCGTGTTCACTCCATTATTTGATATTGTCATCTTTTTTTTTATTTTTGCTAATCTGAAGTGTGAAAATGGTTTCTCATTTATTTTTATTTTGTATTCCTTTCATTATTAGGTTGAATATCTCTTTATACATTTTTTGGAGGGGCATTTGTGTTTTTCTTTTGTTAATTGCCTATTTGTATATTTCACCCAATTTCTAAGCTGTTTGTATTTTTCTTATAGGTTTGTAGAATTTAAAAAAAATATATTATGCATACTCAAATTTCCTTTCCATCCCTCCTACTGCACCCCCGTCCAGGCCCTAATCATCCATTGTAAAGTCTCTTGCAACAGCTTCCAAACTAGTTTCTCTTTCTTCACTTTGCCCTTCTTCAATTCATCTTTCACACTGCAGGATGAGCTGTCTACCTAGCAAGCAAATCTGAACATGATATTCCAAAATTCATTACTATCAGGGAAGCAAAATGACAAAAACATTATAATCAACAACAACAAAATCCCTAAACAAATTTTAAAGTCCTAAATCTACAACTAAATCCTTGGTGTACTATATCAGGTACTCCATGATCTGATCCCTTTTTACTTGAGTGAGGCTATCTCACTGTGTTCCTTCTATGCACCTTACATCCAGCCATTCGGAACAGAGAATGGCCTGGCCATTCTTTGAACACATAAGCCTCACTCGTGCTTCTGGTTTTTTTGTGCACCCACTTGTACTGCTATCTTGTCCTCCTACTAAAAATTTCCCTAACATCCCTGAAGAGATCTGGTAGCTCCTTGCTCAACCCATGTGTACACTGTGATGCCACTATAGTATTTATGACCTTGAACTGAAATGATTTCTTGTATATATGTCTTCTCTGTGGATTGAAAGCTTCAATTGGCAAGGGCTCTGTCTGTCTCAAGAGGCAGTATAGTGGAGTGGTTAGGAGTGTGGGCTCTGAAGCCAGACTGTCTGGTTTAAATGAGCTCTGTTACTGTTTAAGAAGTTGCTTAGCTTCTCGATGCCTCAGATTCCTCATTTGAAAAATAGGAGATAATAATAGTACCTATCTCATTGGCTTGTAGTAAATCAGTTAACATATATAGTAAAGTGCACAGAATAGTGTTCATTATAAAATAGGTGCTCAATAAAGATTAATTTTGATTATTCCCGTTTATTAATCATTATTCATAACTATTATTTATTCATGGTAGGCACTTGGTATATATGCATAAATGAATGCCTATATATATATGTATTACTCAGCAATAAAAAAGAATGAAACCTTGCCCTTTGCGACAACGTGGATGAACCTAGAGGGTATTATGCTAAAAGGAAAAGTCAGAGAAAGAAATACCATATGATTTTACTTATATGTGGAATCTATAAAAAACAAAACAAATGAAGAAACAAAAAAGAAACAGATCCATAGATATAGAGAACAAACTGGTGGTTGCCAAAGGGGAGGGGAAATAAATAACAAAAACTAAAAATAAATAGATAAAATAAAGCCAAACTCCTTAAAAAACACAGGAGTGAGTTAAGAGAAGATAGATGTGGTTAAGATTGTAGGCTTTGGTGTCAAGAAGTTTAAAAAATATATATCAGAAGATACTATGAAAGAAAAATAAGTGAAAGCATGATTATTGAAATCAGTGTACACCAGCTTCTTTTTATTTGTATGTTTCATCTCAGAATCTCAGAACGTGTGGAAGCAGAAGCAAACAAAGCTTAATGATCTTATAAACAGGGGCACTCAATCCTGCCATACTCAACATTCTGTGCTTACAACAAAAATTTAACACCACTTTAATTCTCCTGGAATTAAATTCATAGATAATGAAAACTACACAAATAATTTCAGGAAAATTACAATAATAATATAAAGGTGAAAAAGGAAAACTGGATTACTCTGAAGTACTATACTAATATCAATAAAAATAATGATATAATAGGTTTCTCACAATGTAAAACACTCCGACACTAATGTGAGAACTACAGGACAAAAACTGTCCCCACAGCCGAACCGGTTTGGCTCAGTGGATAGAGCGTCGGCCTGCGGACTCAGGGGTCCCGGGTTCAATTCCGGTCAAGGGCATGTACCCTGGTTGCGGGCACATCCCCAGTGGGGGGCGTGCAGGAGGCAGCTGATCGATCTCTCTCATCAATGTTTCTAACTCTCTATCCCTCTCCCTTCTTCTCTGTAAAAAATCAATAAAATATATTAAAAAAAAACAACAAAAAAAACCTGTCCCCACAGAATGTCAGTGCGCCCCCTAGGGGACAGTACTGTGTCCACTGAGAACAAAAACAAAAAGAATTAGTAATGAGAATAAAAGAATAATTATTCAACTAATGCTTATTGTGGTTAGCGTATTCCTTTTTAATTTGTAAATCTAGATAGGTCAGTTAAAGTTTGCAGGGTTTGTTTTATGTTTTCATTTTCAATAAAGCAAAGTTCTGTTATATTAACATGTAAAGTAAAAAGAATTTGTACTGAGAATGTTGAAACATCTGTCCACTGTCCTTAGAGTGTTACACCCTCCACAGGGGCTAGCCTCTACAGCTCAGTTTACCTCCTGCCTAGCCCTGACTTCCTCTGATTTCCAGACATAAGGCCCATTCTTCAAAAAGAGATTCTAGGGCAAGAGTATGTCCTAGGAGCAGTGCTAGCCTATATGACACTTGAACATCCCCAAAACTAAAAATTTCAGGGGTAATCCCCACTGTACACTTAGTCCTGGCTTGGGTCTTGGTCAGTTGTGCCCCACTCCTTATCCCGTGCACTTAGCTACCATACCAAAAATAGCCAGAGGCATTAGAAAGATGCATTGCAGTAAATAAACCTGAGAATATTCTTTGCATTTGAAAAACCTCAGTTAGCCACTCTGTGCTACCCCCAGTCCTCTCAAGCCACTCACCAAATCAGCCTTTTCCCTCTTCTCTTCACCCTTGAAGTAGCCTTCAGTTTGAGGTCTCAACATGTGATAAACCCAAAGCATCTGTCCTAGGACTCCCCCAGAAACGACAATTTCCCATGTTGGCACCTCAGATGGTCTTTACCATAATGTTCTTTCTGAACTCTCCCAAGCACAAAGTTCTCATTTTATGTTCTTATGACCAGAGAAGAAACAAACCTTTCTTGGGTAGTTGGCAGCAAGAAAGTGTGCTTTGTTTTTGTTCTGCAGAGCAGAGCCTAGAAATGCCATGCCTGATTTTCCAGAGGCCCTTAGAGTGCTGCTGGCTTAGATCACAAATGAAAAATTCAGATGTGGACAGGTGTGAAAGTCAAGGGATCAGCCTGGGGGATTCTGGGTGTCTCCAATTCAGCAGAACAAATGGCAAAACAACAGGTGGCCACAGATGTACCGACCCATGAGGCACTCATACCCAAAGCTCACTTTGGCATTGCATTCTCTCATGAAATCTGCCCCTTCTATGTGCGGCCATATCACCCAATCTCTCCAGGGCTTGGGAAATTATGCATTTTGCTGGCCTTATGTTATAGGTACCAGAAGGTTATGTGTGACTCATCCAAGATTAGCTGGCTTTAGGACTCAAAGTTCTGACATTTTCAGGCTGTTTGTTAGTCATAGAACATTGCAGCCTACCTACAGATGTTGCATAATAATTAAAAACTATGGTTGAAGCAGATGTTCAGGCGCAGCCACAATGGACAGGACAGAGACTTGTTGAATTGAGAAGCCAGTCTAGGGTCCTCAGAGCCATGAAGTGCTCTTTTGAAATAAGAAGACATTTTCAGGCAGGGAAAGGAGTAGGACTATGGAAAAAAGAATCAATAAGACTTTCCTTAATTTGGGAATCAGAAATGGAGCTGGTGAATTTTGGAAATTCAGCATTCCATAGAAACCAAAGCCAGGGACTATGAATGCATGAACCTTGTAAGTTTTGTACCACCCCACATACTACCTGCTGCTCCCTAGCCAGTGTGGATAGTGGTGTCACAGCCTTCAAGGAGAGGAAGTGGGTTAAGTACCTGGGTCTGCAGCAAAGAAGGATGAGGAGAGTTTTGGGTGAAATACACAGTAGGAAGGAGCAGTTGGTCCTGAGAAAGACGGAATCAAGCAGCAGCAATCTCTTGTGTGAACAAGGTGGCTTATAACAGCATTATCTGTAATAGAAAATTGGAAACAACCTAAGTGGCCATCCATAAGGAATTGCTAAATAAGTTATGAAACAGCTTTGCTATGGAATACCATACAGCCATTAAAAAGAATGGAGAGGATATAAATGTGCTGATATGAAAAGGTATCTTAGCTCTGCGTAGTGAAAAAAGCCAAGCACATAACAGTATGTGGATAGTAAAATCCCATTTCTATATGGTGTTTCCTTTTAAGGTTAGGCATATAATATGTATTTACATATTCTTATATGTACATAGACAATGTCTGGAAGGAAATACATAAAACTGTTAACAGTGTCCCACTTCCTCCATCTGGGATTGGGAGTTAGGGGAAATATGAGGGAATTATTGTTTTCAACTTTATAATCCTTATTCTGTTTGAAAGTCTTAAAAATCATTTATAATTTTAAAAATTCTTTGTTTATAAAGCTTTGGAGAGTTTTAGTCAGGCAAATTTCAGGATTTACAATATTTGGAAGCCTGTCCCTCTGCTAATTTCAAATAGGAATATGGACTTCAGTTTTCTGATTTCTTCATTTACCTAGGATGGTGGACAAAATCACTGTATTACTATATGTTTCTTTTTAAAAAAAATATTTTATTGATTTGAGAGAGGAAGGAAGGGAGGGAGGGAGGGAGAGAGAGAGAGAGAGAGAGAGAGAGAAACAACAGTGATGAGAATCATTGATTGGATGCCTCCTGCATGCCCCCTACCAGGGATCGAGCCTGCAACCCAGGCATGTGCCCTTGGCCAGAATTGAACCTGGGACCCTTCAGTCTGCAGGCCAACACTCTACCCATTGAGCCAAACCAGCCAGGACTATATGTTTCTTTATGCACATGAAAAATATTAACAATGGCCATGTTTGAGCCACACCAGGATTCAAAAAGATGACAAAGAGCTGATAGCATATAAATAATATTCTCTGTGCACAATGTAATAAAATTAGAAATCAGTAAAAAAAATACTGTATTTAAGCAGTAATTAAATAACCAATTTAATACATAGTCCAATTCTAAATTCTCTAATAGTGATAACATAAAGGGAAATTTTATATTAATGAATTTTCTCTGATTTTTATCTCCACCCTTAATTATGATGAGGATATTCACTGCTCCTAAGTTGAACTAGCTGTGAATAAATGAACAAGCCAGTTTACTTATTTATATCTCATCTCTTTCCATACAAGTTTGAAAGTAGTTCAGTTGCTTGTGAACTCAATTCTGAATTCAGGAGGAACCTTCCTTGTCAGTGGTTGTAAAGTTAATCTATTAAAGCCATGAAATTCCTTCTAGATCCTAACCCTGCAAACAGGCACGAGCATTTGAAGGATACTGTTTTTCTTTGGAGAGGAATCCACACCTGCTAGTCACAATAATGTTTAGACACTGACATGTACAGATGCCCAAGATATCTCATGTGCAAGAAAAAAGTTGCAAGACACTGTGTATTGTATATAGTGTTAGGTGACTTAATTTGCAAACCAGGCATGTATGTGGGGTGCCAAGAAAAAAAAAGTTTTGAAAGAATGTATATATTTTTGAAGTACTGAAATAATAATTAAAGAAAAAAATCAAAACTTTGACTCCCATGTACTTGTTTTACTGTTTAGTATTTTTATTTTGAATGAGACATGGGCGGGGTAGAGGGACACCATAACCATTCTCAGACTTAGGGTTGCTTAAGTTCTAATTCTGGCCATGATTTTATGGTACTAATTTTATGAAAATTCACTACATACAGGATATCCAAAAAATGTATACACACTTTAGCAGCTGATAGCTCAATTTTGAAAATAAAGTGTATTTTAATAAACACTGCCTTTATAATTATTCAAAGTGTGTATATACATTTTTGAGATACCCTATATAGTAAATGTTTATGAAGAAAGCAATATGGATACATACACTTCAACTTAAAAGTGGTTATCTCTGAAGGATAGAATTTAAATTCCTTCCTTACATATTTCTGTAACTTTTGACATTTTTAGAATGGGTGTGAGTAACTTTTGTATCAGAAAACAATGAAAATTAAAAACAAATTAAAACAAATTTATTGTAAGCAGTGGGCAGTTGGGCATTGTCTGGGAATATCCCTCATTACTTGTGTGGCTATGGGGTCTTAACACCTGTTTTCATCTGCAGAGATATTGCTGCCAAACTCAGGGACAAAATCTTCCCCACCAGCCCAGCCTGAAGGCACTTTCTGATGATTTCTTTGTATCGCCTGCTTCCACCTCTGACCTCTGACCACACTCTACCTTGTGCAGCTGGACTTGATGGACATTCATTTGACTATTAAGATTTCCAGTTTTGTTTTTGTCTTTTCCAGCTTGGCTTGAGCCCCTGGAATTCACATTACTGCAGACCTTCTAATAAAACCCAGCCTCTTTTTTCTACATAAACAGGCCTTCTGGCCCTTTTCTTGCATGATTCAGAACTCTATGCAAATGCTCTGGATGGATGTAAAATGTGGGCACGATCAATGAAAGATATTGAGCACAGGAAGTTCTTAGAGCTGTGTTTGAATGGGAAGTGGCAATGATGCCAGGTGAAGGATGCTCCCCAGTTTCCTGACAGGCTAGGGATGTCGGCTAAACCACTGGAGCAAGACAAAACGTAGCTAGTTGGCAGTGAGGAGATTGCAGAGTTTGGGAGGTGGGGTGTTGGGTAGTGATGAGGGGCTTTGACAAACAGATTTTTCTGGGTGGAGAATTCATCAGGGTCTGGAGCTTCCTGAAGACCAAGGCTGTTGAGGCCAACTGGGATTAACTGGGCTTTAACTAATCCTTGTCTTGGAGACACACAGATTACCTGTCTGGCCTATTTGTTGGTGTGTTACCCAGAGAACAAAACCCAGTGAAAGAAAGGCCTGGGAGAGCAGAACTCCTCTGAGGTGGAAGGACCTGGCCCCAAGGTAAAGCTGATGGCAATTGAGAGTAGGTTTTCCTTGATGAGTAGTCGGCCCTCAAAGAGAGAGAGGCTCTGAGAGAGACAACAAAAAGGGAGGTGGCAGCCAGTTAGCACTTCCAGTTACCACAGTAGAAAGGAACCAAGAGCCAGGACTGGAAACCTAACCTTGCGGCCCCTGTATGCTTCTTAACTGTGTGCGGCTTCCCCGTGTGTGTTGTTTCTGTTTTTCCATGTTTGTTTCCATGGTGATTAGCAGTAAAGCAGCAAAAGCTTTAAAAAGAAAATGTGTTTAAACATCTTTAGGGTTAGCAAGGAAGGAGGAGAAAAGAGGTGGTTAAGGCACACTCCAAGGGGACAGAAACAGGCCGGTCCCCAGGGCCTATTTTGAAAAGGTGAAGATCCAGACCTGACAGCTAACTTGGGCCAAGGAGGGTATTGGGGGCTTAGTTAAAAAGTACAAAAATAAAAAAGCTCTCCGCTGTGGTGGGATTTTCTCAATCCTACCCCATTTTCTTATTCCTCTATTGTGGCACTTATTTCACCCCTAATAGGAGATAATAAATTTCCCTGTGACTCTCTGCTTTTATAGTTCCAGCTAGATGTTAGAATGAACCATGCCTCACATGCTCCTATATTCCCAAGAGCCTGATACAGAACTGGGCATGTATCAGAGGCCCAATATAGTTTTATTTCTTTTAATTAAAAAGAATTTTACTTTTATACACACATAGGTAATGCATAAATGTGCCCTTTTTGTTTACTCTTTTTCCTTTGCTCTCTTCCCTCCTCTCTTCTCATCCTATATAATAAAAGGGTAATATGCAAATTGACCCTAACAGCAGAACAACCAGTCGCTATGATGCACACTGACCACCAGAGGGCAGATGCTCAATGCAGGAGCTGCCCCCTGGTGGTGGTCAGTGCGCTCCTACAGGAGGAGCTCTGCTCAGCCACAAGCCAGGCTGATGGCTGCCAGCACAGCGGTGGTGGCTGGCAACCTCCCCATCGACCCTGCCTTGAGTGTGACAGGGAGCGGCGCCCCAAACCCCCAATCAGCCCTTCTCTGAGCCAGACCAGGGCTGTACCTAGGGATTGGGCCTGCCCTCTGCCACCCGTAAGCGGGCCTAAGACAGCATGTTGTTATCTCCCGAGGGGTCCCAGACGGTGAGAGTGCACAAGTGGGGCTGAGGGACACCCCCCCCCCCCCCCGTGCACAAATTTTTGGGCCCCGGGCCTCTAGTCGTTATATAATCATCTCTCTATATAAAAGCCTAAGAGACCTAATGACCAAATGACCAGTCGACCAGTTGCTATGATGTGCACTGACCACCAGGGGGCAGTGCTCAACACAGGAGCTGCACCCTGGTGGTCAGTGTGCTCCCACAGCCAACCTCCCGCAGTCCCTCCTCCCAGCTGGCCAGCCTCCCCCCCTGCCCATCAGCCCCAATCACTGGCCAGGCCGAGGAACCCCACCTGTGCACAAATTTGTGCACCGGGCCTCTAGTATATAAATAGAATACACACATGTATAGTTTTTTGTCAGTTTTATGCTTTACAAAAATATAATTATGTCATCTTAACCTTCTACCTCTTGCTTTTCTTCCTCCACAATACCTCATGGAAATTTACCAAGTAAACTCTAAAGGACACTCAGATTCTTTCTAATGGCTGCATAATAGTCCAAGGTTATACTGTAACTTATTCAAGATGTGGTTGTGCCGGAGCCCCTGGCTTTCTAGTGCTGATTGTTTACACCTCTTGCCAGCCTGGCACCCAGTGACACCTGGCTGGTAGTTTGAAACTGGGCATGCTGGGGTGGTGGATTCAGGGTCACTGGGGAAAAAAAGGAGACATCTGTAATACTTTCAACAATAAAGATAAATTTAAAAAAAGAAATTGGGCATGGTGAGACTATATACACCATAGGAATCTGCAAAAGCTACAAACTGGTGCTTTTTCCTGATTTTAACTAGCATGCCACTGATCCCTATTAATGGGTTTTAGTTTGTTTGTTTTTTTCCTAGGGTGGGATAGATGTGGGGGGAGAATGGCCAGTATGAATAAACAATGCTTACACACATTCTCTCTCTCTCTCTCTCTCTCTCTCTCTCTCTCTCATACATGTATAGATATCCATATCTGTCTCCCCATGTGCTGGTGTTTTCATTCCTGTGGAATATAAGAATGGGATTGATCAGTCAAAGAAATACATATTTTCAATTTCAAAAGATGTTGCCAGATTATAAAGGGTTGTAGAAATTTACATTTCTATCAGCAATATAAAAAATGGCTTTCCATGCATCCCTGCCAGCAATGGAAATTACCTTCATTTAAATTTCTACTAGCTTGAAAGGTATAAAATAATATCTCATTGTATTTAGTTTGCATCTCTTTTGAGCTTCTTTTCCTATGCATGTTGACCATTTAGCTCTTTTGTGAGATGACTTCTAATAGCATTTGCCCATGTTTCTATTGGGTTGTCTCCCTCTTATCCATTTATAAAACCTGTTTGTTTATTGTTGTTTTTAATTATCTGTCCGTCCTGCACATTTATGAATATTTCCCAGAAATCTAGTGTTTGTTGACTTTGTTAATTTTATTGATTGCTGTACAAAAGTTTTTTTATTGTCACAAGGTAAAATATGTCTCTCTCACTATATATATATTTTAATAGCTTCTGGATTCCAGACTTGGTTTACAAAGCCCTGCTCTCCCCTATATTGAACATGTATCCTCCTAAATTTTAAAGATTGTTATTGTCTTACGTTTTACATTTGTATTTAATCTAGATGGAGTTTATATTTGTATGTGGTATAAAATAGGAGTCTAGTTTTATATTCTTCCAGATGGAAGTTGTCTTGGCACCATATATTAAATAATCCATCCTTTTTCATGAAATTGAAATACCAACTATGTCATATAGTGAATTCTCATATATATATATATATATTTGGTCTAGTTCTCTTTTGAGCTTCTTTTCCTATGCATGTTGACCATTTAGCTCTTTTCTGGGTTCTCTCTTCTGGGTTCTCTATTTTATTCCACTGATACATTTATCCATTCCCATGCCAGTATCAAATTGATTTAATTACAATGGATTATAGTGCATTCTGATATCTGATAAGGCAAGTCTCATCCCTTATTTTTCTTTTCCACATTTTTATTTGTCATTCAAAAGCATTTATTCTTCTATATAACTTCATTTTATTTTTCTTCCAAGTCAAAACTTTCTTGTTATCTAATTAGAATTGTATCAAGTGCACATTAATGTTGGAAAAATTGACATTTTTAGAAAAATTCTTTCCAAAGATATTTACAGAGTACCTACTTTGGGACAAGCTCTGGAAATATAACAGTGAAGAAGACAAACATGGTTTCTTCCCTCTTTGAGTCCAGGTTATTTTTAAAATAAATAAATGGCCCAGCCATTCCACTCTTGGGTACATATTCATCAGAAGAGTGCGCTAACATCCACCAAAAGACATGTACAAGAATACTCATAGCAACTTAATGCATGATAGATAAAAACTAGAAGTAACACAAATGTCCCTACAATAGAATGGATAAATAAATTGTGGTATATTTACATAATGGTATACCTCTCAACAATGAAAAAGAATGAACTGTTGATACCCACAACAACATAGATGAGGCTCACAGATATCATGTTGAGCATAAGAAGTTTGACACAAAAGAGCACATTTATATGAAGTTCCAAAATAGGTAAAACTCATCTAGCGATAGGGTGTAATGGTGGCTACTTTTGGGGGGGTGGATGCATATTGACTGTGAGGGGACACATGGGAAACTTCTCGGGTGATGGCATATTCTACATTTGATCTTGCCAATGATTACATGAATACATACATGTATACGTATATGTATATGTATATGTATGTGTATATATAGATATTCATCAAGCCATACATTATGAACCACCCACTTTATTGTTTGTGATTTTTCACTTAAAACAAAACAAAACAAAAGAATAAGAGGGAAATTCATCCTCACAGAACTGCCCTCCTTCCCTTCAGGGTGCCTAGGATGAGCAGCCATCTGCCCACCTCGGTCTTCTGCCTCCTCCATCGCTGGAAAACTGAATTTGCTGTTGCTTTCTAGGTTGGGCTATTGCAATCTTGAAGTGCCTGCAGCTGCCGTTCATGTCCTGATTTTCCAGCTCCCTGCTTTCTTTTTAAAAAATACATTTTAAAAAATCTCTTGATGGACTACAGTAGAGTATTGTGGAAAAGCAGCAGACATGGACCAGCCAGCTCCAACTCCCTCTCCCCCACTGGTCAATAAGAAACCCTGGGTGTCTGTGCCTTACCCCCAAAAGAGTTATAAAGTTCAGTAAGTGCCTGGAAAGCAAGCAAGACTCTGCGATGCAATCTGGATCGCCCATTACCAATTCGCTTTGCTCACCCACCGTAGTGGCTGGGCCTTATGCTTCCTAGGGGAAAATGAGCAGTTTGAATGCCTGCCCCCTCCTTCTCCCCTCTCCCATCTCACCCACGCTCCTCCCTTTGTTCTCCATAAATGGTTCCTTCATGTGGGGGTGCCTGTATTTGTGGCTCTTTGGGGAGAGAGCGCTGAGTTAAACTTGGGGTTTCACGTGTCACCCCAAGACTGTAAGCACGGGATGCAGCCTGCAGCAGTCACAAAGGCAGATTACCATGCAGCGCTGCTGAGTTGCAGTTATTTCATGCCATTTCGTATTTCCGCCCTCCAGGGCAGTGACACTGCTTTCCAGTTCAATGTGAGGACATGTCCCACGGTGTTGACTGCCTGATGCTCCTGGAGGACATTCCTAACCCACCACTCACCAAGTTATTAGAAATCTAACTCCGAAATCACTAATCCCCAAATAGCCTCTATTCTCTCAACTGCTGGCTGCCTTGCTTTGATTTTATGCACAGTAGTTCTAAACTCAAGGCCAAAAATTCTACCCCATGCCGAGCCACTTTCAAAGGAGAACCAATATGCTAAGACTAGAGGGGGATTTGAATAGCGGCTAATTGTCAGTTTGTCTAGTGAAAAGAGCTTCCTTTCTCCCCTGAGCGGACTGGGTATTTGTTAAAGTTTGCTGGGGTTTTGGGGCACCTCGCTGTTAGGGGCAGCTCAGACTCAGCAGTTTTAATTATTAATCAGGTCAAAGGCTGATGACAATTTTTCTTCTCTTCAGGAGAGGGTCTTGAAAGTTCACAGGAGGGGATGTCCAAGCCCTTC
>NW_005371709.1:127897-140172 GCF_000412655.1 Myotis brandtii
GAGTTCTTAATGCTTTCTTGTCCTAGACAGACTGGGTTGGGAAGTTGCTTGATCTGCCTCTTGGACTGATTTTAAATGAATATAGGTCTTGATCCTTTCGGGGGAGGGGGTCGTGGCTTTCCAAGTCAAGCAAATTCCAGACTTGACAGCACATGTGAGAGTGTATCCTGTGTGACCCTCGCAGCTCACAAGGTGGTGGACTCTTCCAATGTGTCCACTTTGGGACATCAACCACTTGTGGCTGGTGGTGGGGTGGGGGGTAGGGAGCTCCTCTTTGGGAAAGACGCAAGGCTTTTTCCAGTTTGGGTGTGTCATGTTTCCAAATAAGCCGACTCTATTCCTGCCCCACCTCTCATGTTTCTCTCCGGGTCTCTGTGGGTCTGCTTTCTCTTTTTGGTCTGAGACCTCAGCTTGACAAGATCCAGAAAGGCCTCCTTTACGAATGCATTTCCCTCCGTCATTCTACAGATTCCAGCAGGCCCCGCCTCCCACCCCTGTTGCTAGGCAGATTCCCCTGTTGCTAGGCCACCACTGCTTCTTCCCTCTCTCAAAACGAGGCACAAATTCCCTGTGACCCACTCAACCATCCACCTACCACCCACTGACAAAACAAAATGGGTCCCTAATGCCTATCACATGGGAACCCCTGTGCCAGCATAGAACATTCCAGACAGGAGAAGAGGCAGTCCTGCTGGGGTGTCAGATATGGAGGTGACCAGTTGTGGGAAGGAGGGGTGGGAGTGAGCAAGCCTGGGAGGGTTCTCAGGGGACAGCCATTAACTTGGAGACTTTTCTCTGGTTCGAGGTCTGACCCTCAGCCTGCAGGCTCAGAAAACGTACTTTGTGTGCAACCAGAAACAGATCCTTGTCCTGGTTGCAAACGCATATTAATCAGGTGATGCCTAACACCAGGATGTGGATTTATTAATTTGTAACGGGAAGTCTGTCACATGGATTTAGGATAGTCCTGCAGCCATCACCATTGCTCTGAGGAGGCAGACTTTTCTGGAATTGATGGTAACACTGGAGGATCTTGGAAAGTTGGTACAAAGCACCAGTTTGTATTGGAAAGGTAGTATATCCATGTATGTATATCTATATATCTATTTAAACATGCTTACTATCTGCTAGGCAAATTGCTAGATGTTTTACAGATGTAACTGGATTAATTCCTCATATCAGCCATGAGATGGAGCTACAAACACTCATTCCCATTTTACAGAAAGAAAGCAGTTCGGTTAAAAAACTGAGTTCTTCCACCTCCAACTAACAAAGGCCATGGTTGGACTAGTACATCCCAGCTACCTGGCAATAGGAAGATGACAAATTTGGGTGGGATGAGTTGGACAATGGATACTGAGGTGCTAATGAGTCAGGCAGATGGAACTTCCCTATATGCAATGGGACGTGAGGAAGGGAAACTCCACTGAGCCTAGAACTAAAGATGGAAATTAGAGGCATCGTCCTGCATATGCCTCCCCTCTTCTGGAAGTGCTCCAAGGGGACAGCTTCTAAACTCCTATCAATAGTGGATGAGAAATTGTGCTTCCTCCACTGCAGTGATGGAAGGCAGGAAGGTCACGTGGGCAGGGTAGGCACCTGAATGGGGTAGAACAGGGCACTCAGGGAATTGCCAGGGTTAGGAGCTCAGAGGAGAAGGGATCCTGGGATGGAGGCTTCTCCACTGTCTTCCAGTCAGCTGTCAAGCTGAGGCCGAACACCTAACCAGACCAAGAGACCAAGATTTTAACTTAAAGGAAAGGGAGAAGCAGTCACGGGGAGACGGTGGTGTTCATCGAGCCCCCCTGGCAGGGGCAGACTGTGTAAGAAGAAGGTGACAGAGGAGGAGTGCCTTCCTTATCCCAGGAAAGGACAGAGTATTCATGCCACGTAGTCCAGATCTGGGGGGTCACATCAAGACAGGGGCCTGGATGGCAGATTCTAAAAGCAACGGAGGGCTTAATCAGGGATGGAGATGGTGTTAATCTCTACCTCTAGCTGAACTGTGAGCATCTTGGTTCTGTATCCAAGCCTTAAAGAACTGAGGGAGAGTGAGGAGCAAGGAGAAGTGGTTGTCTAAAAGCTGTAGCTTTTCTTCCTTCCCTCCCTTCTTCTCTCTCTTCCTCCTTCCCCCCTCCCTTCCTTCTCATTCAATTATTCTTGCAACACACTGTCCTGGGACTAGACTTGAGTCACTCTGGGAGAGGAAATGTATGCTCTGTAAGCTGTCTGTTACTCTGCTTTTGTAATTTACTTTTCTGGCTTTCCCCCAGTTTCCTAGTGAAGTGCTTTTTGAACAATCTTAGCCTTGTTTGGACGCCTGAGATTTGCCCACATTTGGGCCAAGAGAATCAAGGGGTTCCAGGGCCCCTGGAAATTTAGCATGGTGGGCCAGCAGCTGTCTCAGCTGGATTTGCAGGAAACAGCTGGTGGAGCCAGGGCAGAGAGAGGTGAAACCTTGAGAGAGGAAGAGATTGAGAAAGGGTGAGAGATGGGAGCAGCTGCAGTCGCTAAGCTCTTTCTGCCTGAGCTCCTCAAACTCAGGGGCCTGCTCTGGCTGCAACACTCCCCACCCTGGCTTTGCTCAGAAAGAAACAAACAAGTTAAAGTGATGTTCTGGAGACCATAAACAGGGCCATGGCAGCTTAAGACACCTGGGGCTCTTACCTTAGAGCAGTGGTTCTCAACCTTGGCTGCACATTAGAATCACCTGGGAATCTTTTTAAAATCCTGACTCCTGGGCCTCATCCTCTGGAAATTCTGTTTCTTTGTTATGGGGTGGGGCCACGACGTTAGTAACAAAGAAACAGAATTTCCGGAGGATGAGGCCCAGAAATCAGGATTTTAAAAAGATTCCCAGGTGATTCTAATGTGCAGCCAAGGTTGAGAACCACTGCCTTAGAGCATCAGGTGTGTTCACCTACAAAGCTTAACAGCACCTGGGGTGTGATTCAGCTAGAGGGGGATTATACCCCCAGACACCAGACCAGCGGTTCTCAACCTGTGGGTCGCAACCTCTTTGGGGGTCGAACGACCGTTTCACAGGGGTCGCCTAAGAAAACACATATATAATTACATATTGTTTTTGTGATTAATCACTATGCTTTAATTATGTTCAATTTGTAACAATGAAAATACATCCTGCATATCAGATATTTACATTACGATTCATAACAGTAGCAAAATTGCAGTTATGAAGTAGCAACGAAAATAATTTTATGGTTGGGGGTCACCACAACATGAGGAACTGTATTAAAGGGTCGAGGCGTTAGGAAGGTTGAGAACCACTGCACTAGACCATGACTGTTTGGGGATGAGATCCATTCAGGGTACATGGCATTCAACTGAAATAGCAGAGAATGGGGGGAATTTGGGTCTCTTCTGTTAGTTCAGAAAACTGAGAATCTCTCAGAGATTTGTGCGAAGTTCTAGCCTCTGCCTGACAGGAGGCCCTCCCCACCCATCTTTCTTACTCAAATGAGCCATGATTGTTTTTACTTAAAGACTCAGAATTATGTCACAACCAGGGAAAGGCAATCATTTCCTCAACTTATTGCTAGCTGGCCTTCTGGAAGAAGTTGGGAAGATGTCAGAGTCACATGGACAGTTTTTGGGGGGTGCCTTCTCTTAACACACTAATATTTTTCACATTCAGGCTTGGTTCCTGGGCAGCTGCGGTTAAATTGAAATCTTGATTCTCTTGGTAACTTGATGGCTTAGTTTAGGCTTCAGGTTGCTGTTCCATGAACTGCCTTGAAATTTAATCACCCAAATTTATTTCCTAGAGTGTTTTTTACCATCTCCTCCTCTAGGCCCATTAGTCACCATCCCGTGACCTGACAGGGTGATTATTAAAGACCCCGTGGTTCCCTTTCACTAGATTTAGGGGTGTTGGTAACTCTGGAGGCAAAGTTCTAACTTGAGTCACAGTTGGATGGATTTCCCCTCAGTGGGTTGTGAATCTTCCCTAAGGGCACCATCTCAAGCCTGGGAGAATAACACTGTGGACATTCTGTTCTTTCTTCAAAACTAAAGAGATGGTTACTTGTTCTTCTAGGGCAGGTGTTCTGGGGCTGGGGGTTATATTATCCTTTGCCTTGGGCACAACACTGACATCTCCCAGCTTCCGTTTCTCTTTTGGTGAAATGGGGATAATGCACAGAAAAAAAAAGGAGTGCTGGGCTTGCAACAAATGTTAGCTCCCTTCCTGTCCAGCTGGGACAAGACCCCGGCCTTCCTTCTGGGATCTTGGAAGAGAAAATTTTCAGTCTGGGTTGGAAGCATTCTCACACAATTTTATTTCAAGAGTAGTTCTATATACGAAATGCTTAGCTGTCTCCTTTTCCAACCCAGGCCACCCCTAAAGCAGGGATTGCAAAGTTACACAATGACGGGCGCCAGGCAAACAAATATATAGTGAGCTGGCTGAGCACTGTCCGGGGACAAGCCTGTGAAGACACTGGCTGTTGTCTGGAAACAGTTGTTTCCAGGTGAGAATGAGGCCTGGAATGATCTTCCCATTTGAAAAGAGAAGCCAGATATCAGCATATTTTGGTGAAAAGTCTCAAATTTTAAATGCTTTTAACGAATTAAAAACATTTAAATGTTGGGTGAACGAAACACAGTATGGCTCCCCACTGGTTAGGGTCAGAACCTTTGCTCTTGGCAGGTTTTGGAGAGGATGTTCTTGTTTTTGTGGCTGCTCCCCTCCCCCCCCAGAACTGGGCGCCCCTACCCTCTGCTTGGTTGACCTCTGGAGACACCCACCTGGGCCTGCTCCTCTCCTGCAGACGTGTTGGACCAGTTAAAGGTTATTCTGTAGAAACCTCAACCAACAAGTCAAAAGATGAGTTTCCTGCTCTTAATAGATAATTTTTATTGGTTTTGCAATAAACGTATGAAATAGAAACAATAGCAATAAACTAGCTCAACAAGAAATCGAAAGACACAGGCCCCCAAAGCCCTTCCTGCCTCTTCTTAATGAGTCTCTAATTTATAGACCGACCAGCAGGCCCACTTTTCTTTTTCTAAGCTTTGCAAACTTTTCCATCTCAGAGGCTCCTGTGTGCCGGGAGGCTTGTGTGCTCGTTTCTGCATAGTTGCTGTAGTGGAAGCCAGACAGGAGGCACTGCCTTGGGGCTTGGGGGTCTGGACTCAGCCCTGTTTCCTCTGTCTTGAGAGTCTGCCTCCCTTTAATTTCACATTTATCAAGGGAGGGCAGAAAGGAAGAGTGACCAGGATGAAATAAATGGCCAAAGAGTGCAGATCACCTTTTGGAGAGCAAAGTGACCCGGGGGTGGGCATGCAAAGCCTCCAGAGGCTGGGGGAAGGCGCTTTTCGCCTTTTAAATCTCTGCCATTTATCCTTCGGAATGCGCAGAAGATTTTTAGTTCATGGTGCTAAGCCTTTTCCCAGGACCCCAATCTGCATGTCCTGTGTCTGCTAAGCAGCACCAAGGGGGGTGACCTTGGTGGCTTTAGGACACCGATGAGACCTCCTTGCTGTTGTTCTCCGTGGCAACTTGAGCAAGCTGGAGGGCCTGGGTCCCTGCCAGCGGGCCCAGAGGGCGTTCACTTGTGGGGGTTCCTGGCAGCGTCAGATGAGTGATAGCTGGAGTCAGAAGGGCTCAGCGCTCCATCTGAACATTTCCCCTGAGGCCTGCAGCCCAAAGAACAGGTTATCTGTGTTCCCGATCACGCCTCAGAGAAAGCGCAGGCCTCCTCAGGGCTCATGCCTCAACAGTGAGAGTGAGAAAACAAGACCCAGTGGGTTTTCCATGCCCACCCCTCAGGGGTTGGATGGTCTCAGGATCTGCATGGTGGCAAAGGCCTGAAAGCTTGTGGCAGGAGGGCACCCAGGGCTTTCACTTGGGATGGTTACACTCCCATCCCCACAGCCAGCTTGGCACTCCAACACTGCCTCCCCTCTGCCCTCTCCCCCCTCCATGCCATGCCCCGCGAGGAAAGGGCTTGGGTGCATTGCTCCTAGGAATTCGCAGTGAGGGCAAGGGCAGCCTGCTTCCCACGTGCCTCATCTCTCTGCCGCTCTCCTGCTCACCCCATTCCCCCTCCTCAGGGGGCTGGGGAAAGACCGCTGACTTTGCAACCCACAGCCCCTGAAAGTCCCCATCTATGGCTGCTGTTATGCTTCGAGGACACAGGACTGTGAACTTGAAATTGTCTCGCCTTTGTCACCTCCTGGCAGGTCTTTAGAGCTCGGGGAAACAGCCGAGCGGTACAAATCGCAGCGGCGTGGTGAAGCCCCCCTCACTCCTGATGGGCTGCCTGACTCATATCCATTTCCCTGGCAAAAAATAAGTTTTTGTTATTGCTGGCTTGGCAGAAGCACGGAAGAGTGCGCGAGGATCTACTGCCCCATGCATCACTGGCCAAATTGCCTGAGAAATCCCAGCTCTAGAACTTTTCATCGTTGGCTGTGATGTACGGAGCAGAACGGCAGCTCCATTTCCCCCGCGTGGGGCTCAGCGACGCTGGCACTTAGCAGACCTGCTCTGCTTGCAACTCGCAGCAAATGTGGCCTCCTCTGTCCCTTCCCCTCCTCTTGGCCCCTTATCCCTCCACTCTTTATCTTTCCCATCCCCTGGTCTGCTCATCAACCCCCTCCCTGCCTCTACCCAGCAGAGCCATAGCTGGAGAATCAGGAGGAGGCCCACAATGTCATTTCTCCATCACTCTGCAGACGATTCCACACTAATGTTCTTTTAATGCTGTGATGCTGCACTAATTAATAAGCATCCTGCACAGAGGCCTCGCCTCGCCTCCCCTCTCCTCCCCTCCCCTTCACACCCCTCCCACACGGAAGGCCTCACATCCTAGCATCTGGCAGCAGAGAAAGGATTTCACTCTTCTACCTGGGCTCCCTGATATTGCTATGAGAGATAACTGTATACGAACCAATAATCTAGCCTGACAATCCAATTTACTGACCAATAGCGCACAATCCACCATGTCATCGGCTGTAGGGAGGCCCATAAATTAGTTCCTAGTAATTTATTCTGATCAATAGAATGGGCAAAGTCACTTGTCTCTTTAATCAAAGGCCCTCTCAGAGATGTCAGGACAGGCGGCTGTGTGGGAGGGAGCAAGGCTCCGGGAGCAACTGGGCAGTGGGTGCTCGGCGTTCCACTCAGAGCCCTGGCTTCCAAAGTCCAGCAGAAGCTGCCTCCATTCAGAGCTGGCCGGGAGGACCAGACTACCTGTGGTCCAGACTACCTATGCTTCCTTTGGTCACCCCAACCGTAAAACATTGGCCTTCAAATAAGCTGAGGCAGAGGTGGTCAGAATGGTGGTTAACAAGAGGTAGACTTTGACCCCAAGGATGTCTTATCTTTTCTAGATGTTCAAAGTCTCCCTTTTTCCCCAGGTTACAGGGGCCCTGCCAGTCTTTGTGCTGTGGCTTCTGAAAAGAGAAGGTAAAACTTGGTGGACAAGAGCCAGTTTGCCTGGCTTTGCATGGTGGCTGCCACTTCTGAGGCCTTGGGCAAGCTGCTCACCTCTGTGACTTAGTTTCTTCTTCTGTAAAGTGGGACTAATAATAATACCTGCCTTAGAGGCTTCAAGAAATTAATATATGGTAGGTATTAAATTAATATAAAATTAAATCAATAAATTAATGCATAAAGCTCTTAGAACAGCGCCTGACACATAGTAAGTGCTATATTGAGTGTTTGTTAAACAAACACGAAGAGGTCAAGGAAAACTAACTGTTGATGTGATTTCCTCTGAAGATGTGCCAAGTCCTTGAAACGCTTTTCTTCCTGAAAACTTTTGCTCTTCCCTGCCCCCCACCTTCCCCTCTTTGTCTAAAATAATCAGACAAAGGAAGAGTCAACTGATGTTCTCTCTTTGAAATGACAGAGAAGCTCCAAAGGCCTCCTCTAGGCCCTTGGGAAGAGCCAGTATGTTGCCTTGAGGCAAGGCACTGAGTTTGCTTTAGAGAAAAGAGCCTGTTATTAGAGAGCTGGGAGGGAGAGGAAGACCTGTTACCCGTGCTGGCTATGGGGGTTGACACATGCATGAGGCAGAGCTCTTTGACATGAATAGGACAAACAAAGGGACATGCCAAGCAATGGTACAAGGGTCTGTCACTTTGGATTCTGGTCCCAGCTCTGCTACTCTCTAGCCGTGGGACTTTGGCCAAGTCTTTGACCCTTATTTTGTGTTCGAGACATGAAGGGGTTGGACAGAGTGGTCTCAGAAGTCCCTCCTGACTCTGACACTGGAATTCTGTATGGTCAATGAAGAATTGGCTTCTCTGACTCCTCTAAACTCTGCACCCCCACAATAATCATCTGAAAGGCTCTGAAACCAAGCACCAGAAACATAAGGAAATCCATGATATCTCTGAAATATTATAGTCGCTAAATGGAACTGATGTCATTGGTGAAACAGGGGTAAGGATGAGAGCTAACTTACTGGGAGAGGGGTTCCTGGGCCCCTGACTTCAATTGTGACTAGGTTCCTAGATGTGCAAGAGACTGGGGCTTCTGTCCTGTCATCAAGGTCAAAGCCAGGACTTCTGATTCTCTGGGGCCTCTTCTGCTCCATCCACCAGCCCTTAGCGCTACCTCAGATTAGGGAGCCTCATGCTACAGGCATGGCCTCACTGAGGCACAGAGAGGAAACTGCGACAAAGTCCCAGGTGAAATTCCAGGCTCTAGTGACTATCCCTGAATCCTCATCCTGGCCCTGTCTCCCATCACAGAGCCCTGATATGTACCTCATTTAGATTTGCTGTGCCCATCAGGGGTGAGCTGGAGGGCTGGGGGACAGCGGTCATTGGGGTGATGGGGCCAGGTTGGAGGCCCGAGGCCAGCGCAGGGTGGCTGCATGGCAGGTGGACACAGTTTCTGGTGAACAGGAATCTGGCACCCTCTGCTGACCCCGCGGCGGGAGACAGCTGGTCAACCAGGCTGGGGCTGCAGCCACGGGGAGGGGGATGGGTGGGGTCCAGGATCAAGCGGCAGCTTACCAGTCAAAAGAGCAGCTCCCCTCTCTGAATAGATCATTTTTATTGGTTTTGCAATAAGCTTATGAGACAGGAACAATCGCAATAAACAAACCGAACAAGAAATCGAAAAGATAGGCCCTGAAAGCTGTTACTGAGCCCTTCTCACCTTCTCTTAATGAGTCTTTAATTTATAACAAACTCATCAGCCTAGCACCTCTAGGGTTCCCTTGCTCCAGGCTGGCTAACCCATGGCCTCTGCCTTGTGTGTGTAGAGTCTGTCATTTCCAGGTCCATGAGGCCTGGCTCCAGAAGAGGCAGGAGGCTCCAGCAGGAGGAACTGGTCCAGGGACAGGCCTGGGACTTTAGTCATGGCTAGCTCTGGAAGGACCTGGGAGGTGTGGTCCTCCCCCAACCCTCCCCCAACCTCTTCAGAATGGATGCTGATGGCTCCGGAGGGCCCACCTCCAAAGCCCTCTTCCCAACGCTAGGCTGCTGATGCAGATACAGAAATCATGTTCCTTTTAGTCTTTCAGATCGGGGCTTAGCATGGGAGGCTGGGATAGCTGGAGACTTTCAACTCCACCAAATTGCGTTTCTCAGATAGGATTGGGGTCCCTGGTAGGGGCTGGGATTTTCTCTCCTCAAGATTAGAGTCTCCCTCAGGGGAGAGTCATGTCATTCTGGTCCCCCCCAAAGCTTAGTCTCCCTGTGAAGGAGCCAAACACTCCCCAACAGACGACTTCAGTGAAGTCAGGGCTGAGTCTCTTCCCTCAGTGAGGGACCCCTAGAGAAAGGTTGTATCTCCTTCAGACTGCAGGCCCCAGGGTCAGGGTCATGATGTTTCCTTACCTCAGATTGGGGCTGCAGGAAGGCAGGGTTATGTCTCTACCACAGACTGTAACTCCCTTAAGCAATTATTTTTTCTCCAGTCCCTTTTGTCACTAAGTGGCCCTGAAGCCGTTTCCAAAAGCACACGTCTGTTTTCCTACCTGTCCTTGCTCGAGGTACAGGCCATCCCGCCCCCCTGTGTCTTCTCTGGCTGCTGAGCATGGGATAGTACACCCTCAGACCCACTTTCCTCTCCAGGGTGGTCCGTGCCTCCATGCAATGCCTGAAATTCTAGAGGTGGCCACAAGATGTCAGTGCGAGGCCGTGGAAATGACTCCTATCTGGTGCTGAGCTATAAAGGAAGGAATCAGATAACTGGCCAAAGGGTGAGGGTGGGGGTGGGCGTGGCAGTCAGCCCTGTGCTTCTTTCTCTGTCCCCTCTGCAAGCCCCAACCCCATCCCTCCACTCCACTTTCTCCCTCACCCTCACAGCAATGCTCCATCTCTCTGCTCTGGCCCCAATTCTTTGCTCCCAGAAAAGTGGGTTCTGCAGCTCCCTGGCCCCCCACTCTGGGAAGGATGAGGAGCTGCTCTTCCTGCCACACACACCCTGGCTGGGAAGAGTCTTGTGTGCATGTGTGGTCCTACATGTCAGAGTGGGTGTAGCTTTAACCACCAGGTGCTCAAAAGCTGGGGCAAGCTTGTCTGGGGTTGCCTCTGTGTGTGTTTGTGTGTTTGTGTGTGTGTACAAGGATTTGTAACTGCCACAGGATAAATTCAGATCTTTTTTTTTTTAAAATTCAGATCTTGAAGAGGACCTTAGAAACACTTCCAGTCCAACCTCTTGTTTATAGATGAAGAAATAGAGGACCAGAGAGAGAAAGTGGCCTGTCTGGAACCCATTCTCCTGCTGCCCAGCCCAGCATGTGTGTGGGTTCCTGTCTGGGTGTGTCTCCGGGGCTGTGTGTCTGGTGTACATCTGTCTTAGTGATTTACTTCCAATAGGTCCTGGGAAGCACCCGAACAAGGTTTGGAACCGAATTAGAAGGTGCGCGATAGAAGGGCTGGGAGAGAAAGGCAGGGACGTGTGGGTGTGCGCACCGTTATTCCTCACTGTGGCAATGTGTGGATGCCAGTGGGTGGGTGTGTTTGCATCTCAATCTGTCAACATGAGTGTCTGTGTCAGAGGCCCTGATTCTGGTGTGTAGGTTTGAGCTCCTGTGCCCGTGTGTGCATGTGCCCGCTAGGACCTGTGTGAGTGGCTGCTCAGAGTCAAGGCCTCTTGGGGAAGTGTTGCTGCTGCGAGCTGGGTAGTGTGTGAGTGATGGTGTGTGCCAGCCAATGGCATGCGTGTCAGTGACTCTGGAGTGTGCATCAGTCAGTGGCTGCGTGAGCGACTTTGGGTGTCAGGGAGGACGTGCGTGTGTGTGTGTGTGTGTGTGTGTGAGAGCAAGGCTGCTCCTTCTTCCCGACCTCCGTGCCCCCACCAGACTGTCTCCCGTGGCCCCTAGCGTTTCCGTGTCCCCACCCCAGTAGCAGTGAAATCCTTTATTGGTTGAGGCAGCAGCCCCCGTGTCGGGATTTCAAGGTTCCTGTCGGTTCCATCCATCTTCCGGGGCCTCCTGGTATTAGCATTGATCTACAGGGGAAATGGAGAGCGCGGCTGGGTTATTACGCACCCGCCCGCCTTCCCTGGGCCGTGATTGAGTGCACACAGAGAATTTTTGAAACATGGCCACCCTAACTTATTCTGTCTTCCTGCCAATAGCGTGGCGTGGGTCCAAATTACGGGTCGATACCAGCTGATCTTTTTATGTTAAACTGTGATGAAGTCGCTTCTATGTGGAGAGGGGATTAGGCCCTGGGCCTGCTTTTAACCCAGAACTTTTGGGGTGTGGGGATAATGGAAGTGGGGCTTAATGGAGGTGGGGAGCAGAGGGCAGGCAGTACACGCAGGGTGTGCTTGCAGGACAGTCAGAACTGGCTGCACTGGCCTCCCTGTTCCTGCCTAGTTTCTCCCTTGTGACCCTCCCCGCACTGGGGACATCAGACTTTCCATGGTCAGCCAATCTGGCCCTGGTGGGGCCCCTCCCTGCTCCCCTCCAAGGATAGAATTCCATTTCCCTTCAGCCCCTTCCACCCCTTTTCCCCACCCCACCCCCACACACACCTGCACCATCAAACGGGTTTGTCTTTAACCTCCAAACAGGGAACTTTAATTAAAGAGACAGTGACCCCTTTTATGAGTTTGGTCGAGTTGGGTTTCAGGGCCCTTGTCACTAGCGGCTCACATGACACTGACAAAAGCTTGCAGGCCCCAAGAGGAGTCGGTCTCCCTCGTAGACATTGCAGCAAGGGCACAGGGTGGGGATGAGGGGGCACGGAGAAGGGGAGGAGTCTTTGGCCAAGAAGCCCAGTGACAATGTTGGTGAGGTGGTCAACTGGGTTGAAGATTGGGGGAGGGGGCAGGTCTGGGG
>NW_005371709.1:140221-148930 GCF_000412655.1 Myotis brandtii
CCCCGCAACCATCTGGACCCAGCAGTGCAGTGTCTGTTCCCTATGTGAAATGGTTAGACTTCCAACAGGGGTTCATGCACATGTCCAGGGCTCCCATCCTGTTCACCTGTTGGTTTGCATTAAACACTGGAAGTAAATTCTAAGAGGAATAGATTGGATAGAACTTACTCTAAGAACAGCTGATTTTTTTTTTACTCACATATTTAAAGGAAAAGTGATTTTGTGATAAAACATAATTGCTAATAACTGTAATAACACCACTCAACATATGGCATGAAACGCAAATTCTGTCCTGAAGCTGAAGGTGCAATCACTGCATGGCACACACTGCTTGGAAGGGAGCTGTCCCTCCACAGGCAGCAGCTGAATGCAGGCCTCCTGGTGTCTCCTGTTCTCTCCTCCCCATTTCCTTCTCCCTTAGAGACTCCAGAGACAGACAACTATTGGGTTAGCGTTAGGAGTTTGAAGGGCCCTTATCTTACATCCAATCACCTCTTAACTGTTGATTTTTAACTAAGGGCTTCTCTAGGTCCTGAAAGAGATGTTTGCTTGCCCTTTGATCTAATTCTTTGATATCCTTTGTGAATTCTTTAAGCTGGAGAGGGCTGTCCAATCTGCCACACTTATTCATTCAACAAACATCAGGGGCTATTAAAAGGAACCTGTGCACAATTGATTATTTCCAAAAGGGTGGGTTTTCCCTAAGTGGGGTACACTCCCACTAACCAGAGGCTGATAAATTGTCAATTATCTGCACGGGGAATTAGCCACCTAAAAGGTAATCCAGGGTTGCCTTTTGACCGGAAATTAGGATTAAGCTCCAACTAGCAAATTTGTGGAGGTGGGACTCAAGACCAAAATTGAACGAAAAGGATCCTCAGCATCCCCTTCACTTCTGCTGTCACCCATGGGCCCCTGACTTCTGGTGACATATGTGCTGGCCGCGTGGGACAAGTAGGTGGGATGTGGGAAGTCCAATGACCCACAGACAAGGGGGAGAGCACAGACCGACATGATAAATGTCGTCACATCCGAGGTCTACTTGCTCCCATGAGGAGGCTTCCTCTGTGCATGCACATGCCAACCCATGTGAGCAGCCTGTGTGTGCAGGAGTGCATGCACCCAACAAGAGAGGTCACAGCCCCTTCCCTCCTCCCTGGGGGAGGGCTCTGGAGGCCGGAGGGGTTGGGGAGTAATTGGTTTTGGCGTTTCCTACCTCCGCTGCCCGGGAAGCTTTCTCTGTTTCATCTTCAGCCTGATCAATCCCCAGTCATGTGCCTTTCCACATGGGTGCCCCCGACCCCCCAACTCACCACATTCTTGGAAACTTCGTTAGTGCCATTAATCTGCTGACCCAGGCAAATCACCACTTTTTCCTGTGACTCAGCCTCTCAACCCGTCCCCCTAAGACCACCCCCAGGATCTGCTAAGCACTCCCCCAGCCCTGACACGAGCACCCCCAAAGCAAAAGGGTCAGATTCTCCTGCAAACTAGTAATGGAAGGTGTGGGGTCAGGCTCTTGCTGCGAGAGCCTAACAAGGAACAGTACTGAGGGCGTCCTGTGTGCCCGGCACTGTACTAGACATGTTCACACAGTTAAGTCATTGAATCCTCACAACCCAAGAGGCAGGCGTGACTTCCCTCATTTTAAAGATGGGAACGTGGGGTTTGAGAGAGTAATTATTTGCTAATGAGTATCAGAGCCAAGATTGGGACCCGGATTTGTCTGACTCTAAACCCATGTTCTGTTGGCTGGATAGAAGGGGAAAACCCATCCTTGAGCCAGCTTCCAGATTATCTCCCCCGCCCCCCCAGAAACATCCTACAGGAAGGAGACCCTGACCTGAGGTTTGTCTCTTGGTCTTCCTTTGTTAGAGTTAGATCTTGAGGTAGTGTGTGCGTGTGTGCGTGTGTGCGTGTGTGTTCTCAGCCCAGAAAGGGCCCCTGGTGCCCAGGCCCTCCTTGGGGGCCCCAGGCTGCACCCGGTGCCAGGATGTGCCCCTCTCAGCCGGCTCCAGGCGTACAGAAGAAGGCCCTGCTCCTTCTGTGGCTGATGTGCTGGCCCATTGTCCAGGCGGGAACAAAGACTGCGGATTTAAGCTGAGTGACCAGGCGGCTCTGCCAAGCAGAAAAGACTGCCCCCCTCGAAGCTGGGCCCAGCCGGGGGCAGGAGGGGGACCCGAGAGAAAGGGGACAGGGAACCTTTGAAAGTAACTAATTAAAGGGCCTTTGCCTGCCCCCTCCTCCTGGGCGCCTAATCTCTCTGGGGCAGCAGCCAGACAATGTGCCCCTCCACCCACCCCCCTCACCCGAGTTTTAAAACAAGAGACAACTTGAAGTTAATGAGCGCCACCTGACGGGGTCCCCTAATGAGAGGGGGCCGCTGGGCGGCTCACACATTCTCTGGTTCCATGAATAGCTCCCCCCACCCCCGGAGTTTTATTCATCTCGGGCCAGGGGCAGGGGGCAAAAAGGAAGGGGCCCTGCTCAGTTTGGAGCATGTGGACTGTGGTGCAGTGTGGGAGGGGACCCCGCCCCCTCCCCCACTGCTGTGCCCAGCTCTGAGGCTGAGCCCCACGGGGCTTGGCTTTGGTCTGAGACCTGGGAGGCCCAGGCCTGGGAGATGACTCAGGCCAAACTGCTCTGTCGGCCCTTGATGGCTACTTGCTTTCCCCAACAGGGCACCGAGGCAGAGGAGGGCTGCTGTGGGCTGCTGTATATGGTGGCAGGGGCCGGGGTCAGGAGTCCTTTGGAAGTGGGATCGAAAGTCTCTTGCATTACTGGGCAGCCTTCGCCATCACTGCCTCCTCCTTGTAACTCCCAGTCTGGCCTGATCTCTGATTTCTCTATTCCACCTCTGTTCCTCTTTGGCTGTCATCCCTGAAGCTCTTCTCTGATGCCCCATCTCCTGCTTCCCCAGATCTGCCCCCATCTCTGACCTTCCTTGTCACCAACAGTGGCTCTTCTCTCAGACTTGGCATCTTTGTTCCCAGACCGGGTGGGCAGCTTGTCAGCCTCAGGAGACAGGCCCAGCTCCCTCGAGTGTGCATATGGGTCGTGCCTCTGTGAGTGTGTAACAGCACATGGATGTGGACTTGCCTAGGGAGTCGGCAAGTGTGGAAACACTTTTGAAAGACTGGGAGGAATGGCGAATGACATCATTCTGTCCCACACCACCATCCTGCCCCAAATAACTCTCCCTAAACCCACTGCCCATCCTGGAAGCCTACCCCAGCCTGCACTGGAGCCGCGGTGGGACTTTCTGAGCTCAGATGAGGAGTCTGGAGAACAGGGACCCACGGTAGCCTGGTCTTTGCTCTCAGACCTGGAGACGAGCAGCACAGGCTCCTCAGAGCAGTGCCATAGCGTTCCCTGCTACCCCAAACCAGATGGGAGCTGACGAGGAACATTCAAAGGACCCAGACAGTCTGAGTGGAGGGAAGGGAGGGACTAGACAGGATGGGGTCTCCAGCCAGCAGAGAGCCACAGACAGAGGTGACTAATTTCGCAACTACTCATGGTGAAAATATCACATTTCATGCTTTGTTGCCGATTCACAGAAAAATCCTATTAAAACCGGGTGGATTATTTATACAGTTTAAACAAATGATGATCAAAGATTTTACGTTTTGAAAAGAACCCAGAGTTATGCAGCATGGCTGGGGGCTTATCCAGAATGTGATGGATAAGTGAAATGTATATGATATCTTGGTGGGGTTAGATGGGGGTATACTTAGGGGCAGACTTGGTGGTCCAGCCTGGGGGTGGGTAATTATAGCTGTTCTGTCCAGCAGGGGGCGCCCTCCATCCAATGTTGATACCCCTCCCTTCACCTAATGGGAGCCTAACTGATAAGTGATGATTTCATGTACCATTTTGTAAGTCCATGGACCTGTCTCAAAGTCCACTGAAAGTGTAGTTGTGAGGCATTTGCATTGTGGGACTGTGATTGTGTGGGACTGGGCTTTGCACCTGGATGTACATATAACACAGCAGTGACTGGGCAAGCCAGTCCAGCATCTGCGTGTGGTCTGAGAGGGCATGCGTGAGTGGGATAGAGTATGTGGTGTCTCTCCATTGGTTTCCTCTGTTATTTACCTTTCTCCCAGTTCCATGCTGAAGGTCTTGCTAGCAACAAGCCGGGCTCTTCCCTCTTCACACACATTGGCATGTGTGCACCCATACACACCTGTGCAGAGGGCCACTTTTTGAGGGGCAGTTCCCAATGGCTTAGCTTGGGGTTGTGGGCAGTGGTAAGTGGCTGAAAGAGGCACAGGCCCCCTTTCTGGCAGAATCGGGGACCCCAACCTGGGAGGCATTACCTCAGGTCACGGCTCCACCACCCCAACTCTAAAGGGCCCACAAGAACCCCTGAACCCACCCAATCCCAGCTCCCTCTGGCCCTGGGGAAGGGCTCACTAAGTGCTTGAGATCCCTGGTTGGAGGTCAGCCTAGAGCCCTGTGGTGAGAACTGGGAGCCCAGTTCAGCCCCAGGAGTTGGGGGAGGGGGTCAGTGGGAAGGATGGGTAGTGCCTGCGGCAGGGACAGAGCAGGGACAGACCGGCCCTGCATCCCGTGCCCATGATGCCTGTCCCTGCCCACCAGGCCGTCCTGCCTCAGCAGTTTTATTACCCAGGGGGAGATAACGCCCTGAGGGGAGGCAGCCTGTTCTGAAGGGGAATGTACCCCCCCCAACCCCAATTCAGCCTCAGGGGCCAGGCCAGGGCCTAGCTGCACTTCTGGCCAGATGCATCCTGAGGACGCTAATCTCAGGTTCCCCTGGAGAGGTCATGGGCAACCCTGGGGGTCCCTGCATAGGAAGGGGCAGAGGAGAAAGGGGGGCTTCCCTTGACTGAAGGAGGGAGGACATTTAGGTAGGACAGGATTGGAAACAGCAGGAGATGGGGGGTATCTGCCCCCATGGAGATCCCCCAACTGGGGTAGGGAAGCATGGGGAATGACTGAAGGCGTCTAGTCTGGACGAGTCAGCACTGCTGATGGGTCTGGGGGACATGAAATTTCTTCTCCACTTCGTTTGCTTAGGGATTTGTTTCTCCTTCCTTGAAGCTGGATCCAGCAGTGACGTGTGTGCCCAGGGCCTGGGCTGCTAGCTAAGGAGCAAGACCCGGCCTTGGGGTATTTAATCATCTCATCTGGAGAACCCTGACCTATTTGTTTTCCTCCTCAACTCTTTTTTTTTTAAGAAGGGAACAGGCCACATTGGGGAGCCTGCAACAGCAGTGAGTCGAACAATTGCTTGTGACTGGAGCATCCATCACGGGCCGAGGTCCTGCAGCAGCCCGGCCCGGAGGAGCCTCCACCATCGCCGCTGCCTTCATCCCAGCCTGCGCTTTATTAGAATTTATACGTTGCCCAGATTGAGGGGGAAAATAATTAACACCCCTACAAATATATCATAAACAAAATATTTATTAGAAATAAATAACTCATTTATTTTACATATTTCATTTCAACAATAACATTACCCAATTTATCATTTAACATTTTTGCAAGACAACTTAACGACTACTTATTAGCATTTCCATTTTTCACCCGCGCACCATAAAGCACGGGCGCTCCCCAAATGGCCTGGCACAGGCCGAGGCAGAAGCTCAGAAGACCCCTGGGAGGGCTGTGGGCCCCCTGGATCTCCCTCTCTCTTATACACTTGAACATACGCAGGGCAAACATCCCATAGAAGTTCATGGAGTTGCTTTCAAACACAGACCCCTTTTTTCACATAAATCTGCTGAGCTGCAACCCCTAGAGCAGAGATGCCCCAGAAAACACACACACACACACACACACACACACACACACACACACACACACAAATTGATACCTGGCCTGATTCCAAAAATGCCGATATGGACTCCAACATCCACGCACACACATCCACCCAGACTCCCCCTGGTCCACACCCAAAAGCACACGGACACAGTTACTGGCCTTGTGCTTATGCCAAACTCAGGTCTCAGATCTGTATGCAATGGAAAGGACTCACCACCGCTTCCCTGTTCCTCTACAAGGCGTGGGTGGGGCCTGGGACAGAAGCCCACGTGTGGGACTGAGGCCCTCTGGCCTCCCTCTGTGTCCCTCTTCTATTTCCCTCTGCTCAGCAAGGATTTCCTGGGATCAAATACCCATTTTCATTTCAAACTTCGGCCTTGGGGGTGGGGAGGGTTCATCCTGAAGGGACCTGCTTGGGTCTCTTCATTGTGCAACCCCAAATGTGTCCTCTGGGCAGGAAGTGTGTGAGGATCAGGGTTCTAGGCTGTGAGATAAGGTCTGGGGCTCCGGGTGACAAAGGAAGAGTTTGGATCTGAGTGTGGATCTGGGTGAAGTTACTCTCCATGCTGATGTCCAGGGCAGTTGAGAGTCTCCTTCCCACCCAGGATCAAGGCCCAGCCTAGCTCCCTCTGCCCCCTTTCTTCCACTGGCCAACACTCGGCTCTGCCCACAGGAGGAGAGAAGGGATCAGAGAGCCAATACCCTAGATTAGTGGTCGCCAACCGGTGGTCCGCAGACCACTGGTGGTCTGTGAGGTCTGAAAGGTTGGCGACCACTGCCCTAGATGACAGTCTGAGCTGGAGATATTTCCTCCTCCTCCCCCTCCCTAGCAGTGACCAGGTACCTGGTGCAGGTAGGTGGGGGATGTCTCTAACTTCTGTGGAATCAAAATGTAGCTCTTACTCCATCTCAACCCCTGAACAGGACACATTCCTCGAGCGTCTGCGTGGGTCTATGTGCAGAGAGGAACAGATGGGTGCACACCCCTTAAGGACACGCCTGGGTGCACATACATGCACACACGTGTGTGCCACTCTGCACAAAATTCTGTGCAGGCTGACTCATGGCCCCACCCCCTGGCAACATCACAACATCTGGGAGATTAGGGTCTGTTTGGGTGCTGAGGGCCAAGGCCGAGACATTCCCCCTTGAGTGCGTAGCCTCTCTGCCCTCTCGCTGGGAGGTGGAGGTGGGAGGCTGGTGGCTGGGGGGCCTGGGGCCCAGGAGACAGGTGAGGGGGCCCTTCAGAGTCAGCTAGCCAGGCGCGGGGGGCAGGGCCCTGGGGGAGCACACACAATGGCTGGAGGTTGGAGGGTCTGAAACTAGAGACTTTAATAAAAGCCACTGACAGCAAATAAAGCTGCCAGGGGAGTCCCATTACCCACAACAAGGACCCTTTGTGAGCTAAGCAGGGCTGAACTGACCCTTCTCCACCAGCCTGGCCCCATACCCACCCACCCGGGCCCCTTCTCCCTGCTTCAGGCTCCATAGCCCCCCTCGCCAGCCCACCAGGAGCTAGCTCACAGTCTCTCCAATGCTGGGGGAACTCAGCTCGATGTCCCACAGACGGAAAGTCCTTCTCTATGTCTATCCGCAATTTTTCTAGTTTCTGATGCCACTAGCCTTTGGTTGTTTTGTCCTCTTAACAGGGCTGAGTAACTCCACTGTAGAAGCACCTCCTGTTAAATGAGCAGGGAAACTGAGCCACGGTGTGGGCGCCATTCACCTGGCCCAGTGGTGGGGCAGGGGTGGATATCCATGGCTGTCCTAATCCTGATCCAGAGCCTGGTCTGGCCCTTATACCCTGAGACTGCCCGGTCCCTCTCTGGCGCCCAGTGCTGACCCCAGCAGTGTGGTTTAGCAGAAAGGCTGCTGCATGGCGGGGGGCGGGGTGGGGGGTGGGGGGCAGGAGAGGGGGAGGAGTCAGGAAGGCCTGAGTTCTGGAGCTGACACTTGGCAGCTATTTGACCTTGGGCAAGTCATTTCTCCTCTGTGGGCCTCAGTTTCCTCCTCTGTAAAGTGAGGCTGATTTAAAAGGGTTTCTGTGAGGATTAGTGACCCAACAGGTATAACACTTAAACATTCAAAGCACCCCGCTAATGCAGGTCCTTATAACCACTCACCCCAGCCTGTGTGAAACCAAACTGTGACTTTCACATCGATCTTCACACAGATTCTGAGTCCTGCTCTGAGTCCCATCCTGGTCACGATGTTGTTAAGGACGCAGGAAGCTCGATGAATAGCTGTAAAAGGGCAAATTGAAGAAAGGGATGGAACATGTTCTAATGCCTGCCCTCAGCGAAGAAGTCCCCTAATGGCGGGAGGTTTTGGAAATCCCTGTGGGCAAGAGAAAGTAGGAGTCAGAGCACTGGCCTGGGGTTTGGGGAGATTTTGAGGAAATGGGGAAAAGTGGGGTCAGGGCAGTTGGGGGCTCTAAAGCAAAGTTGGTGTGTGCAGAGGGAGTTTCTGAGGTTGGGTGCGGAGGCAAGGGGTGAGAAGGGGGCAGCCCATGGGATTTGGGGTCGCTGCTTTAAGGGTGAGGTGGGACTTGAGATGGGGGTTGGGAGCAGGGGGTCCGGCCATGGGAGTCCCCCCCAGTCCAGCAGGAGGGGATTCTGGTGCAGGGCGGGGAGGGAGATTAGGAGGCGCTCTCAATTGCCTTAATGGGCTCTAAGAGGCGGGATCCTATTACAGCTCGGGGTGCCCCGGGGTGCCTTGCTGGGAAGACAAGCTAATCTGCCATGCAAATTAAATCCTGCCTCAAGACGCAAGGCCTGCTTAATGTGATCCATTACACAGTTTACTTGTTTATATCTAATATTGGAACAGGCAGCCCGGGCGGGCGGCAGCGGCAGGCGGAGCGGCCCAAAAGCAGGAGAGTAAATTACCAGCAAAATGAGCTTTTCCATCCTCAGCCGC
>NW_005371709.1:149127-151418 GCF_000412655.1 Myotis brandtii
TTCGCGACCAGCGCCCCCTCCGCCCGCCCGCCTGCAGCGTCCCCTCACTCTTCTGGCTGTCCCGCTCTCCCCGATGCGTCTGCAAGTCTTTCTTCTCTTTGTCTTTTTTCCCCCTTAATCCTCACCCGAGGATATGTTTATTGATTTTAGAGAGAGGACAAGTGGGGAGAGAGAAATAGAGAAAATCGATGTGCGGGAGAAACATTAGGGGTGGGGGGTTGCCCCGTTACACCCCGACTGGGGATCAAACTGCAAGCTAGGTGTGTGCCCTGATGGGAGTCCAACCCACAACCTTTCCGGGTGCCGGTCGGTCCAAGCTCCACCCCATGAGGCTCCAACCAACTGAGCCATACTGGCCAGGGCCGTCTTTTTGTCTTTCTCTTTCTATGTCCTTTGACCAAGGTCTCTGTCCTCATCTTCTATCTTAGTTTCTGTCTCTGTTGCAGACTCAGTGTCCTCTTCAGTCTTTCTGGCTGTTTCTCCTCCGCCGCCATTGGCTTTCTACCGCTCACCTTCGTCCTTTTCTGCATCCCTCAGTCTCCTGCAGGGACAGAGACCTGGAGGAGTCAGGGTGGCTGCGGGTGCTGTGTGGGGTAGTGGAGGTGAACCTAAGCTTGGAGGACCCCATGTCGTATACACCTGAAAGAGGCTGGGCATTGGGACCCCTGGCTGGGGGCTCAGTGAGCTATGGAGAGCGGCTTTGCTAGCAACGCTGTCCCTGATTGGAGAGTAGTGTGAGGGTGACCTTGAGGTGTTTACATGGGGAGCGTCACTGTAGTCCTGTGTGTGAGTGGCCATGTGTGTCTGTGTGAGCAGGTGCGGATGTGACCTGTCTCTATGAGTGTGCGAGTGTGTGTTTGGGATAGTGTTTTAATAAATCCCGGGAAAGATTCCCCACCTCTGCCCTGTGCACCCTTCGCGGGGCTATCTCCTTGTGCCTCTGGATAAGCCTCGCAGGCGGCATGAGGCTTCCCTCGCCTTCATCACACTCGGTCACTCTCTTTCCAGCTCCCTGAATGGCCCTAAAGTTTCAATGCCCCAGGATCAACTAGTGGTCCCTGGGGTCTCATGTTTTGCCCTGTTCTGTCCCTGTCCAGCTCCTTACCCCTGCTCTGGCTACACCCCTTTTGTGGACCCACAACCCCTCTCGTTGGATATCCCTGAGGTCCTAGCCTGCACCTTCTGGAAAGTCGGAGCCAGAGTTGCAGATACTGAGAGATGAGAGACAAAAACTAATAAGAGGGGAGAGAGGCACCATGGCAGAGGTGAGATTCAGACAGAGGTGGTGGACAAGGGAGGGACAGGCAGGAAGACACAGGCATAGACAGACAAGGTCAGGGCCAGTCAGCGTGGGTAGGAAAGGGTAGGAGGTTGAGCTGGGAGCTCATATTTAAGCTCAGAGGCCACAGGCCTAGTATCGAGAGGCTGTTCCAGACTCTGAAGCTGTGTAGGTCTAGACAGGTATGAGGAGGTGGGGGGGTCCCCAGCCTCTAGGCTTGATGGGGCACCTGCCCTGTGGCCTATGCTGAGGAGGAGACATGAATAACTCCAACCTAAGCCACTGGACCCCTGGCTGTACCTGTGGTCCCAAAAGGAGCCAGCCTTCCCTACAACAGCAGCCTCAGGCCCCCAGGGCAGACAGGGGGCAGAGGGAGAGAAAGCTCCCACAGCCACTGATGTGCACAGCTGCCGCTCTCATGCCTGCCCCTGAACACACACTCGCTCACATGTGCCACGTGCCAGGTTGGAGGCTTGCCAAAGAGGCTCCCCTGGCCCTGGTCCATGGCTCCTGTATTGGGCCCTAGCCACACTCCTCATGCACAGAACTCCTGACTCCCTAACTTCCTGCTTTCCAAGGGCCTTGCCCCCTCCCAAGCCACTGAGCGATCCTGACCCCCACTCTCTCACCCCCTCAGCTCTCTGGGATCCTTGGCCCCCAATTCCTTCTGATGCCCAAGAACCCTGGAACCTCCCGTTCTCCAACTTCGAGGCACATGTCTTCTTGTCCCTGACCTTTGGCTCTGATTGGGGGTGGGGAGATCCTGACGGTTGGAGAGGGGGGCAAGAGGGAAGGTGTGAATCTGTATGTCTGTGTGGAACGGGGGCTGTTTAGATAAACAGATGGCAACAAATGGCATAAAATTATATACCCATAATGTCAGTTCATAACATTTTGTTCGACATACTTGATTTAATCGCTTAGCTGACGATTTGGCTTTTGGGCCCATATGGTGGGGAATGAAGCTGCGTGGCACCCGCTCCAATCTGGCTCTTTTATCACCGAGTCTGGG
>NW_005371709.1:151624-176696 GCF_000412655.1 Myotis brandtii
CTGGGGGGCTTTAAAGGGGGGAGGAGAAGGGATGCAGATGGAAAGAGAATGAGCTGACAGGAGGGGGGCAGGGAGGAGCTGACTGTAGGGACTGAGGGGGCTGGACCCTGGTAGGTGCAGGAGGATGTCTGGAGACAGTGTGGGCAGGACCGGAGTCAGTGGAATGGTCAGGACTGTCCCCAAGAGACTTGGACCCTGTGGCTGACCTAACCGGTCTCTCTAGGGCCACAGATCTGCCTCCATGGGCCCAGTAGCCTGAGATTGTCTTCTTCTCTCTTCAAAACCAAGACCCAGAGAGCCCGCTTTTAATCTCTGGGGTTTTCCCTGTGGCTTTTGCAAAATTGAGCAATCGGTGTGTGAGCCTGTAGGCGCGTGCATGTGTGCCTGCCTGTCTCTGGGTATGTGAGGGGGTGTCTGGGCGACTGTGCCATCTCTTCTGTGGTGAACTATGTGCGGATTGCCTGACTGTCACTCCGAGGAACAGGGAGAGGGTGAATGAGTGTTGGAGCCCGTTTGTGACTGTGTGTGGGGTGCATTACGTTTTATGTCTGGATGGGACTTGTCGCTTGTAGAAGTGTGACTGAAAAGAAGTTTGTGGGGCGATGAGGGTGTGATGGCATGCGAGCGGGGGAGATGGCTGTGTGTGGGATTGATCTGTGGGGCTGTGGTGTTGAGTTGTATGGGATGTGACCAAGTGTGAATGGCTCAGACGGGCTGTGGCTCATGGTAGCTCAGACAGTGCTGCTGAGTGTGTCCATCCAGCCACTTCACAGTGGTTTGTTCTGGGTGTGAATGCTGGGCTGTGGAAAGGTGTGTGTGTGTGTGTGTGTGTGTGTGTGTGTGTGTGTGTGTGTGTAGGCCCTGGGCAGTTCCAGGGAGCTACCAACATGCACACCGACTCCCTGCTCAGCTGTGACTACCCCTTCAGGGGACCTGACCTGCACTCTCTGCAAATAAGCCAAGCCCTGCACAAAGCGCCCCTCTCAAGTCTCCGGGCGGTTGCTCTGAGTCACTTGGAGTTCGCTGGGTGCTCAGGGAGGAGAGCCAGAGACATTTCTCCCCTTCCAACAGCCAGTCTGGCCACGCACTCCCAGTCCACCCCTCCTCCCAGTCTCGGAGCTGCGCCAGTCCCCCAAGCACCGAGAATCTGGGCCCATATTGGAGCCCATTACTCATGTTGCAGCCTCATCTGCCCCCTGCTGGGTGCCGCCCACAGGCTCAAGAATGGAGCTGGGAGCTGGCCCAGAATGGGGACAGTATGGGGGTGGGGGGCACTCTCCATTCCGGAGACACTGTTCCCCAACCCCAGCCTTGGAAGAGGTTCCTGGGCTGTGCTTGGGGTCTTGCTGCTTATCTGCCCTTCCACTGTCTCTGCCACTGTCTCTCTCTATCCCTCCCCACCCTGTGCCTTCACAAGGACCACCTTACCTCTGCCACTCTCCCTGCCCCTGCCTTTCTTCAACATTCCTGCTCCTCTTTACCCACTGCTTTTCCCTCCTTGTGCCTCTGGCCATACCTCTAAGAGTCTCTGAAGGTGGAGATTAGATCTGGGCTGGGGCTGGGGCTTAGGCCCATTTGGGAAAGTTCCATTCCCACCCTTCCCCTTCATGGCAAGGAGACAGGGTTCTGGATGGTGGTAGGATGGGTGCTTGGGTCTGTAACAGGGCCCTAAGGCAGGGGAGGGCATGCTGGCTGCTCTTCACATCTCCCTGATCAAGTGCTCCTAACAACCTTGCTCCCCACAGAGTGCTGTGGCTGGATCAAACCTTCAGCTCCTCCTCAAGCCATTTGGTTGGTCATTCATTCACTCGAAATTCATGGGGCACATTTTATCTGTCAAGCATTGTGCTAACCCAATGGTTCTCAACCTTCCTGATGCCGCGACCCTTTAATACAGTTCCTCATGTTGTGGTGACCCCCAACCATAAAATTATTTTCGTTGCTACTTCATAACTGTAATTTTGCTACTGTTATGAATCGTCATGTAAATATCTGATATGCAGGATGCATTTAGGCGACCCCTGTGAAAGGGTCGTTCAACCCCCAAAGGGGTCTCGACCCACAGGTTGAGAACCGCTGTAAGCTAACCAATGTGAGCAAGATACTTATAGACCCTACCCTCAAGGGAGACAGGTGTGCAAACAGATAAGGATGCGGGTGTTCCAGTTGGTGGGAGAGAGGGCCCAGTGAGGCCCAAAGGAAGCTGAATTCTCTGGGTAGAGGCGCAGAAGCTTTATAGAGAAGAGGGTTCTCAGCTGCATCCCAAACATTTTCTTTTTGACTTACACAGTAATACTTGCTCAATGCAAAATGCTGAGATGGCATCAGAAAAGCTCAAAGGAAAACCAAAACAAAATAGTCCCTAAAGAAAATTGCAGGGAATCTTGAGAGATGGGAGGAGTTTTACCAAGTGAATGGTGTGGTGGTGTGGGGAAGCTAGGGAGGTGGAAGGAGTTGGAGAAGGGCATTCAGGCAGGGGTGGAGACATGAGTCAAGGCCTCTGCCCTGAACTGAGGATGTTTGGTAGCTGTAAGAAGTCTGCTGTGGCTGAAGCCTGGAGGTCCTTAGGTTTGGCCCTTGTTCTATAGGCAATGAGGAACCACCCTGGAGGGCGATAACCAGATGAATGGTGTGATCCTATTTTCTACTTGAGTAATTATTTTGGAGGATGGACTAGAGGTGGTTGAGAATCTAAGCAGGGAGATCAGTTAGGGAATCAGTGCAGTGGTCTGAGAGAAACAATGAGAATTGATGACTGAGGTGTTACAATGGGAAAGGAAAGAGGAGAAACCATCAGGAAAGCAGAATGAATAGGATTGGAGACTGAATTGGTGTCAGGGTAGGGGTGGCAGAGAGGGAAGAGCCAAGAATGAAGCCCAGGACTTTGACTTGGTCGCTAGTGTGGCTGGTGGTATCATTCACCAGATGAGACACTCAGAAGAGGAGCAGGATTGGGGAGGGTGTGGGGAAAGGCCTGAGTTTGGGTTTGGACATGTTGAGTGTGAGATAAAAATATCCAAGCAGAAAAGTTCAGTTGACAGTGGAATGTAAGTGGAATATAAGTGTGGGGCTGTAAATGTGGAAGTAATTGTTCATTTCTATGTATTAGTCAACAAATATTTATTGAGTGTGTGTGATAGATTGGGCTAAGATGTAGCGGTGAATGAGATAGCCTGTGCCCTTCCCTGTGGGCTCACAGCCATCAATGGAGAGGTGGATCTGAACCCCTGAGAGTGGATTAATTTCCCAGAGGGAGAATCGAGGAAGGTGCTAGAGTGCCAGCCACACAACTGGGGCTTCTTGTCTTTCGAAAACCATGGAAGGCCATCCAGTACATTTGCTCTGTTACCTTCTTAGATATGCTTTGACCAGATGTCTCTTGTAGTCCTCATTTTCCAGGTCTGCTTTCTGCCAGTCTGACCACAGACACTCATGTGGGAGGCAGTCAGGTTCAACTGTGCCTGCCCATACAGGGTAGTGGAAGACAAGTCCAACAGATTTTGGTTCTATCTGACATGTAACTTCTTCAGCTTCTGACATTATTTGGAAGAAATGGAGACTCCTTGCTATGGTCTTCAAAGCCCTTCATGATCTGGCCCCTGTCCAGTAACCCAACCTCATCTCCAGATGCCCAGTGTCTGTCTTTCCAAACTCCTAATCCCTGATCAGTCCATGTTCTCCCCCACCCCCAAGCCTTGCACATTCTCTTTCTTCTGTCACCATCTTCCTCTTCCATCTAGTCGACCTAGCTCAAGTGTCTCCCTCTGTCATGGGCTTCTCTTTGGGAAGGCCTTAGCTCATATGATGACTGTCTTTTTGCTTGTCTGTCTGTACCTCTGGATAAGGAGATACTTTAGGGTAGAGCATGTTGTTGTTTTTTTGTTCACCTCTATAGCCCCATTGCTGAGCAGAGTTCTGGGCACATATTTGGTACTCAAAATAATAGGCTGTGCATTGGAGGTAGGCTGGTGTTGAGATAGGACTGGAGCTGGAGGTGGGACTGGGTGTTGGAGTAGGGCTGGTAGTGAGGTAGTGTATGGTTGGGTGTAGGGGTAGAACTGGTTTTGGGGTAGGACTGAATATCGGAAGTGAGGCTGTTGTTGGCGTAGATCTGATTTGTAGGTAAGTCTAGGTGTTGAGGTAGAGCTGGGTGCAAAGGTGAAATGGGTGAGTTCTGGAGAAGTGGTTGTTCAAGTAGGTTGGGTGTTTGTGGTAGGGCTGGTATTAGAGGTGGGGTTGGGTGTTGGAGGTTGGGATGGTGTTAGCATGGTGCTGAGTGATTGGGGAAGGGTGGATGTTAGAAATACAATGTTGAGAGGTAAGCAGGTAACTGGGTATTACAGTGGTTCTCAACCTTCTGGCCCTTTAAATACAGTTCCTCATGTTGTGACCCAACCATAAAATTATTTTCATTGCTACTTCATAACTGTAATGTTGCTACTGTTATGAATAGTAATGTAAATATCTGATATGCAGGATGGTCTTAGGCGACCCCTGTGAAAGGGTCGTTCGACCGTCAAAGGGGTCGCGACCCACAGGTTGAGAACCGCTGGTATAGGAGAAAGGGGTCTAGGTGTTGAGGGTGGACAGGTGAATGGGGAAGGGATAAGGAAGGGAGCGGTATATGGGAGCAGAGGAAGGAGCCCCCTGGGACATCGCCAGAGTTCTGACTTTTAATGCTGCTGATCCAGCTCTTCTTCAGTCACCAGCTTCTCCCCAGAAGGAGAGAAGGAGAGGAGACCCGGGGAGAAGAGCCTAAAAGGGTGAAGAAGGATTTTCATTATGAAGTTAATTAGCTTCAGAGCCGCTGCACCTTTCAGGACGAGGAATTAGAGGGATTTAATTGCTTTATCAGCCTTCCCTTTGATTTTCAGCAATCAGGCCGATTCCATTTAATTTAACTGCCACAGACGAGGAGAAAATTGATGCGCTCACCTGCCTCCGAGCAGAAAGAGAGAGAGTGGGGAAGAGGGAGAGGGAAGCCAGAGAGATTGGCAAACACAGAGTCTGCAGATTAATGAAAACCAACAGCATTTTCTCACAATTGGAGATGAAGTGTGCCCTCGAGGTGTTTGGAGCTGTGTGTGTGTCTGTGTGAATCTGCGCGCACGACTGTGTGGGAGTGTTTGTGACTATGCATGTTTGTGTGGGTGTGACTGTGAGTGACTTGGTTGATGGAGAGGTGGGTATGTGGGAATGTTGGTATTTGGCTGTAGGTAAGTGATGGCAGAGGTGTGTGATTGACTTTTGAAGACTCCTGTACATGGAAACAACAGCGTGAATGGGGATGACTGTGTCTGCCCGTGTAACCATGCATACATTGACTATGTGTGTCATTATGTAGGTAAGAATTTGGCTATATGAGGAACTGAGCATCTATTAGTTCATTAGTTCAGCAAATAATGAATGAACTCCTGCTAAGATCCAGACATGGTGCTTTGGGGCAAAAGTGACTAAGATGGAGTCCCTGCCCTCAAGGATTCATAGTTTAACAGAGGAAACAGATTGGCAAATAAATGTAATAGAATGATGTTGCATGGATTGCTCTGGGAGCACTGTTCTGGAAGGCCTCCCAGAAGAGGTAGCTTTAAAGATAAGAAGTTTCCAAGTAGGAAAGGGATTGATGGAGTTGTGACATAGAAAGGGCACTACAGCCAGAGGGAACAGTATATGGAGCATAAGGGAAGCTGGGCTGCCCAGAAGGGCAGACCCAGAGCAGAAAGGACTTTAGGTCATGCTAAGAAATGTGACTTTTCCTCCTGGGTACTGAGTAGAAAGTAACCCTGCCAGATTTGTGTGTTAGGAAGGCCTCTCTGACTTCTGCGTGGAGGATGGATTGGCGAAGGCAAGACCACAGGCAAGGAAACCAGTTAAAATCATTGCAAAATCCAGGGAAGAGATTGTGAAGGTCTGAGGGAAGAGGAAAGAGAGAATAGATTAGGTAGAATGGGCAGACTTTGGGGAGGAGAATAGGGAGGAAAGTATTGCAGATTTATGAACATCTAGGTAGTAAGCAATTCCATAAAGGGAGATATTGGAGAAAGAGCAAGTTGGGGAATAAGGGCCTTGAACATGTAGTTTAAGTTGTGATAGGACCTCCAGGTTGAGGTATCCAGCAGGCAGGCAGCTGGGTGAGTCTGGAGCTCGGCAGAGAGGTCTGGACTGGAGACTAAAAGAAAAGAATTATCAGCATATGCCACAGTAATGAATGACATTATCCAGGGAAAGTGTTGAGATCAAGAAAAGAAGAGGATCAAGGGGGAAAGCCTGGAGATCACTCATGTATATGAGACAGGAGGGAGAAAAAGAATCCAGGAGAGATGATGAAGAATCAGACAAAACAGAGGAAAACCGAGAGAAAGTTAGGAAGGAGAAGAGAACATTGATAAGAAGTTGAGGTCAAAGTTGGACATGTTAAATTTCAGGTTTACTATGGGACATTTATACAGTGGTGTCCAAGGGCCAGGATTTAGACCTCAGAGCTCTCAGCATGAGAGTGAAGGCTTGCTGGTGATGTGAAAGTTTGTGGTGGAATCTGGTATGGTTGGTGTATAGGATGAATGGATGGATGTAGAAGACAATGAGGAAGTCAGGGTATATAGGGCTTTAAATACTAACCTATTAGTTAGTACTTTCATTTGAAGGCAGGAGTTATTGACTATCTTTAATGAGGAAGATGACTTGATAAGATCTTCATTTTAGAGATATCACTTCAAGTCTTAGTTTGATCTCCTCCAAATCAGAGCTTGAGACAAGGACTTGAGTGAAGGCAATTTACAGTAATTGGGAGGTGACCCCAGGGAACAGTGGTGAGGGAGTGAGAAAAGTGAAACAGAAAAGAGCTATTGCCAATGTGGGCGACTAGTGCTCAATCCTTGGGTACACTCTCAGGAATAATGTAGAATGTACTTCAGAATTGCCCCTCTAAAGGATAAGAAGTTGGGCACATACCTACTGACTGAGATCCCCCATTGGTTGAAGTTTACCCTCAGGGCCATTGCATCCTCTTTCTTGGGCTAGCTGCACTGAAATCAGAAGTGAGTTATGGACAATAAAGGCATCTGCTACATTCTGGCAGCCACTTGGGAGATGGATTAGAGAGGGAGAGAGGTTGGAGGTAGAGTTAGAAGATGATTGCAACATCCGGACAATCCAAGATGAAGAATGCAGGAACTGACAGAAGGAAGGGTCATTCTGAAGGCATAGAATTAATAGGACTTGAAGATCAATAGGGCACGTGGGATTTATAGTAGGCAGAATAATGTCTCTTCAATCCATGTCCTAATCTTAAGAACCTGTGGCTATGTTATGTTACATGACAAGAGGGAATGAAGGTTTCAGATGAAGTTAAGGTGACTAAACAGGTCCAGGAGATTATCCTGGATTATCTGGGTGGGCCCAATGTACGCACAAGGGCCTTTATAGTGAAAGCGGAGGCAGGAGGATCTCTAGGCCCTTGGTTTCTCAGGAGGTAGGCTTCACGGCCACTCTCTACTGTTGTTCATGCTGTACATTGCACAGCTCTAAGGGCATCATTCACATAGACAACAATATGAATACGGTGCTCTCCTAGAGTTGTCAGGGTCCAAGCTTGCCAACAGACCATGCTGGCCTGTTTAGAGAGACAAGAAAAGACTCTCCCTTGGCCCCAACTACATATCCAGAGCCTCAGCCCTGGGTTAAATCCAGGATAAAAAAAGAGGTGTCAGGAGCAAGGCCCAGACCCAGAGTGGTGGCCGCACTAGGAAGGGACGGGGCTGTCAGGCGTCCAGGCCTGGACCCTGCTGTCAACCCCCATTCCTTGGGAGGAAAACTCTTCCCACTCCCCCTGACACCCCAACCCTGTTGACTGCCTTTTGATTAGAATGTGGACTCTAACTTGGAATTAACCTGATTAATGTAATGAAGGCAGGGCCGGCTCAGCACCGCCCGGTGATGAGGGGAGATGGATTGGGAGCGAAGGCGCTTGGATGGAGGCGCGGCCGTAATTGCTGTGTTTACTGCTACCAGCCTCGCTGACCCTGCTGTTTAGCCCATTAATGATGATGCACAAGCCTCACTTTCTAGAGATAATGACAGAGAATCTTGGGGGAGGGTATAGGAGGAGAGAAAGGGAACTGGGGTTCTGGGGTCCAAGGGACATGGGACTGAGGATGGGACCCTGGTGAGGGTGAAAGGATTAGGGGCCAAGGGCACAGATGCATATGGAAAGACAGAAGGTGCAAAGGTACAAGGTATTTCTCTAGGCCAGTGGTTGGCAAACTCATTAGTCAACAGAGCCAAATATCAACAGTACAACGATTGAAATTTCTTTTGAGAGTCAAATTTTTTAAACTTAAACTATATAAGGTAGGTACATTGTTATTAACTTAATTAGGGTACTCCTAAGGCTTAGAAAGAGCCACACTCAAGGGGCCAAAGAGCCGCATGTGGCTCTCGAGCAGCAGTTTGCCGACCATGGCCTAGGGCTAACGCCCCCTTAGGATAATTTAGGATAATTGCCTGAGTAGGGGCTGTTGCAGCTGTCAGGACTCTTCGATTGGGTGGGAGGCCAGCACCACGGCCTCCCCAATTCAGGAGGTCTTCCTGGTGGAGGGGCCTTGGAAAGAACAAAGAAAACTCAGGGAGTTGGATAAAGGAAAACCAGGGGAATTGGACAAGCACTAGCCTGGGGTAAGGGTGGTTGCAGCAAATCCTTTGGGGACATGGTGTGGCGTGGGTATCCATATATGTACTCATGTACTCAGCACAAAGAATCAGGCATAAATCAATGGGAAAACATCACTTTGATTAATTCCTCCTTGATGCCTCAAAGAAGATGAAATGGATGTTCTTAATCTCATCTGCTGCCCCTCCATGTATTTTATCCTCATCCATGTACATCATTCATTCACAATAGTCAAGAGTTGTCCTAGGTCTGCTGCAAACATGCTGACCCTACTGGGCAGAAACCTCTTCTCTGGGCCTGAGTGGGCTACTCTGTGAATGAGGGGGCTGGAGCAGGTGGTCAGCCCTGTGTGATGGATGGTGCAACAATGCAGGTGTTCTTATGGAGCCCTGCTGTCTACTCCAGAGACTGGGTGGGTGGAGGACCCTCTCAGAACAGCCATGAGGACAGTTGGAGTGTCTTCACAGCCTCAGCTGGACTTCATCAGGGTTGCTCACACCAATGTCCTGGCTTCTTAGTAGTTGGTTGGTTTTGTGGACCTACATTAAACTCATGGGCAACAAAAACTCCCTGCTTTTTTTCACACGAGTCACTGATGAACATGGCCCATCTTCCAGTGCACTGGGACAATTGATTTGCAATTGTAACATGAATTCAAGACTTTCCAGTTATTCCTTAAATTACATTATGTTAATTTTGACCCATTATTCTAAGCTGTCTAATTTTGTCCTCTTCCATTTAATAAGTGTTATATCTTCTGATAATCTGATGAGCTTGAAAGTCATTAACAAAAAGAGTGAATTAGAAGGGCCAAGGATGGAGTCATGGGACCAAGCTCTAGAAATTTCCTTTTAGGTTTACACCCGTCTACTTTTTCCTTTAATTTCTCCATTTTGACTATGGTTCTTGGTGGAGCTATATTGGTTATTACTTTGCAAAAATATTCTCTATTTAGCACCTATGCACTTTAATAACCTATTTTTTAGCTAGAATATACACTCCATGAGGGCAAGAACCACGTATCCTGTTCATCACTGAATTTCCAGTGCCCAGCTCTCTAAGTATAGAGTGCTCAACATAGAGTCCTTGAGAGAATGAATGAGTCCTCTGACAGCAAGGAGGATGGTAGTTGCGTTAGAGTGGGGTGATTAGTACATCTAGAGAGAATGTGGGTGTGAGGGTGTGACTTTGGAGTCATGCAAACTTGGCTCTGAATTTTGATTTAGTAATTTATTAGCTGCATGATGGAAGGTGATTGCTTGTCATTTCAGAGCTTCAGTTTTTCATCAGTAAAATGGGCCTGATATCTTCCCCACTCAGGTTTTGTGAGGATTAAATGCAATGATGGTGACAAAGCCTCCTAGCCAAGGCTTGGCACTGTGCCTACGAATAGTACCTCCCCCTGCCCCCTCCCTTCCTTATAGCGGAGACAGAACTCACAGGGAGAAAGAGAGAAGCATGTGAGGAATGCTATTTGTGCTGTAAGATAGTTCTGCACAATTACCGGAGTCAGGGATGTCAACCCAGACTTTTAAAAAAAACAACCCTTTTTTCTCATTACATAAGCTATGAATGTTAATTGAAGAAAAACAGGAAAATTCAGATGTGCAAAATAAAACATCACCTGTCACCCTATCACCCAGATTACCACTGTTCACATTTGGGTGTATATCCTTCCAGAGTTTATTTTTATGTGCATAATCAATGTTCTTTTTACAAAAACTGTATTCTATAATGCACGTTGATTTGAAAACTTTTTTTCACTTAACAATTGTGGGGAATTTTTCATGTCAATAAATACAGCTCTATAATCTATACCAACATTGTTAATGGTTGCATAGTAGTCTACTGTAAGGATAACTTTATTGAATAATCTCTTACTGATGGACACTTGGAATGCTTTCTGCTTTTAAAAACAATAATGCAAGGAATATCTCTGAGCATGTATCTCTATATCCAAAAGAGGCAGGAGAGAACACCAGTGCGACCTGGGAAAGTCTCTAATGAGGCCAGATTGACAAGGCCTTGCACAGACCATGGAGGGACGAAGAGTGGCCAGGGAGAGGGGCACCAGATTGGCAACACACTGTGAAAAGCATCTGAAAGGTTAGAGCTTGAAAAGCGTGAAGGCCGTGAAAACTGCCTGGCAGGGCAATGGCCCAACAACCCCGTGTACTTCTATCCTATAGAACAGCAATTTTCAACCAGTGTGCCTCAAGAATGTTTAAAACATGCAATACCTGACTATTTAGTCAGGGGTACTGATCTCTTTTCTCTTAGACTGTCAAATTAAAAAATGAAAACAGCCAACACAACAATAGCCATCGGTGTGAATGAATAAAAATTATACCTATTTTTTTTCAGATCATCAAAAGATATATTTTTTGGTGTGCCGCAGAATTGTAGTAATTAGGATACCTATTTTTTTTCAGATCATCAAAAGATATAATATATTTTTTGGTGTGCCGCAGAATTGTAGTAATTAGTTTATGTGTGCCATGAGATGAAAAAGGCTGAAAATCGCTGCTCTAGAGGACTCATCAACAATCACAGAGTGGGGCACTGCCAGGGACCCACACAGGAGGCTCTCAATGTATATTGTTGAATGAGAAAAGCAAGTTACAGAAGAAAACCGTTGTCACTTGTGTATACGTGTGTGTGTGTGTGTGTGTTTTTAATTGGTTTCAGAGAGAGAAAAGGAGAGGGAGGGAGGGATAGAAACATCAACGATGAGAGATCATCATTGATCAGCTGCCTCCTGCACGCCCTCTATTGGGGATTGAGCCTGCAGCCTGGGCATGTGACCTGACCTGGAATCGAACCATGACCTCCTAGTTCATGGGTCAACACAACCACTGAGCCACACCGCCCAGGCACAACCTTTTATTTTTATTGTGATTATATATATATATATATATTAAATTTAGCCATTTTAGCCATGTTTATGTGGACAATTCAGTGGCATTAATTATATTCACAATGTTGTGCAGCTATCACCACTATTTCTAAAATGTTTTCATCATCCAAAACAAGCATTCTATATCCATCAAGCAATAACTTTCCATTCCCTGCTACCATAAGCTCCCAGTAAGCAATAATCTATTTTGTATCTCTATGAATTTGCCTATATTTCATACGTGGAATCATATAATATTTGTCTTTTTGTGTCTGGCTTCTTTCACTTAGCATGTTTTCAAAATTCATCCATGTTGTAGCATGTATCAGAACTTTATTCCTTATTATGGCTGAATAATATTCCATCACATGTACATGCTACATTTTTTAATACCTTCATCTGACAGGCATTTTATCTCTTAAAGTCAGAAATCTGTTCCTTCAAATCAAACATTCTGTGTGAAAACACTAACTGGGAGCCCGTCTTTCATTATTTTTTAATTTCAAAAATGGTAACAGATTGTGTCAACTCAAATCCCTCCACAAATTTCCTAAAATGTAACTAAATCCCAGTAAAATGCCAATATATGTCACAAATTATGTTAGGATGTAAAATGCTCAAAAATTGCTTCCCGGTTACCAAATAAGGAATATGGCTGTAACAAAGGGTTGCTTTGTTAGCAATAAGACCTCTGAGCATCAGCCATACTCCAGACTCATCCCCTTTGGTGACATGTTTCCAAATATCTACACATGATTCTAACACGCTACTACTTCTCTTTGAACTATACATTGGGATTTTTCCTGTACATCATTAAGTTTAGAATGCCACATTGACTTTGGGGGGGGGTGCAAATATGTATATATTTCCTTATATAAACAACAACTGAAAAACATTATTGTGAGATACATGTGTCCCATCAAGTTTGAGTACTAAACACCTAGAGATGTTCTGCCAGGAAAATGTTAATGGGGAAAATGTTCTAAAGGATATGCCAACATAGTTAAACAAAAAGCCAAAGCATATGATTTTTAATGTATATATAGGTATATAAATGCACAGAAGAATATACACCAAGCTAAGCACAATAGAGAATGGACTAGAATTAGAAGGACTGATCAATGAGAGCTTTAGCTTTATCCATAATATCTGCATTTTAATGAGTATGTATTGCTTGTGTGATGAAACATAAATGAATGAATATGTAAATAAATAAAATGTGTTTAATATCCAGGACAAACTATGGGATAGAAGGTCATGTTGTGTTATTAACCAAAGATAGAGAGAAGATCTGCTACCTTCCTTTTCTTTCCATTCCAGAGTGTTGAGGAGAATGACTTCAAATCAGAAACAGGAAGAAAATATGATAAAATGGTCCAGGTCCAGATAGGTGTCAAGATCATATATGATGAGAAATCTGCTTTCAGTGATGTTTGGGGAATTGTGGAGGGTTGGAGGAGTGCTATGAGATGGAAATGGGCAAGTACTGCATATACTTAGCAAGGAGTAGACAATGGATTTGAATACTAAAGATTGTCAAGATTGATGTTGATTTCTGGCAAAATTCTAGAAATGATTATTACATATGGGGTCTGGCAATGCTTAGCAAGGGGAATGTGTCTGCCTTTGGTGGAAGCCATCATAAGCTCTCTAAGAATACATACCAAAAGGTAGAATATCATGCTTCTTTTGTTGATAAGGCGAGGGGAATGCTGAAGATACTATTTTTGCTTTCAACCGGGCATTAAGCAGTTTGTCAGATTATGCTTGTGGATACAATGAAGAAATATGGGCTGTATGATGGCCCCGCTTGGAGGATTCATAACTGGTGAATCACTGTACCCAAAGGGGTGTGAGATGATAGGGTTTATGTCTTGCCAGTGGGAGGTCTTTGAGCCTGTGACTCAGCCCTGGTCATGCGATGTTTTTATAAGTGGCTCAGATGAAGATGTAGGTGTCCACCTCATCACACTTCCAAATGATGCAAAGAACAGGATCACTAATAGGTGAGATGACAATTAAGATTTGAAATGCTCTTGACAGGCTGGAACGATGATCATACATGAACAAATGACATTTGGAGGGAGGTGGGTGTGGAGTCCTTCAGGCAAGTTACAAAAGATCAGAGGTGCAAATAGGGGGCTAGAGCCCTGGTTTAAGAATGAATCATTTAAAAAAGACCTAGTTTATTTGACAGCCAATTCATTGTGAATCAGTTGTGGGGCACTGTCAGGAGTACGATGACTTCCCTGCTCCCAAGCTGTTTTAGTAGATTTCTTGGAATAAGAAAGGCCAATTGTCCCACTAATTTCCATATTTTGCTGGGTTCAAAGCTGAGGATCCTTTTTTAAAGAGTGATGTCTTTTAAAAAAGGAACACCTGCTCATTGAAAAATTTCAAATGATGGCTAACTCTCTTCTGTAAAATGGATAAGCTATTAGTATCTACCTCAAATTGTTGAGGGTTAAATGAGTATAAAGTGTTCAGAATAATACATTAAAATTTGTAAGATAAAAATAAAACTGTTTAAAAGAAAAAGCAATTCTTTCTTTCCTAACTCCCTCCCATCCCTATATCAATCATGTGCCTCAGAGGTAGTCATATTATTAGTTGTATGTATTTCTAAATTTTTTTAGAAATATTTTTTAAAATATATTTTTATTGATTTCAGAGAGGAAGGGAGAGGGATAGAGAGATAGAAACATCAATGATGAGAGAGAATCATTGATTGGCTGCCTCCTGCACGCCCCCTACTGGGGATGGAGCCAGCAACTCAGGCATGTGCTCTTGATCCGAATCGAACCCGGGACCCTTCAGTCCGCAGCCGATGCTCTATCCACTGAGCAAAACCGGCTAGGGCTCTAAATATTTTAATTAAAAATTAAAGTAATATGTTTATATGAAGCCAGTGTAGCAAAATCTTGATAATGGCTAACTCTGAGTGATTACTATGGGAGTTCAGTGTATTATTTTCTCTATTTTTAGATATCTTTGAATTTTTCATTAAAAATAGTTATTTACATAGCTCAAACAGCAAACTAATAAAAGTTTATAGCTATCTGCTATTAACTCCCTATAGGCTATATTTTAAAATTATTTAGGCCCTAGCTGATTTGGCTCAGTGGATAGAGCGTCGGCATGTGGACCAAAGGGTTCAATTCTGGTCAAGGGCATGTACCTTGGTTGCAGACATCTTCCTGGCCGCTTGTGCAGGAAGCAACCAATAGATGTGTTTCTCTCACATCGATATTTCCCTCTGTCTTTTCCTCTCTCTTCCACTCTCTTTAAAAATCAATGTGTGGGGGGGGGGGGGCAAAGGGGATAAGGACACATATGTAATACCTTAATCAATAAAAAAAATCAATGGGAAAATATCCTCGGGTGAGGGTTAAAAAATAAAGAAAATAAAATTGATTAGCTATATCTTCTGATACTTACCTTCCTATTTCTATTGAAATATTACATTTATATCACTATATTTGACTTTTCATATTTTAAAATTATCTATTGACTATTATGGAAGATGAAGAGGGGCTCTTTTTTTTTTTTTTTACCAACACCTATATTTACTTTCTCTTTCTTAATTCTCTCAATATACTTATATCACAAATTGGAATAAAATCAATGTTTTGTGTTTATGTAAACAAAAGTGTAATTTAAAAAATGTTAACATTTTAATATAGTTCAGATCAGTGTGTTTAGTTCATTTCAGCCCCTTCACTGCCAAACCTGGAGGCAGGGACTGCTTCCATTTCTCTGCCTTCTCTGTGATGGCCAAAGTCTAAAGGTGTCTTTAAGCACCAGACTTTAAGCGTAACATTATCCTTATTTTTCTTGATCTGAACATATTTGACATCCGTTCTCCTCGCAATAAGCAGGAAGTCCTTGATTTCCTCAAGTTTTCAAGGCATGGCTAGCTAGGAGTGGGAAGCACGTGGCTGCCACAGCAAGCAGCGAGAAGCAAGGAAAACAAAAAAGAACAAAAGTGTAATTTTTTTACAGCTGAGTCATGTTGTGCCTTTCATCACATTTTATTTCTTGTATAACTTTTTTTGTTTTTCCTGGGGTTAATAAGTGCCTCGGTTTTATTTTACTTGCTAAGTTTTCTAGTTCATTATTACTAATTCATGTCCAAATTACCAACAGGAATATGAAACTCATTTTATTTTTGTCAAGCATATTTTGTCATCTATTGTTACTGGTGGCATCCTTCTAAGACCTGCAATGTTTTTCATTTAGACCATCACTAATACAAATGACCCTTTGAGTAAAGTTTTTAACAAAGGCATACCCTCTGGATAGATGGATTATAAAAAGGAGCTTCCTGAACTGACAAATTACAGAATAGTACTCTCTTTGGGAAGACCATAGTAAGTGTTTTCTTTCTGTAGGTTTAATGCAGCCATTCATCAGGATTGTGTCATGGCAAGCAGAGGGCAAGATAGATTTCGGCTTTAATATATGGCCACCAAGCTCGACACCTTTGGTCAAAAAACAACCTACACTACTGTATATAATGTACCTGTTCCTGTTCCTATTGTACTGGCTACTCCGTGGATATGTTGCATGATTTTCATTATGGAATTTTTCTTCTCTATCATGTTGGAAATTCCTCTCACCCCCCTCCTGTATTAGATCTTTTGCTTACTAGGTCCCAAGTATACCTCTTTCTTGGTTTATTCATTTATTTTATTTATTTATTCATTTTGTATGGAGAACATTCTTCAATAATTTTAAAAGAAAGGATGCATGAGAATTTGGGGGGATTTGGAAGCATGAGAAAGACGATTTTAGTCTCAGACTTGATTGATACTTTAGCTGGCTATAGAATTCTAGACTTGAAGTGATTTTTCCTAAGAATTTTGAAGGCATTATTCCATTATTTAATAGTTTCCATTGTTGCTATTGAGAACTTTGCTGCCCTTCTTATTTCCAAACTGTTGTACTTAACCCTTATTTCCCCCTTTTCTCTCATTCTGAAAGCTTCTCTTTATCCCTTGATGTTCTATAATTTTATGATGATATGCTTTGGTGTAAGAATTTGTAAATCCATTGTGGTGGATATTTGGTAGGCCCTTTCAATATAGAAATTCATGTCCTTCATTTTGGGGAAATTTATGGAATATTTTTTTTGATAATTTTCTCACCTCTATTTTCTTTTTCTGAGACTCCCATTAGTTAGATATTTATACTTTCTGTATTTATCCTTTAGATATTATTTTTTTCTTTCCTAGTTTCATCTCTGTAGTCATTCATTGTACTTTTTAGGTATTTTCTCAACTTTACCTTGAAAGCCTACCATTGAATATTTTTAATTCTGATATTATATATGCACATATACATATATATTAATTTCCAGGGGTTTAAAATTATTATTATTCTCTAAATGTACCTTAAAATACACCCTGTTTTTATTTCATGAGTATGTTTCTTTTACCTCTTTGAGGCTATTAAATTATAGGCAGTTTTTATTTTGTTTTGCTTTTCTTCTCTTCCCTGAATTGTCTTTGATTTTTTTTCAAGTCCTTTTTCTTGTGGTAGTTAATTCTGGTCTCTATACCCCATGTTACAGGCTTATTTTAAACCATTAACATCCTTTCCTGTCCATCAACACACACACACACACACAAAGGCAGTAAAAGACTGCTTGGAAACTTTGTGTGCATATTTGGGTCCTGTTGATTGGTAGACATCACTGAAGAGTAATAAGATAGAGACCAGGATGTTTTGTGGGAGACCCTGACTGCCAGAATCTGGAGTTATATTTTCTTAGGTTAGTCAGTTTCTTCAGAATCTCCAGCTTAGACAGCTGACCAATTAAAGACAGTTGTCAGCTTTCTGAAAGTCAAGATAGGGGATATGGCTATCTTCAAATTTAACTGGTTTGATTTAATAGAACAATGGTTTAAAACTTTTTATTATTGAAAATTTCAAAAATAGAGGATAAAAATAGAGAGGATAGTATGATAAACCCAGCTCCAAGAATTATCAATTTAAAGCCAGTCTTGTTTCAATGACTCTGTCCCCATATTATTTTATAGAAAATCCCAGACATTATTTAATCTGTAAATATTTAAATTATAAGATAAAAGGACTTTGAATGATCATAATATCATTAACTCGCCTAAAAATTTTATAATGTGCAACTAGTGCAGTACTTACATGTCACTGATTACTTCATAACTTCTCTTCTGCTCCTCCTCCTCTTTTTGAGTACTTGCAAGATTCAAATATATTGCAATTAGTTGATATATCTCTTAAGTTTCCTTTAGTCTATCCATTTTCCAACTTGCTATTTCTTTTTCTTTCTTTCTTTTTTTGGTTAATCCTCACCTGAGGATATTTGTTTTCCATTGAGTTTTAGAGAGAGTGGAGGGAGAGGGAGAGACAGAGAGAAACATCGATGTGAGACACATCGATTGGTTGCCTCCTTCATGCACCCTGACCAGTGTCAGGGAACCTGCAACCAAGGTACATGCTCTTGACTAGAATCGAACCCAGGACCCTTCAATCTGAGGGCCAACGCTCTATCTACTGAGCCAAACTGGCTAGGGCCCAACTTGCTATTTTTTTTTTTTAATTGAAGAAGCCAGATTATTTGCCCTCTCAGACTGGGGAAACTACACAATCAATAGCCTAAATCAGATTTCATCTCTGTGGTTCCTCTGTTCATAGTATTGTCTGTAAAATGGTGTTACATCTAGTGGCTTGATCAGATTCAGGTTGGATATTCTGGAAATATTAGCTAATAGAGTTTTCGGTTTTTGTTTTGTTTTGTATGTGTGTGTTTTGTATTTTCATCAAGGGGCACATAATGGTCTGTTGTCTCTCTTTTTGTGAAATTAACAGCCATTGATGATCATTGCCTAGATCTATTATTCCATTAGGGGTTGCAAAATGGTGATATTTTAATTCTATCTATTTCTTCTTCATTTATTAGCTGTACGACATTTATAAAGAGAAACTTCCCTTCACTCACTGTTTGGTTTTCCTGAAATGCAGTTCTTATAAGAAAAGCAGTAGAAATGTTTGATTTTTTTCTCTTTATTTACTAATTTCCCAAATAATGAGTTGGTTTCTTAGCATCCTACAAATAAAATAATAAAATGTTTCTCTTAAGTATAATTATGTAATCATGGATTTAAATATATTTAATGAGTTTCAATCCATTGTAGTTATTATTCTCACTGATGTTCAGTTATCTCATTTTTGAGCAATGACAGCCTCTAGTTGGCACCTAAGTCCTTTTGACCTGACTTTAGTAGGAGTGTGTAATAGCTTCCTTGCTTTCTGTTATGGCAAGATTTCCAGACACATCTTTCATTTTCCCAAAGAGTCCTGGTTCCTTTTAGTGCAATGTGGTATTAAAGCCCACAATCCGGGGACCAGGGGTGCTTATTGTTACTGAGTTGATTAGCTTCTTGCCTTTCTCAGTGGGTAGAGCTAGGAAATGGTTTTCAAAAGATAAAATGTATTGACTTATTACTAAGGCATCTAATTGAAATCCAGGACTACAGGGATTTTACTTATTTTCACTGATCTTCCATTTGGTTTTGTTTGTTTGTTTGTTTCTCCCACACCAAAAACTCCAAGAACATCAATGTCATCACTTATTTGCTTTATCAGTGTATGACCCACTAGGGAATGTACATATAGTAAATTACTAGGTTTTAAATTACTTGAAATAGTTTCTCTCCATGTGGTTATGATTCCAATACAATGAATATTTAGGTTCACTTATTTCATTTTGTGTCTGCCTTTTGGGGGGATTACTAACTTATTACTTAATTTTGTTGGCTTATTATATAAAATATGTACATAGTTCTAAAGTCAAATCTACAAAATAAGATATAATCAGTGAGGTAGCTTTTATCTTGTCCTCTCCATTTTATTTCTCCCTTCTTCAATAGATGAGCATTAAAAAAACCATTTTGGTTATCTTTCCATTTTGTAGCATGTAAGCAAATAAGTATATGTATTTATATTTCACTTTCCCTTTTTAGATAAATGGTTGCTTCTTATACAAATTTTTATTCACCTTAACATTGGTCTTTTAATAAAATTTATCTTTAGGAATGTTACCGGTTTATGTTGTGGCTCAACCTGCTCTCTGGTTTGCCTCTTATTATTGTGTGACATCATTGCCACACTCTGCCATTATGTGATGACATTGTTATGTCATCATTACCAAGTTAACACGATTACACTGTCAGGTTGTCCTTTGGTTGCCGGATTGTGTGCCTTGTTACAGTGTCACTGATTTACATGGTTATTTCATTACCACAATACAGCCCCGCATTATTAATTAGTGCATTGACCTATCATTTCCTGGTTCATATTAGTAAATTGTCATATGGTTAGCCTGTTTCTGAGTTACATCATTACACTATTATTACAAGCCCTACACTATCACTTGTACCTCATGACACACTTTACTGCATTATATTATTTAGGATCATTTGTTTCAGTATTATACTATCACTCTATCACACAATTACATTGGCCCATTCTAACTAAATGCAAATTTGGAGGATAGAAGGGTGGGGGCAGGAAGGTATCTTCCAATTCTACATCTTAAGGCCAATTTACTCCCAAGCTACTGCTCTGTAATTCTCTCTATTGGCCGTCATGCCCAGGCATGGCAAACTCAGGCATGTGTACTCAGTATATAAAGTCATGCTCATTGTTTCTCGTCTCAAGTCCGCCTCTCTTCTGATAGCCCTACTGATAGCCCTACCTCTACTGATAGCCCCACCAGCCACCCAGCCTCTTAGAACACAAACCGTGGAGGCAGCCATCTTCGCCCTATCTCTCTATCTCACCCTCAGATCCAATTGGCAGCCAAGTCCAGATATATCATCTTAGTGAGGCTGCCAATAGTCCTTTTAGGCATCATTGAGATGGAGCCCACTCAGCTCACCTTATTCTCCTCTGCCCCTCATGGGAGACTTCACAAATCTTTCTGCAGGTATCTCTCTCTCTCTCTCTCTCTCTCTCTTTCTCCTCCCTCTCACCCTCCCTCCATTTCTCATAACTGCACCAGCTTTCTAATGGTCTCCCTGCTTCAACCTTCCCTTCAGACACCTTGTCTGGCTGCCAGAATTAACTCGGCAAATAAAACTTTGCATCTGGCCATCGTTAGAAGCAGTCAATGACCATCCTGCCATCAGGGAAGGAAAAATGGCAAACTTAGTCTGGCATTCATTGCCCTATAAAATTGGTCTAAAATTTCATCTAATCAATATCAAAGTCCTGTCAGTTCAACTTCTGGTACATATATCAAGATCCATTTTGGAAAGTGCCCTTTCTAGGTGTTTATTCCCTCCTCTCCTTATCAGCCCATGCTTCAGACAACCCTCGTATCTACCTAGAGTATGTTTCTTCCAGACCCTTGGCTATGCTCTTCTAGGAAGCCCTCCCAGAAATTCTCCCTAGCATTCTAACCCCCAACTCTCAGTAGCCTCTCCCTTATCTGAACTCACTTAGCTCAGCTGTTTTGGGTCCATCTAATGGGGTCACAAGTTGACTATTTTCTGACAATTTCTTTTATTTTTTAAATATATATTTTATTGATTTTTTTACACAGAGGAAGGGAGAGGGATAGAGCGTTAGAAACATCAATGAGAGAGAAACATCAATCAGTTGCCTCCTGCACACTCCCCACTGGGGATGTGCCCGCAACCAAGGTACATGCCCTTGACCGGAATCGAACCTGGGACCCTTCAGTCCACAGACCGACACTCTATCCACTGAGCCAAACAGGTCAGGGCCTGACAATTTCTTATCTCTTCAGCCATCCGTCCTGTCTTGGCTACTAGGAGAGTTCTGACTCTGGGAAACTTGTCCCCAGAGTCAGACCGGGGATAGAGCCAAGAAAAAGCTGAGCCTTTATTCATTCATTTACTTATTCAATAAATATTTTCTAGTACCCATTAAGTGCCAGGCTCTAAGGATAAATACATGGACTCCATTCTTGTGAAACTTGCCATTTTGGTGGAAGTACAGACAATGCACAGGTAGGGTGAAATGTTGATGAATGAAGAAGTTTGGGAGCTGTGAAAGCTCATTAAGGGGTTGAGGAAGGCTTCCTGGAGGGAGTGACATTTAATCTAAGATTTCAAGGATGAGTAGGAAGGAGTTAGTCAGGTGAATGGTAGGAGTTGGAAGGTAGAAAGAGTTTTTTAGGCTGAGAGAGAAATAGCATGTGTAGAGCCAAAAGAGAAGGTCAATGGGGCTGGAGCTGAGAGAAGGGGAAGCATACTGGAAGTGAGGCCGGGCTGCTGGCAAAGGCTGGGGCTTTGTGCCTTCTCAATTAAGTTAAAAGTTTGGACTCTATCCCCTGCAGGCCCATGGTGGTCCACCAAAGAGTGTTAAACTGAATTTTGTGGTAGGGCGAAGGGATACAGCAGGGTATTATTTGTATTTTTAGAGATAACTCCAACTGCAAGTAAGGACCTAAATTAGGAGAGCAGGCAGAGCCACTGGTGGCCCAACCTTGGGTGATAGGGGGAAGCTGGAAGCAAGTGGCCCAGATATGTTTACATGAGGTTGAGCCGACAGGATGTGGATTCTGATTGGTTGAGAGGGATGAAGGAGAGGGAAAAGTCAAGGACAACTGGCAGGATTCTGACTTGAGCATTTGAGTGGAAGATGGTGCCATTATCTCAGATTAGAATCAATGGGTGGCGCAATCATGTTTTGGACTCCACACAGAGTCACACAAGATGGTTGAGGTTAATGATAGTGAAGTACAAGGAGTTATAGCTTCTAACCCTGTTGAAAGGTCAAAGGCAGCTTCCTGGTTGGGGTAGCTAATGGCAAGGCCATGACTAAATGTGGTGTATGGTTCAAGATAAGAAGTTGGGTTTAAGATTGGGATCTGGTGGGGCCTGGAAGCTGAGGGAGCAGGAGGCCTGAAGACTTGGAAGTGGATTCAGGGTGGCCCAAGTCCTGGGTGACTCTAGCCTTGGTTGGTGACAGACGGCTTGGTTGGGCTGGGCTGCCCTCTCCTCCTCTGATAATTAATCCCGCACGGGGGCCTCTGGCGATGACAGGGCTGTCTAGCGTGCACTTAAGCATTAAATGACCAATTTCTGTCAGACTAACTTCCCCAGCCTCCCCGTCCCCTCCTCTGCCGCCCAGCCCCCGTCTGCACCCCCTCCTTCCGCTCCCTGCACTCTGAGTTTTTCAGCAACTGATGGCTCCTGGTTCATTTCTGTGGAATTAATTGGTCCCTGAATGAATTCTGTTGACAGGGCAATTTATCATGTGTTTGGGCTGACAGTGCGGGTGTCGGGGGGTAGAGGGGGTAGGGAGATGAATGGGGGCCCTGAGATGAAGGGGGGAGGGGTCTGGGTTGGGGTGAATATTGACCATAGATGGGGGCCTGAGAGACACCAGCCCTAGGACTTAGGGGGCCATAGAGTACCCCCAATCATGGCTTCATTCTTTGCTATAGATCATTGATTCCTCAAGTTTGAGAGAAAACCCCAAATTGGAGAGGACCCACCAAACTTTGGCCTCTCCCCAACTCTTCAATCATCTCAAATGAGGGTGTCTTCACTGGGAAATTCAACATCACCCTACATTAACTCTCTGAAGGCTGGAATGGGGCCTGAAGCTCTGGGAAAGAATAAGGCTCAATGTGTGTGTGTGTGTGTGTGTGTGTGTGTGTGTGTGTGTGTGTGTGTGTGTGTATACTCATGCACTCAAGGAGCGAAGGACTGATTAGTCTGGGGGGTAAGGGGGCTGATCCCTAGGGAGTTGGGCGCTCAGCCGGCCTTGCTAACAGGGGCCTAAGGGACTAGCTAATTAGGATATTGGGATGGTTGGGCAGGAGGGGGTGTCGGGGAAGGCAGGAAATATAGTTGGCCCCAAATAGCTGCTTCCTTTGTCTTCTTCTCCTGATACCCTCAATGCACCCTCAGTGGTCCCCACTATTCTTCTCAATGCTCAAAGCCCCTACCTCTAAAACATCTGGGCAGACACTGGGAAGAGAGATAGAAAAGACAGTACTAACTCCCTATCTCCCAAGATGGGAGAGATGACAACAAATAAATAAATCTATGCCTACTCCTTCTCTAGCTTAAAAAGCTCCCCATCCTTTTTCCCATCTGAATGTACCCACCCCACCTCTACGAAACTTACTTGAACTTCTCCTGATCACAGAGATGACTTGAGAACCTACAGAATACAACTACAGATGAATAGAATGTCAAATGGAAGGAGCCCTAGAGGCCATCTGGTTGTACACACGAGGAAACCGGGCACACAGAGAGAAGGGGGCTTGTTGAAACTTACACAGTGACCTTATGAGCCAACTTCTAGGTTCCTTCTGCTATTGGTTTGGAGATGCCGCCATACATACATGCTTTCTGTTCCACCTCTAGGTTGCATATGGGTACTGGGAGTTCCTTGGGAGTCTGGGTCTTCTACAGGCCTCCTACCAAGTTTTGAGGCCATGCTTGGACACTTGGGGATGCACAGTCACAAAGGTCATACCATGAGAATGGGCCCAAGGTACTGCTGGGGTTCATCAAGTAAGGTGGCCGCATGGAGAGGGATGTAGATGAGGTGAGAGAAGGGAGAGCAGTGTAATCTTGGGGGGCCAGAATGCTACATCCTAAGAGATGGAGCCAGCCAGGGCAAGGGGAGCTAAGGATCTACTCATGTGACTCATGTGTGTTCTCCCTCCTGCTGCCTGGCAATGAGCTCCTACTGCTCTCAAAGACTTCTTTTCGAATCCCCAAGAAAAATGCTTCCAAAACTCTCTATCCTCCTCAAGGCTAGACCCAGCCCTGTTCCCTACACCCTCAGCAGACAACAGTTGTGTCTCCTGTAATTTCTCTGAACAACCCTGGCAGCCCCCTTTTTCTCATGACCCTCTTCTCCCCAGAATAATTTTCTGGTTCCTCCCCACCCATCACCCCTATGCCTCCACCATATTATTTCAGGCCTCCTTTCATAAGTCCCTCATGTCCATCTCTGAATAGCCTCTCTTCACCCTGGCTGCCTCCCATCCTCTGCCTCAGTCAGCAGGCTTGTCTATAACCCTTAGCCCGAAAGGATCCTCCCTCGAGCTCACTAACAACATATTCTGGCCCTCCTCATGTTCCCCCCTCTCCCAAACCTTTCAAAAGAATTATTTACACACTTCATCTTTCTATATTCTCAGGTCTTAGCCATCCCATCATTTCAACTCCCAGCAGCTCTCCCTCCACCCTCAGAAAGAACTAGCTCTCAGGTCACCAGGTATCCCCTATTCACCAAATCCAATGACCATTCCTTCAATCCTACAATAAAAAGCAAAATTTGGGTTATTCTTTAAATAATTATGCTTTATGTGTCAAGGACCTGGCTGTCTCTTGTCTCTTTACTTTTTTAAATTTAAATTTAAATATTATTTTTCAACAAACTCAAAATTACATAAAAAACTATACTCATTCTTACTCAGTCCCAATCCACACTCCTCCCTCCTCAGAGATAGCCATTTTCATTAGATTGTTGTT
>NW_005371709.1:177057-181376 GCF_000412655.1 Myotis brandtii
ATTCTTATTTTCCTTCTTTCTTGCACAATGTCTCCACTGTTCTTCAGCAAACAGAACAAAAATCTGTCATCATGGAGTTAACATTCTAATGGGAGAGGACAGGACCTAAACCAATAAAGCATAACCTGTCAGGAGGTAGTAAAGAATGTGGAGAAGCAAGGGAAGGGAACAGAGAGCGATGGTGGGTGTACGCTATTTTACGTAAGTTAATGAGGGAAGGCCTTGTTGGAAAGGTAACACGGGAGCAGAGACCTTAAGGAAGCGGGGAGCCAGTCTATCTGGATCACATGAAGTGCAGATGCCTTGGGAAGGCTTGTGCTTGGTGTAATTAAAGCACAGAGGCCAGTAGGCTCAGAGCACAGTGAGCTGAGGAGGTAATGGGAGGTGAGTTAGGAGTGGCAGTGGGAGTCAGGGAGGGTGGGAGTGAGAGGGCAGACAGCCGAAACATGTCGGGCCTTGTAGATCAGATTTAGGATTCTGACTTTGAGGGGGAAGAGGAGCCACTGGAGGCCTCTGAGCAGAGGAGGGTTATGATCTGCTCTACATGTTGGGAGCATCACTCTGCTGCTGGGGGAGAATAGACTGGAATGGGAGGGGGGTAAAGATGGAAATAGGAAGGCCAACTAGGACTTCTTTTGCAAGTCCAGGTGAAGGATCCAGGCTTGGACTGGCATGGTATAGTGCAGATTGTTAGAAGTGGTCAAATTCTGAACCTATTTTAAAGTCAGAGCTGTCTAGTTTTGCTAGTGGATCAGATATGGGATGGGAAAGACAGAAGCAGTCAATGAAGCGGTGCTTGACTGAGATGAGGAAGACTTGGGGAATCCCCTTAGAGCAGTGGTTCTCAACCTGTGGGTCATGATCCCCTTGGCGGTCGAACGACCCTTTCACAGGGGTCGCCTAAGACCATCCTGCATATCAAATATTTACATTACGATTCATAACAGTAGCAACATTACAGTTATGAAGTAGCAACGAAAATAATTTTATGGTTGGGTCACAACATGAGGAACTGTATTTAAAGGGCCAGAAGGTTGAGAACCACTGCCTTAGAGTTTCCATTGGGCTTTGCTACTAATGGTTAATGGCCTTATTCTCTCTATACTTCCTAGTGCTGTGTCCTGAGAGAGAGGGAATCATTGAATCAGCTTGGAGTCAGTCATTGGCACAGATATGGCAGGAGGAGGTTGAGTGGGACAGCTTTCTTAAGGAAGCCATGGTATTCAGTGATGAATACCATTTTGACATTTCTAGCATGGTGTCCTGGCACTCAACTATTTTAAAGCTTCATCTCCTGCCACCTGATGCTCCAGCCACATTCTATCTGGTATATTTCCCTGCTTCCATGTCTTTGTTCCTGCTGTTCCCTCAACCCAGGACACCTTTCTTAATCTGTTTATAACTGCCATACTTGGTGTAGCTCAACTCTGGGAGTGGGCTGGGGATAGGTCTAGCAGAGTCAGAATTGGGTCAGTTATGGAGAACAGGCCTTATTTGTGTTTGGGACGTGTATATGGGGCTGAAGTTAGAACAGGCAACTGCTCAAAACAGAACATGTTTCGGGGATCCTCAGGCTGATTCCAAGCAGAAACCAACACCCCAGGAGAAACAGCATGAAAGCGTCTGTACAGAGGTGGTCACTCTCAACAGTGGCACTCTCACTGTCCAATTTGGTGTGGGGAGACCAGACATAGAACAGAAGGTAAGGAGTTCTGGTGGGAACCAGGTAAAAGGCCCTGACTCCCAATTTGATGTGTTAGGCAAAGCAGTGTTCCCAGTCTTGGAGCACCTGGAAGCAAAGCCAGGGACTGGGGGTCAGATAGCCTGCTATGTATGATGAGGGCAGCTTTGACTGGGCCAAACCAGTGCCTTGACAACTTCCAGGAACTTACCTGCTAGACATCAGGCAGTGGTCAGGAGTTCTGCCATGCTGGGTTTTGATGGGTTCTGAGCAGGATTTCAAAAGTAGGGTGAACATCTCCATGGGGGTACAAAAGAATCCATTTATCATAGAGAACATTAGAGCAGCAGTCACCAACTGGTGGTCCGCGGACCACTGGTGGTCCGTGAGGTCTGAAAGGTTGGCGACCACTGCATTAGAGCTTCTACGTCTATGTATTCCAACCTCATCTTTTTACTATTTTATGTCTTATGAAATTCATAATTTGTTAGTCCAGTTGTACATTTGTGGAGTTTATAAATAACTACATATTTAAATAAATAGATTATACTAGAGGCCTGGTGCATGACATTGGGAAACTGGGGGGGTCCCTCAGCCTGGCCTGTGCCCTCTCGCAGTCTGGGACCCCTCAGGGGATGTCTGACTGCCTCAGAGGTGGGAGAGGTTCCCACCACTGCTCCCCAGCTGTGAGCCTGGCTTCTGGCTGAGCAGTGCTCCCCCTGGGGGAGTGCACTGACCACCATGGGGCAGCTTCTGAGTTGAGTGTCTGCCCCCTGGTGGTCAGTGCGTGTCATAGTGACCGGTTGTTCCGCCCTTCTGTTGATGTGCATATTAGCCTTTTATTATATAGGATTGGAGGTACACGTTAAGAATTCTTTTTACTGGTAGGATGTATGATTTAAAATAACTTTGAAGATCACCCTTCCAGGAAAATGACAGTCAAGAGGGGCAGTACCAAGCACGGTCAGAAGGTGGGACTGTCATTTGCTGAGGTGGGGAATTGGGAGGGGCCACAGGGGAGAGGGAGGAAGAAGGAGATGGACTCAATTAGGGGCTTGCTGATTTGTTGGGGATCCTGCACATCCTCCTGAAGTGTCAGAGGGGGCGAAGCTAGGCAAATCCGGCTTGGGGAAGGAAAGGCCCCTGGGGTCCTGGAGGGAAGGAGGTGTCTGGGACACACTGCTCCCAGCCAAGAGCATGCCCTGGCAGCTCAGAGCATCAGGAGCCTTCCAGGAGGGAGGAGGCCCAGCGAAGAGCTGAGTTGGGACAGTATCCCAGGGGCAGAGAAGGAAAAGTCTCCACGGGTGAGATCAGGTGAAGGCTGCAGCCTTTAGGGGGGGCTGGAGTTGAGGGGTTGTTGAAGGGATCGAGAGAAGACCCTTCCAAGTATTTCAGATGCTGCCTGGGCAATCCTGGACAATCACCCATCCTTCCCCCAAATGGGAACAGACACGGGATAGACACAGATCCCCGCCCCTCCGCACAAGAGCAGTGAGAATGCCCGGAAAAAGCAAACAGTTCTCCCGCTTCCCCCGACCCGGCCCACCTAGGAACATCTAGACCCACCCAGTCCAACAGAAATGGAAGCACCTACGGACCCACAGACTCCTCTCGGGACACAACCAGGCCACACCAATCCTAATTGCTGCTGGCGAGGGCCCGGGCGCCGCAAGACACAGGGGGCGCGCGAGGTCCCGCGAGCTGGCAGGTTCTACCCGAGCCTCCGCGGAGCTAAGTGTCGGCAAGGAAACTTGTGACCAGCGTCTGCGGTCTCCGCGGTCTCAGTGCAGACTTGCGGGATGAGATTGCGGCTGCGCGGAGGATTGGAGAAAGGAGGCAGGACAGCAAGCCATCCCCACCCTCCACCCACGGGGAGAGGGCCTCTGACCCCTAAATCTGGGAGCGGGTGGAGAGGCAGGGCGACCATCGGCCTGCTATAGATGTGTACCCCGAAGTGATTCTTAACGTTTTGGAAAGCTCCTTGTCCCAAGGGCGGGTGACTACGGAAGGGCCCGCTGGTCTGGGCCTTCGCCTGCTTTCAGCTGCCGCCACGAGGGTCCTGGTAAAGGGGTGGCAGTGGGAGCGTGGCTGGGAGGGTCACTGAGGGGGTTATCTGGGATCCACCAGCGGGAGGGGAGGCCTGTCCCAGAGACAGGGAGAGACAAACCTGGAGCCATGGGGAGTGACATACAAAATTTTATTATTATTTATTTATTATTATTATTATTTATTTCTCATGTGCACAATAAAAAAAAGGAAGAAAAAGAAAAGAATCAAAACGAACCGACGCGCTTCAAGTGGCCAAGGAGACCAGAGCTACAGGGGGGGCTGTCTCTCGAGGGTTCGGCTGGGTCTTGGCGCTGGTGCCCCCCCAGGACTGGAATGGGTCGAGCCTCGGAGTTCGAACCTCGGTGCCCTTGCCGCCCCGCTCAGGCCCCTGGAGCCTGGCTAGGCGCCGGTTGTTCCCTTAAACTATTCTCTTTTCTCGTTTTCCTTTTTAAATAAAAAAAAGGCTCGAAGGGGAGAGAGATCTGGGCGAGGACGCCAAGCCTTTCGTATTTGTTTAAGAATTTTTATTTATTTATTTATTTTCACTTTTATTGACTTTGTTTCTGTTATTTCGAGTCGTCACGATCCA
>NW_005371709.1:181816-182166 GCF_000412655.1 Myotis brandtii
GCTGCACCGGCCTGGCGGCCGGGGCTGGGCGGAGGAGAGGCCGCGGGAGGGACAGAGACAGAGACAAAGACGGAGAGAAACGGACTGCGGAGAAAGAGATGGAGAGAGGGGAGAGATGCGCAGGAGAAAGATGAGCGAATGAGAACATGGAATTACAGAGAAACAGCCAACAAAACAGAGGCGAGAGGAGTCCACAGGACCATGTTCGTCGTTTTGCATAGAGATTTCTTTTCTTTCGTAATTTTTTTTTTTTGTAACATAAAAAATGCCCCCCTCCCCCAGGACGTGCTGTGCTTCAGTGGGCGTGTAGCTGTGTCCCCCTCCCCCCACCCCCCAGCGAGCGGCGACTC
>NW_005371709.1:182369-182713 GCF_000412655.1 Myotis brandtii
GGGCGGGGCGCGGGGCGGGGTTATATACACTGGGGTTCGCCTTCGCACGACACACATCGTCTTTCTACAGAGCAGCAGCCTGTTGGGCTTTTGTTTTTTCCTTTTTGCAAAGATCATCATATTAAATAAATGTAGACTTTTTTGCGGTTCTGTCCAGTTCCTGCCGGAGGAGGAGCTGGGGGTGGGGTGGGCGCCCCCCGCTTCCACCCCGCCGCAGCTCAGACCCTGCTCCTGCCGACGGCAGATCCGGAGTCTGTGTCGGGGGAGGGACGCACTGGAGAGCCTCCGATGGGTGGTGAGACAGGGAGCAGCGATGCAGAGCACCGTGGGTCGGGAGAAGGACG
>NW_005371709.1:182724-183076 GCF_000412655.1 Myotis brandtii
CCGGGCGCGGGGCGGGGTTATATACACTGGGGTTCGCCTTCGCACGACACACATCGTCTTTCTACAGAGCAGCAGCCTGTTGGGCTTTTGTTTTTTCCTTTTTGCAAAGATCATCATATTAAATAAATGTAGACTTTTTTGCGGTTCTGTCCAGTTCCTGCCGGAGGAGGAGCTGGGGGTGGGGTGGGCGCCCCCCGCTTCCACCCCGCCGCAGCTCAGACCCTGCTCCTGCCGACGGCAGATCCGGAGTCTGTGTCGGGGGAGGGACGCACTGGAGAGCCTCCGATGGGTGGTGAGACAGGGAGCAGCGATGCAGAGCACCGTGGGTCGGGAGAAGGACGGGCAGGAGGGA
>NW_005371709.1:183184-183444 GCF_000412655.1 Myotis brandtii
CGGTGGGTGCGGGCTGCTGGGGCCTGCGTGCCTGGGGTCCCAACCTCGGAAAGACCAGACGACCCCCACCTTCCCCGCTAGAGCCCAGCCCCCACTCCAGTCCACCTTTCGGGGCGGGGCGCACTCGGAAGGCGGGGGCAGTGCGGCTGGCGCGGGTGCGAGGGCTTTTCCCGAGGGTTAGGCAGGAGGCTCTTCCTCCCGCAGAAAACCAGTTTGTTCTTCATTTCCTTTGCCCAGGCCCTGCGGCGAGGCCTCCTGGC
>NW_005371709.1:184138-184454 GCF_000412655.1 Myotis brandtii
GAGGGGGGCCTCCCTCCCTCGGGGTGGGCGGTCAGACAGGGACGATGTGGAGGCCGAAGCTGTCGGCCTGGAGCTTGATGTGGTCCCCGCGGTAACTAGTGGCGGTCATAGGCAGCGGCAGCAGCGGCAGGGGCGGAACCCCGGGGGGCGGCACTATAATAATAAGGGGAACCTGGAAGTTAACACAGGAGAAGAATGGGCTGGGTGAGAGGACAAACAGGAGAACAAAAAGAGGAAAGCAAAGCAAAGACCTCCCGGGGCTCGGGGCAGGCAGACCTGGGCTGGGCTGAGGGGCTGGGAGAGCTGCATTCCCTGG
>NW_005371709.1:184610-230794 GCF_000412655.1 Myotis brandtii
AGCTGCCTGCTGCCGGGTGGCGTACTCACTTAGTAAGGCGGGGTTGCTGAATCTCCAAGCCTCGTTGTAGGCCGTGTACTGGGGGTGGCTGTACGGGTTGCCGGAGAACTCGCTCCCTGCGGGAGGGTGGGGGAGTGGGATCAGACACGCGCAACACCGAGGCGGACCCGATGTTGCAGGCTGTGGGCCAGGCGAAGGCGGAGCAATCCACTGAGACCGCGTGGGGAGAGCCCTGGGTGCGTGTGTACACGGTGGGGGGGGGGGGGGATGCAGCTGCACCCACGACCCTCGCACACGGGAGTGGAGAGACCTGCGGGGCGGTGCTCCCCTAGGACACCTCGCGGGGGCGTTTCTGGCAGCCGAGAAGGGTTTATTCTGGGTCCAGGCACGCCTACCCCGCTGTGTGGGAGGACAGGGTCTTAGCGCAGACTCTGGTTCTGGGAGCCATAGCCCCCCGGGGTGGAAGCGGGGGAGGGTGGCGAAGAAAGGCCCTGGGGACACTTTGTCCCAGAAAGTCCTAAAAATGGCATCTTAGTACTGTGCCAAAGCAAAGGGCTTGGGTTCTGCTGGGAACCCCCCTCCCACCTTTCCCTCGGAGAGACCGGACTTGTGGGGCACGCAGCAGGGGAAGGAGGTGGCGGGCAGCAGGTGGACTGCCTGCCCAGCCGTGAGCGGTGAGCAGAGGGCCCCGTGGGCTCCCAGCCCGTCGGAAGCCGCTTCACTCCCTCCACGGGAGAAAGGCCACATCTCCGGGTTTCCCCCTCGCCCTTTCTCCTGTGTGATGACCCCAGACTGTTTACAGTGATCCCTAACCGCGGGTTAAGTAGAGGAGAAGGGGCCCCTCTCGGAGAGGGAGCTGGGGTGGGGGTGGGGGATGCAGCCACTGGAAAGCCTGTTTATTGACGAGGAGGGAAAGCATGCGTGCAGCAGGATAATGAGCTTCTGAGCTCAACTGTGACCAAGAGGAACTGAGCTATCTCCTTCCCCATCGCTAATGAAACAAGTGTAATTTCCTCATCAGCACTAGATTCTGTTTAACGACTCCCCCCTTGCCACCACGAGCTCTCTGCGCTCCCCTCATCCCCACCTCCTTACAGACTCCCCCCTCCCTCACCCCAGCTCTCCAAGACCTTCTCCAGCCCCCAAGAGCTCACTGCTGGGACCTTCCTGGAAGAGTCTCCTTGCTCTCAACACTTCTACTCCCCCTACCCCACATCTGGGTCTCCTCACCCACACCCCTCAGCTCCTCCTACCCAGTTCCTCTAAGTCTCTTCAGCCCCCATTCTACCACACTCTGCAGCAATGCCCTCTCAGCCATGCCCTTCCCCCAACTCTGCTTATCCAGGCTGTCCCTGGATGGACAGTCCAGGAAGGGGGCCAGTCACCCTTTTCCACCCACCCTCCTCCCATGAGAGCTGAGCTTCAGGGAAGGGGCACACAAGAAGGCAACCATGGGAGCGGGTGCAGGCCCAGTGAGTCTCATCCTTATTAACCAAGAGTTTTCCGGTGTTGAAGCAAATAGGTGCTTCAACTCTCTTTGGCTTCAAGTCTGGCTCCAATCTGAGGTGAGGGGTCGGGAAGAGCACAACACCAGAGCCTAAGGGCGACCTCTGCCTCTCTGATTCACACAGCCTAACCCAGCTGCGCCCAGCCAGGGGATGGTCTGCACTCTGAGGAGCGAAGAGCCTGGTTCCTCTGAGGACATGTGGGGTGCTTTAGCTCATTTCTCTGGAGCTAGCCTCTCTGGTTCCTGCCATAGCCTGTCCCCTGTTCCTCTTTCATTTGGGGTGGGGTAGGTTCCCTCTTCTCTCTGGGGTGGGGTAGGTTCTTAACTCTGGTCTTCCCTGTGGGTTGGTGTGGACCAGGGTGGCTTTGTCTGAGTGACTGACATGTCTCTGGAAATGGTTCTTGGATCCAAGTTTCCATGGAAACCAGGGCAGGCTCTTCCAAGCAGTGTCAGCTGGCTGGGGGTGGGCTGGGGCACTGAGGGTGGAGCTGAGGCTGAGTGCTCCCCGGGCACAGGCTTGAGTGGGTGGGCCCTGTGAAGGGGCCATGACATACAGTGGGATGCACACAAGGGGCACTCTGCAAGCTCCTTCCCTAGGTTGCTTATGAAAGAGGATGAGGGACCAACTGCAGCTCTAGGGAGAGTGAGGGGTAGAATAACAGTGGTTTGCGGGGAGGGGATGTTGGATCTCTTCCCACCCCCTCAGCCTAAAGACCACTCAGCAGCTCACCCACAATTTAGTTACCCCCTCATAAATTAGGCAGCTACAGCATTGTCACCTACCAGGCACCATTCCTGCCAGGGTGGAGGTGGGGTAGCTTCCCTGGCCAGTGGGGGGCACGTGAGGGGGGTAACCAGGCAGAGTGGTGCTCGCCATGTCACGACCTGGAAAAACACAAAGGGGAAGGCATGAGGCCTGGCAGAGAGGGGCCTGCCTCTACTCACACCAGGGCACTCCATGGGAAGAGAACCCTTGGAGAAGAAAGAGCTGTGTGTAGACAGAGATGCATGTGATGAGCAGATCCGGGTGTGCCTTTACAAGTGGATGAGCTCGTGACCTACATGTCTGTCCTATGATCAGCTGTGTAGGCACCTCCACTCTGTGTAGCTCTTTCTCGGTGCGTGTGTGTGTACGTGTTTGCCTTTGCTTGTGTCTCTTTGTAGCCCAAACCCAGATGGAGAAGGGCGGGAGGATGACCTGGCTTTACGCTTCCTTCCCAGCAAGGTCTTCAGCTGTGGTCTCTCCAGTAACCAAATGCACCTCTATGATCTTGCTCATCTCTCTCCTCCCTAACACCCTACCTTTCCTTCAGGTTTGGAAGATACCCCCCACCACCCACATGGGATAATGGGTCTTCCTTTTCCTCTCCAAGAGATGCTGCAGGTGCTGGGCCTGGCCGGTGTGGAGAGCAGGGGGCCAGCCAGTGAGCTATTCTGCTGTTAGTGTTTATGGCATTTAAATGACAGAAAACCATCTCCGAAGTGAATCAGAAGCTTTTGAGCCAATAGTGCAAGTGGATCAGATCAAGTTCCAAAATCTGCATCCTCCCCTCCCTGTCCCCGCCCCCCCCTCCCCCAACTGATGACATCTGTCCTGAGAGTCCTCTATTAGCTAGAGCCTGGAGAGTGGGAGGCAGGGCTTTCCTTAATGGGAAGGCAAATCAAGTCAACATTAGGGAAATACCCATGGTCCACAGACATCTCCTCTTCAACATACCTGCACCTGAGTGAGCGGCCTCCTTCCCTGCCTGTCCCCTTTACCACCAGGAAGAGGTTACCACCTCCCTTTGCATTTTTCCCCCTTTGCATTTTAGTATGCTCCAATTGCTAATCATAATAATTTTCCCTCATGCTCAGGCCAGTTTGGCTCAGTGGTGAGAGTGTCAGCCCACGACTGAAGGGTTGCTGGTCTGATTCTGGTCAAGGGCAAGTACCTTGGTTTCAGGCTCAATCTCTGGCCCCTATCAGGGCGCGTGCAGGAAGCAACCAACCGATGTGTCTCTCTCGCATCGATGTTTTTCTCTCTCTGTCTCTCACCCTTCCATTCTCTAAAAACCAATGGGAAAAAATATCCTCAGGTGAGGATTAACAACAACAAAAATCGCCCTCTTTCTTCTCCCACACTTTCATGCCCTAGACCAGTGATGGCGAACCTTTTGAGCTCGGCATGTCAGCATTTTGAAAAACCCTAACTTAACTCTGGTGCCGTGTCACATATAGAAATTTTTTGATATTTGCAACCATAGTAAAACAAAGATTTATATTTATTTTATATATTTAAATGCCATTTAACAAAGAAAAATCAACCAAAAAAAATGAGTTCGCGTGTCACCTCTGACACGCGTGTCATAGGTTCGACATCACTGCCCTAGACACTACTTCCTGCTCTCCTGGGTCCCATTCATCCTCTCCAAATTCCCTTTATCCTCCTCTTCATCCAGTGCCACTCTCCCACTCTAGTGCCTCTGTCCAACGCTGGGAAAGCAAGGTGTGGCTGGAGGAAGTTATGGAACTATGCATATCTGGCCCAGTTCACTTTCACTAATCCTCATCCTCTAATGTCTATTCCAAAGTCAGTCCCTCTCTCTCTCTCTCTCTCTCTCCTTGCCACTCTCACCTTGAAACTGACCTCTCCTCCTACTTTTCTGAGTTTCCTCATCCCCACCTTAACATATCTGAGTGATTCACCTTTCCTACCCTCAGACTACAGAGATACAGTTCAAATTTCTGTATTTCTAGCTTCCTGCTGAACATTTTCATTAGCTGTCCCACTGTCACCTCACACTTGACAGGAATAAAAGCTGATTCACTGTCTCCATTATCAGTTCTACCAACAACTTACTTGAAGACCATGAGACCAAAAATATTGGAGTCTTTCTTGACATGGCCTTTTCCCTCCCCCTCCATATGAAGTCAGTCACCAAGTGTGCCCAGTTCCTCTTAGCAATGTCTGTGACATCTGTCCCTTCTCCATTTCCTCCAACACCTCCACAGCTCAGCTCCTAAGACCTGCCCTTGGTTTGCCACAACAATTTTCTTGCTTCTATTCCCCGCCTCTACATTCTTCCCTCTCAGGTCTCTCCCAAGTGTGGATGCTTGGCTTGTCCTCATAAAACATTGCTCTCAACACTTCCCTTGTAAAAACCATCATTGATTCTGTGTAGACTACAGCGTGAATCTAAACTCTGCCAGGCTTTCACAGCGTCCCAGGAACTCCTCCCAGCCAGCTTCCTCAGCTCTGATTTGCACCCCTCCTGGTTTAGTTTGACTGTTTTCACTGGCGTGTTGCTGTGAAACCTCTGTGCTTTTGCCATATCATTTTCATCTTACTCATAGCTTCCTTCTCCTTCCAGCTCAAACCCCTACTATTCTACCCTTCAGAGTTTATCTCTCCTAAACTTCTGTAGCGTCTGTGCTCCATGGATGAGCACGTCATTATATTTCATATTATACCAGCCCTGTTGTTTCGTATCATGGCTTGCCTCTTCAAGCAGATCATAATCAAACTGAGGGTCCTGTCTTCTGTGCTTTCTTGCACAGTTGAGAAATGGTAGGTGCTCAATAAATACTTTTTAATTTTCTATCATTCTATGCATTTATAGCCAACAAAAACAATAGAGAGGGCTATATTGTTTTTTAATTGTTTCATATTTGTTGGTCTCCTTTAAAGAGGTAAAGGCTGGGACAAATGTAAATGTTTGAATCTGCCTTTTTCTCTAAAAATAGTTTGAACAGTGGATTATGAGTGTTTACAGGTTAACGAAAGATTAACAGTAAGGGACTCAAATATTGTGACTCAGCTTTCTCATGCAATAGAATAGTTTTTCTCTAACCTATCTATTATAGCCAATTTCTTACACTGTAAAACTCAAGAATAAACAACAGAGTGGAACTATTAAACAAGAGATTGCTTTAGACTCCCAGAGAGATAGCAGAAAGAATCTGTTTGCTTTGTTGTGGGTTTTCTTTCATTGACTTCTATTGTCAATAAATGGTCTACTCCTTCTGACCACCTCTCAGAGAAGTGGACCTGAAATGGACAATGACAGCCATATCTATCAATTCCTAGAGAGATTAATAATATGACATATATTGGTCAAAAACAGACCAAGACAGCCCTAGCTGGTTTGGCTCAGTGGGTAGAGCATCGGCCTATGGACTGAAAGGTTCCAGGTTCGATTCTGGTCAAGGACATATACCCGGGTTATGGGCTTGATCCCCAGTAGGGGGTGTGCAGGAGACAGCTGATCAATGATTCTCTCTCATCATTGATGTTTCTCTCTCTCTCTCTCTCTCTCTCCTCTCTGAAATCAATAAAAACATATTTAAAAAGAAAAAGAAAAAAGGACCAAGACAGAGGAGAGTTAAAGAGAATGTAAAAGATTTAGAAACCCAATTCCTCTTGGTCTTGTGATCTTAATGTACACAAAGCAGCTAGGAAAAGAAGTATGCTTCTTTCTTAATAAACAGGAATTTAAATGCATCTGAATTCTGATTTTCAGCTGCATGGTTTCCACAACCTGTCACACATGAATTCCTTGTAATATGTTTTTGTCACACAATCCCGTCCTTAGCTTCAGAGGCTGGATGACTGGAAAGGTGTTTCCAGCTAACCTGGAGGCACACCTCCAGGGTTTTTTGTTTATTTCCACTGGATATTTTTTCTTGCCAACTTTTATTTCCACTGGCTTTTTCTTTTGCCAACTTTCAACATATAGACACTTTGGCATGCTGAAGGTCACCCACAGAACTGTTGCCTGAAAGAGACATTTCTGAATTCTACTTTAAACACGGAATCTGTAGAGTGCTATTCAGACTTTTTTTTTGTTATTGTTAATCCTCACCTGAGGATATTTTTCCATTGATATTTAGGGAGAGTGGGAGAGAGAGGGAAAGACAGAGAGAAACATCAGTGTCAAAGAAACACATTGATTGGTTGCCTCCTGCATGAGCACCAACCAGGGCCCAGGCCAGGGAGGAGCCCTTGGCTGAAATCAAACCCAGGACCCTTTGGTCCGCAGACCAATGCTCTATCCACTGAGCTAAATCGGCTAGGGCCAGACTTTTTTTTTAATAGTCAAGTTGTCACTCTATTTTTTTTTCTCAAAATGAACTTTAAAAAAAATTTAAGTAATATTGGTTTATAACATTATCTAAGTTTCAGGTGTACAACATTATCATTCAATATCTTTATTTATTTGAAGAACATAAAAACACCTATTCAAAAAGATATATGCGTTTCTATGCTCATTGCAGCATTATTTATAAGATATGGAAACAACCCAAGTGTTCATTGACTGATGAAGGGATAAAGAAGATGTGGTATATATACAATGGAATACTACTCAGCCATACAAAAAGATGAAATATTGCCATTTGTGACAACATGGCTGAGCCTCGAGGGTATTATGCTAAGTGAAATAAGTCAGGCAAAAAAGGGCAAAAATTGTATGACTTCACTCGTATGTAGACTATAAAACAAAAGAAGGAACAAGTGAACAAACAAAACAAAAATCAACTCATAGATACAGATAGCTTGGTGGTTATCAGACATTTTAGAATGTGCGAGAAGAAACCCATGATGAGGTAAAACATGCACGCTTCCGGATGGTCAGCATACAGCTGTGCTGCTGCTGCTCCAGATTCTGGAACATCAGTATCACCACAAAGAGGTGCCTGTTCAGGACGCCTAAGCCAACAAAGGTGCAAGCTACTGCATACAAAGCACTCTCAATGGCTTCATTAGTACACAGGTGACACCTGAAGAGCAGGAAAACATTGACCAAACTCTTGCCGGAGCCATATATTCTCTGGGAACACCATTGTCAATAATGGAAAACACATACTGCAGGAAGTTTTCAAATTACTAAGACTGTCATACCATTTGCCCAGCAGCATTCTTTGAGCAAGCCTCTTTTAGTGAGAGAATATGAATGGGTAATGGAATCAGTGCAAGGAAGAATCGACAGAGCACTGGGTCTTGTGTTACTACAGACAGATGGACAAATGGGAGTGGAGACAAACTCTAAAACTGTAAGACAGCACAGCCACCTCCTTAAACAAGCAAAAGCTTAGAAAGAGAGAAAAAACCCCAGCTACACAGCAAAATACATCAGTTATAAAATATGTGCCATCCAACAGGAGATAGGAAGCAGTAAAGCATTTGCTTTGCTCACTGACAATGCCGGTAACATAAAAACAGCACCAAGAATCACAAATGGATAAAATGCCACATATTACAAGGGGATGGACATTTCATGTTGGAGACTTGCTTCCTAAGATTATAGTTTTAAAGATGGAAGAGCCTTTGAGATGATCAGTCTAACTTGCTTGCTTTAAAGTTGAGAAAATGGAGGCACACAGAGCCAGAATGACTTTCCTCTGGCTCCAGAGCTAGTAAATGACAGAGCCAAAGTTTGAAGCTACGTCTGTACCACACTACCTTATAATGATGACATGAAGCCAGGTACTCCCAAAAGAGCCAAAGAAAAGGAAAAGAAGTCATCCAACAAGCAAAATCTCATATTGCCACGGCCATCGTTAAGATGAGACAAGAAAAAGGAGGACACAAAGAATAAAATACTGACACTGAAAGTCTGCAGTAAAGCTCCATGGGGTGGAGTATTAATCTCCTTTGAGAGTTTTCTAAAAAACAAAGAGGCTCTTCAAGAAACAGTAGTAGTTGAGTCTCTTAAAGTACCCAGAAGTGTTAGAAGCACTGTACTTGATGAGGATGCCTTCTCAGTTCAACTGCAGAAGTCCCTGAAGATTCTAAAGCCAATTTCTACAGCAATCACTACATCTGAATCAGACAGTGCACTTTTGTCAGGCATTCCCTACCAAATGGGCCAGATCGAATCAACTGTTTTGGAGAGAATCTAAGTGAAGTTGCTCTTACAAGTACAGAGAAAAGCAAAGTGAAAGACCGTTAAGAAATTGGAAAATTTCAGTCACCAGATAACTTATGCTATTTCATCTAAGATTCAAGGGCAGGCTTGTGTTTCTACTTGTACTTAGGCTAGCCAGCATTCATTGAGCACCTACTATATGCTAGGCACTGTCCTAAATATTTTCTGTGTATTATCTCATTTAATGCTCATATCAACCTATGGCAGCGGTTCTCAACCTGTGGGTCTCGACCCCTTTGGGGGTCGAACGACCCTTTCACAGGGGTCGCCTAAGACCATCGGAAAACACATATGTAATTACATATTGTTTTTGTGATTAATCACTATGCTTTAATTATGTTCAATTTGTAACAATGAAATTGGGGGTCACCACAACATGAGGAACTGTATTAAAGGGTTGCGGCATTAGGAAGGTTGAGAACCATTGACCTATGATGTTGATCTGTTTTTAATCACCATTTTATAGATGAGAAACGGAAACTCGGAGGCGCTAAGTATTATGTTCAAGATTTCACAGCTAGTACATGGCAGAACCTGGACTACAGAACAAGCAGTATACTTGGGTGATTCTAGAATGACAGTCTCAAATATTGTAGACCCAGGAAATACATACTAGTAGCTATTTGGTCCAGGTAATTAACCTGGGATTATGCTGAGCAAATTCTTCCTATAACAGAACATCTTGTCACTTATTGTTTCTTGCATGTTTCAGGTTCTTCCATTTTCCACAACAAGGGTTCACTGATCCTGTAGGAATCCATTGCCGTGCTTTGGGGAGTCCCGTATAAAGTCATACATTAAATGTTTATATATAAATTATATCTAGATGGCTTTTAGCATAGTCTCAAAAGTATTCATGACCCAAAGATTAATAAGCAGTATTTATAAAAGACCAAAAGAACCTCTGTTCTTTGGTGTAGGAAAGGCACTGATTTGTTTGAAGCCACTTGAACGGTACTGATAAACAAGATCATACAAAGAACAACAAAATAACACGTGAAGAAGCAGAGAAGCTTATCTCAAGTAAAAAAAAATGTCAGAATTTAGAAGACCAAGGAAATGATAAAGAGGAAGCTGCCAAAGCAGAGGGATGCTTCGGCTCAGTGATGGCTCAGACAGCAAGACTTATTAGACATAGATTTATGCAGCAAAAGTTATATTCGATGAGTTTAGAGATGCTTTTCCTCAGCACCTTTCTCTGAAAATGAGCACTTTTGCTCTCCACTTGACACGATGGAGGACCCTAAGGCCAGAAAGCATAACTCTTGTTTTACTAACCTATCCTCAAGTTTGCCTGCTTCTCATAAGGTAATGAAAACGAAGACATTAGATTGCTTCAAGGTTGGTAGTCTGTGGCTGCATTGGACACAAGCATTTATACTGCTTCCAAGAATGCACAGTTATTAGATTGGTAATTGCTGCCTAAATATACCATATACTTACATTTACTATACCAGTTATGATCACATGACCGATCCAAATTACATAATGCACTAACGTAACAAACTTTAAGTCTGTAAAAGATGCTTTAAAAGGAGAGGGAATGCCAGGCCGTTGTGGCTCAGTGGTTGGGTGTCAACCTATGAACCAAGAGGTTATGGTTCGATTCCTGGTTAGGGTATATGCCCTGGTTGGGGACTCGATTCCTAGTAGGGGTGTGCAGGAGGCAGCCAATCAATGATTCTCTCTCATCCTTGATGTTGCTATCTCTCTCCCTCTCCCTTCCTCTCTGAAATCAATAAAAATATATTTAAAAAATAACATAAAAGGGGAGGGAAAGAGTTTTTTAAAGAATATTTCATTTTGTTTCTTATTTCCCAGGTTTTCAAGTCCTTCCACAGGTGTGAGGTCCCCCAGCCCCAGCCAGTCTTGGCCCCACAGCTCCTCATCCAGAGGCTTGTCTTCTCTGGGTTCCAGCAGAGGGGGCTGTGCCTGCAGCTCAGAGTGGCTGCTCTCCTAGCTGATCTTGCTTCCCACAGACAGTTCGACCTTAATTTAGTCCCTGGTGTATCCTAGGCAGGGATGCTGCCCAGATCTGTGTGGACTCAGTGAGGGCTTCCCCTTCACAGCCAATGGGCTGGACCAACCAGGCATGCTGTTCACACCCCTTCTCCTCACAGCACATGGCCTTCATCTGGGCCATGGTAGTCTGCTGGCCCAGGACCCCACAAGAGGAGGCTTGCTTCTAACTCAGCTGGACTATGGATGGACCTGCAGCCTCAGCATCCTAGTATAAGGCTAGGGAGTATTGGGAGAATCACATTTTCCGAGGGCTGATAGAGAACTTGGTTACCTTCTAGTCTAACTCCCTCATTTTACAGCAGAAACTAAGGCTCAGAGTTGGGAAGACATCCTAGCCCTCTCATTTCACTTCCCCACACTGCCTTCTCTGGCTCCATTAGCAAATCGCAAATGAAGACTGGAGTTGGGCAGGCGCTTGCTTTCTAGACGGCTGGGGCCCAGGCTCACTGATGGGCTCAGAGCAAGAGACACCCTCGTGCTGGGTGGGCAGAGGTTAAGCCTGTTTGCACAGTCTCCCGATACTCCAGCTCTGCCAGTTCCTCTCTGGCTTTATTTTGTTCTCTGAGAGCACTGAATTGTCAGCTCTAATCCTTCCGAAAGCGCAGCGTTTTTCAGGCGCTCTGTGTAAGTGAAACCCTAATCCCAAGGAAAACGGCCACTTAAGCTGCTGGAGCATTAGGCTGCTCTCTGAGCCTGCCCAGGATTTCCTCCCTCCCGCCTGCCAGCCTAGCCACCACCTGGGAGGAGAGGGGAGGATTCCAGTCTGAAGGCGAGCAAAGCCCTCTCAGAAGCAACAATAGTGGCAGGGCTTGCCTCCCAAAGCTCAGGTTGAAATGTGTTTGTCCTGAGGCTACAGCTAATGTGGGGGAAGGAAGGATTCTGATCACCCTGGGGAGACAGTGGGGGAGGGGTCTTCCCATCACCTTGGGGGACAGCTGGCTCTTTGAGGGAAACAAGCTTTCAGGTCTTGCCTAGGTGGCTTTGAGGCACCAGGACATTGCTAAGAACTTTGGTTCCCATGCGCACCGGTAATATTCATTGGAAAACCACTATTCAGGCTTTCTGGTCATTTAGAAAAGGTTGGGTTGATTGACTTTACTTTTACTTAGCCAACCTTTTCTTCATAGGAAGTGCCAAATAATGGAGTAAACAAGCTTAGTGCTGGGATATTCCCCCTTCGGAGGACTCTCCTTTGGGACACCCCAAGCATCTCTAAACATCTGCAGCAGCCTAAACATTCCCTATAATCTAGCGAATCATGAAAGCAGTGCCCAGTGTTTTCTACTAGGTAATCCTTTGTTGGACTGAGTTGGCTACTATATGCACTTGAAAAAAAGATCAATGGTTTCTTGAAAATAGTTTGACTCAAATTTAAACTGGCCCCTCTCCCTGATCTCTAAATGAATTGGTGAAACTATGCTATGGAGGACCAAGCACAGTCCATTTGGCATGTTCAGCCCTTGGGTCTCATGGATGGAGGGGAAAGATGAACCGAAGAGTCAAGAAGAGAGGTCCAAAGTAATGGGCCAAATTTGAACTCAGCTTAGAACACCATAGAATTACATCTGTGCTGAGATGCCTGGGAGCCCTTCATACCTCCCTATGACTCTCCTTCCCTCTGCAGCTCCATTAGCAGCCCCTTGTGCTTCTGCCCAAGGCATCCTCCTGGGAAGGGCAGCTGAATGGGAAGGCCAGTGGGCACAGGCATTGGGCATGGGATTGGAGCTGGAGACAGGGGTGGTACAGGTTTTATACTGCTCAAATTTGACCTGACTCTCCCTTCCTAGAGTAGATTAATGCCTCTTATTTTCAACATTCTTTCCCTTTAGAGGTGCATGAGATAAAGGAGGAAGAAAAAGAGCCCTGATCCAATGACTCCCTAGGCTGCAGGCCCAGGGCACCTGCATTATCTGTCAATGTCTCATTGCTATGGAAATGCCCCCATAATTAAATCAGAGATGAGGTCTGGTGGCTGGAGGTCCTTGGGGATGTGGCTGGAGGCCTCAAAGATGTTTGGAGGAAGCTAGCGACTTTCCATTGGGCCTTTTCAGTTTAAAGGAAGGGTCCAGGGCCTGAGGGTGCTGAGGAGAAACCCTCTGGCTTGGTTCTGCCTCCACAGGAAAGGGCCCTCTGACTCGCCGCATGTTGGTGTTGCCCTAGTCCTCTCCTCTCAAGGTTGGAGAGGAACTCTGATGTCTGTGCCCTAAATTCCTCTTGCTAATCGGGCTTTGGGCTGATAGACAAGACGAGGAGACTCCCAGCCTCCTCCAAAAACATTTCTCAGCCTTTATTGCCCTCTCCTCCCCCGAGGGGCTGGCCAAGGGCTGAGCTGTTTGTTTTATGGAGGGAAATGCAGTCACATTGGAAGGGGGTTGTTAACTACAGGAAAGAGGCCGTTCCCGGACTCCCTGAGTAGGAGAAGACTTTCCCAGGGTCCACGCTTCTGTCTGCTAAAAGGCCACTTTGCTGACCACCCCAGATGTGGGCAAGGAGTCTGAGCTCCTAAGGGTTCGCAACCCTTTCTCAGAAGCTGAGCTCACAGTGCTCTCCCAGGCTTCCAGGCCCTGGGGGCCAGCCCTTGCTTTGCTTTGAACTTTGCCTGACTGGGCTCTCCACCTCTGCTCAAACCAGCATCTCCCTCTCCCTGCTTTGGGCAGCAACCACATCGCCTCCTGGTTCTTAGCTATGGATTCCTTCAGAGCTGCAGTCTCTCTCTAGGCATCCAGAGAAGTCTCTTCCAAGCTCTTGAATAAAACTACCTTCTTCCCACCAGCGTGGGGAAGCCAACAAGGCCCCCATACCACTGGGGAGGAATGCACTGCCCCTGGCATTATTTCCAACATTCAGACATTTTCCCAAAGAAAATAGAAGATTCTCTGCTGAGACTTAGCTGTCTGGAAGCTTGGCTGCTAAGCAGGGGACAGACTTTACTTGAAAGGCTACTTGAGGTTCATCCCTTTCCATGGCTCCCAAATTCCAAAACAATAAGCTATAGGTGTGGTCTTCATTTTTTAAAATCCTTTATTATCTCCATATCTCACAATTTACTGAGCAGTGGTGGGGAAGGGGAAGTAGGATCCAAATCTGTGATAATCACAAAACTATATTTCTCTTATCTTTTTTAGAATATTAAATATGCTTATTTTATAGTTACTTTGCATTGATCTATGCCAGTGATGGCGAACCTATGACACGCGAACTCATTTTTTTGGTTGATTTTTCTTTGTTAAATGGCATTTAAATATATAAAATAAATATCAAAAATATAAGTCTTTGTTTTACTATGGTTGCAAATATCAAAAAATTTCTATATGTGACACGGCACCAGAGTTAAGTTAGGGTTTTTCAAAATGCTGGCACACCAAGCTCAAAAGGTTCGCCATCACTGATCTATGCTCTCCAGTGCTAGGGGGTATTAATTGTCCTAATTATTGCTTCTGTGAACTTTCCTCGTGATAGTGTGTGTTGATATGAGGTGTGTAATTTTTTATAGTGAGCTCATCTTGACTGGTGGATTTTTTTTTCCCTGTGGGAGTCCCAGGTGCCCTGGATTGGGGAATGTCTCTGCAGAAAAAGTTTGCCCTTGTTCAACCCCAGCCTCCAGGATGATACCAACAGTCCCTCACATACTGCTCTGGCTTTGAGTTTCCCTCTATTTCTGGTACCAGAGAGTGAGGTTTGGTCATGTGTAAACAATTCTTGTTATGTTTTACCCAGCTGTGTTTTGGGGAGTTTCACCTTCCTTGCTTCTGGAACTCAGTCTCACTCCTCCATTACCTCTCTGGGACTAAGATGAAGCGGTGAGAACTACATTTGCATGAAGCTTTCCCAGTGCGTGACAGTGATGCACACTACAGGCCGGTGACGGCCGCTCAGTGCAATAGCTGCGGAGACCGGTGTATTCCTCAGCTTCTAGAAGGAGCAGGCAGAGCCTCCGCACAGCCCTAACGCTCTCCAGCACCGTCTCATTCCATTCAGCTCCACCTGCGGGGTGGACTTTCACCAGGCCAAGCGACTCTCTAAATGCTCAGAAGCATCTCCAAGGGACTTTGGGAATCCTGAAACTAGTACTCATCTTCTCCCAGATCAACATTAATGCCAGTGTCCCCTCATGTTCCTCTGTGGCTGCAGAACTGACCAGGCACAGGAAGGGAGGGTTCAAGGTGAGGAGGGCATAGGGAAGAGGGGCTCTTTCTACCAGTGATGAGAGACTTGAAGGAATGAAGGCACTAATTCACAGCTGGAGGCAGAGTCCTCACTGAAGAGGCCCTGATGCAGAGGTCCCTGGGACCACTGAGGGGTTGATGGCAGCTCCCTGTGGGGTCCTTTGGAAGAATAAGAAGTTAGAAGACGGTACCAGCCACAGCCAGCCAACCTGAGGAAGCCTGGGGCCAGAGTGCCCCCAACCTCCTCTCTCGTCTAGCTGGTCCCTTTTTTCTTATCACTTAGGAGCGACTCGGCTCCGTTCCAGATCAGCAGCCTAGAGCAGTGGGCTGGAGAGAAGAGGTGCCGCTGAGCTAGAGCAGCCCAGCGGCGGAAGGGAAAGTGGGTGATAAATTTAAATAACCAGCTTGACTTGGCAGCTTGCTGAGTTGTGATGCAGTGAAATTAAAATCTCGGCAGAACTTGCAAACACTACCCAGAAAAATCAGTCTCTCTCCTTGGTTCCATGATGGAAGGTGGGGAGGGGAGGCTATCGGGCCGAGCCCCAGCCTCTGGCAGCCACCCTTGCTTGCAATGTGATTAGCTGTGTCCTGGCCCACTGGGCCCACTCTCCCCTCCACACAATAGTCCAAGCTCCTCTCTCCTCTCAGTCCTGACCTTGTGGAACAGCTGTATCAAGTGGCTGGTGAAGTTTGAAATCAGCTTCCAGTGCCAGGAGGTGGCAGGAATATCAATAAGGTCGGCTCCTCAAGTCAGGCTAGGGCATTCCGGGCTGGTTTCCTCAGGACTCATCCCCAGAGGCAGCTTCGGCTTCAGCTGCCTGTCCCCAGGGAAGATGAGCTGGGTGCCTGAGACGTGGGGAATGAAGAGGGCTCGAACTGGTACACCTAAGCCAGGCTGTAGGCACAGGATGCCCCCCTGCCCGCTCACATTGAGCACATACCTGGCCAGACACCTACCTGAAAGGGCCTCCCTTTTCTTCCTCCACAAAAGCCCTTCATAGTCACCAACAAAGTCAGCTTTTCAAGAATCTTGGGAAGGAATTTCTACAAATACATCACAGCCTCTCCCAGATCCCAACCATGCTTGGAGCCTGGTTCCCCCAGATGCCCACATCTTTCTAGAGAACTCTGTGTCTGCTCTCCTGGCATCACTGCTCACTGCTCCCCACAAAGTCCTGGCCTGAAGGCCAATCTGCTGGACCCACTCCTGAGATGGCCCATGAAATCTTTGGCCACTGCCCTGTTTCTCACCTTGACAGTACCTTCAGCAAATTCTGTTTGTCCCCATAATAAACACATCATGAATCATTCATCTTTAATAGATTATGCAAATTAGGAGGACATAAAATCAACGAAGATCAATAACTGCAGCCGTTTAATTGCCAGCAAAAACATTTTAAGAATGAGGAGCCCTTTCTCGGGTAATGGCACCATTCATCCAAACATTGGATCTTGGCCTAAGTGTAGAAAAATCATTCCCTGCCCCCATCCCCTTCTACTTCCCCTCCCCCACATCTCCACACACTTCTCTCTTTTTGGTAATTTCCAGTTTCTGAGCGAGTTTCCCCGTCATTACCACTGGTGAACAGCTCCGAATGTTAATGGTTCTGCTTTTGTTACTCCTCGCTTGATTGAAATGTCGCATACAGATTGAGATGTTAGTGCTAACTTGCCACCTGGGAATGTCAAGCTGGGTCTGAAATGAACTTTTCTCACACTTGGATCCAGATGGATCAGCCGGAGATGTTCCCAGGCTGGGCTGGGACTGTTCCAGGAAAAAGGCTCAAAGTGGAGGGACTTTTCTCCACTAGCCCCAAGTTTTCCTGCAGCAGGAGCCCTGCCCCCAAATTCCATCTCTCCAGCCCAGGAAGCACCTGCCTTCAGGACTGTGGCCCTGAGCCCAGGGGAGCACAGCTGGGATTAGAGAAAAGTCTCCTGGGCTCTGTTACACCAGCTACCTAGGGTGGCCCCAATGGGAAGTGACACCGTAACTCTGGGCAGATCAGGAGAAAGGTGGCCTGGCCTGGGCCATCTCCCTGCCTAGGGTCACAATACCCAGCAGCTCAGAGAGCTTCCAAGTTGAGCTACAGAGAGCTCATGCCAAGTGTCAGTTGATAGGCTGTGTCCTGATCCAGCTAAGATTGTCACTTTCAAAAGCCCGATCACACAGTTCTCTGACACTTCCGGAACTTAACCTCTGATTGTCTAGCCACAGAGCTCAACACCGTCCAGGCCGGAAACGTCGTACCAGGACACCGCTTGAGGGAAAGCTAACAACAGGGCTCTCCCAGCCTCCCAGGTGGTGGCTGGGTGGACACCTGCTGCCCATCTCAGGCCTGAGCCATACCCAGATCACCTCCAAGTCAGAACCAGGGCCCTGTCTTACAGCGAGCGGGGCCAGGCCTGCTCCTGGTCTTGCCACTGGCTGTGATGCTGGACGCTTGCCACCCTGCTGCCAGGTCCCCAGGCCGCCTCCGCTCTCCTCGCTCGGCAGGTAACGCCTCAGTGTCTCCCAATCCCCACCGAGACCCTTCTCAATCATTCTGTCTCCCAAGGAACAAACGGCACATTGCCTTTAGTGGCTCCAGAATAATTAGGTGAATTTTAATAACACCTCAATGTGTGTCTCTCCCACTTGGGCACTTCCCTGGCCTGGAAACCCTTCTGCAGTGCCAGGCGCCTTCCGCAGCCGACAGCTCTGAGGCCTAGCGTTCATCGGCTGGCCCTCACCGCGCCACATCCCCGCCTTCTTTCGCTCCAGCTGCCTCTGCTGATCCTAGTCCACGGGAGCACCCGGATTATGGGACCCTGCATTGCCTGTGGGACAGGCCCCACCTCTCTGGCCTTGGATCAAGCCTTGGCCTCTGTGATTTCTCTGGGAAGCCGGGAAAGCACTGGGATAAGTGTGCTTTTCTATAACCAGAGAGCTGGATGCCATGTCCCGAAGCCTAAGCCACAGCCACCCAGGCTGCCCAGTGGGAGAGGAAAACAGGTTTCCAACAACCCTGGGGACCTAAGAGCATGGAGGCTGGACCCTGGGCACTCATGCTCCCTCCTGCCAGCCTGGCCTATTTACTCTCTGCCTTCTCCTGCGCAAATCCTAGTTAGAGGCTTATAATGCTGGGCACCTCGGTGGAGGCAAGAATAAAGGCAAAGAGAGAGGAAAGAGGATTGGCAGAAAGAGCCATCAACGACCCCCTTTCCGGGGGGAAGCACACAGAGACCCTGACCACAGTTTCTTATCCGCACATCTGCACACATCCATCCGGGAAGCACCCTGGATTTGGGAGCCTCACTCTCTCTGCAGATATGGCAGGAGGCCCACTTGTCCCCCTGGGCCCCAGACGGCATGAGCTGAGGAGCTCCCACTGAAAGCCATGCTCCCACCCTCCTGGAAGCCCTCTTACCGGTCACAACGGGGTATGTCTGCGTGCCTGACACGTTGCTGCCCAGCTCGGGGTTGGTGGATGCAGATAGACTCGACTTGACTTCATCAAGCCCAGGGGTCAGGGCTGGGAGGGAGTACTCGTTCCCCTGGGAGGAGAGAGAAAAGCGACAGCTCTCTATTGATGCACACACTCGGAGAAAGAGCTCAGTGTGCAGATGGGGAGGAGGACCAGGGAGCCCTCCCAGATGGGGTGGAAGGAGATGGCCAGGGAGAGGGAGGGAGGGTGGGAGGGGCGGGCTGGAGGATGATGGAGAGTTTGTATGGGTGGATGCAGACCTGACTGGGAAGCTGAGGTGCAGCCTATACATTATCGGTCATTTTCCCAGCACCCTCTATATTGCTGTAGCAGCTCTTCCTAGGAAGCCCCAAGGGTGGAGCATAGCACTGAGGATCCCCTGCTGAGAGGCAAGGGCTGTTTTAAGGTCCCCTTGGGGTGGGGAGCCTTGGGGAGGAGGGGTGGACCATGACATGATGGCAGAAGGGCCTAGTGGGGCCTCCAGCCTGGCACTGCTGGGCTGGCTGATCGGGTGCTGGCGCCCCTTTTTTAAAAAACAAACAAAGACAGCCCCATGGGCCCCTCGCTCTCTGCCTGTGCACTGGGGTATGAAATTGGGGAGGGGGAGAGTCCACATGGCTAACAGAAGGGTGGGAGGGGGCCAGTCATTGACTCTGAAAAGGTGTCCTGCCCGAAACACTCGGGTAATTGCCTTTTTATTGCAGCCACCGCCAAGCCAGACCCCAGAGCTGGGCAGGCCAGGAGCCTGCACAAAGCAGGAAAAGTTGCTCTGATTAATATTACGTTAAATTAAAACTGATTTTCTGCTCTTTCGGGTCCGTTTTTTTCCCTTCCGCTTCCTGGCCCCCCCCCGAGGACCCCCTCCCCTCCCTGGCTGGACGGGATTGCCTCGTCATTTCCAATTCCTTCTCGTATTGATCTTCCTGTAGAAATCAGTTTTGTAATTAGCTGCAAATTAGGCCTTCTACTGGGGGTGAAGCTGCCCCCTGATTTATCACCAGAGTAATTCGCTGTGATCGGAGAGAAATTAAAATGAACTCAATTAGGCTTCGGATTTGCTTTATGGGCCCTGCTCCGAGTTTCAGGGGGAAAAATGACTGTGCTGGTGTTTAATAGTCTAATGAAAGTAAATAAAGGTTATTCATTGTAATACAGCCGGGGACTCGGGGAGGGTGCACCGAGGCTCCTGCCTCGGCCGGCTCCTCCTTTGTTGGTTTATGGCTCAGGGCACCTTAAAAAGACTTTTGATTTTTGTTTTATGAAGACAAACAGCTTATAGGATAAAAGGACGGGCGGGGAGAAAGGCGAGTGGCTGTGAGCTGTTGGAGTCCTAGAGCAGAACTGTGCTGTGTGGAGCCCGTGGGGCTGCGCTGGTACACGTGTGCTTATGTGCTGGTGTGTGTGTGTGTGTGCATGTGTGCTGTGTGTGTGAGCATGCACCGTGTGTGTGTGCAAGCGCAGCTGAGTGTGTGGTGCTGTAGTTGTGGGCCTGGGCTGGGCTGTAGGTGTGGGAGGAATGGGGGTGTGTTCCTGTGTTTGAGTGTGTGCACTGTGGGCTACACTGAGGTGTGGGTGGAAGGGGGCTGGCGGGGGCTGAGCTGGTGGGGGGAATACTGGGAGCACTGTGGGCTGTGGGGGAGAGGGAGCCAGTGGGTGGTGGTGGTGGTAAACATGTGCACAGGGTTAATGTGAGAAGTTAGCCGATGTGTTTGTACACTGTGTATTATGCGGGTGTGCTGTGGGTGGCGTCCCATGCTGTGTGTCCTGGGCTGTTCTGCATCTGCAGGAAGTACTGGGTCTGAGAGGTAGGCTGTCAGCCTGCCTGGGATCACACCGGACAGCTGGATCGGGGAGCAGGAGGCAGGGACAGCAGGGCAAGAAGAGTGCCTTGGACTTGCATAGACTTTCTGTAGGACCCCGGGGGCAGGGGGGTGGGGGGGAGAGGAGGATTTAGGCAAGGGACATGGCAAAAGGAAGTTCCCGAGTACTCGACACCAGAAGCAGGTAATGGCAGGGCCAGAAGGAATCTGTCAGATCACACCTCCAAGCCCTTCACCTATAGATGGGGAAACCGAGTCTCTGAAGGGAGTAAGACTTACCCAAGGCCACACTCGCACCCAGAACTCACCATTTCTAACTACCATATGCCATCATGGTTTGCCCAACTCTACTATAATGTGCTGTGTGAGCCTGTTCACAGGGCCCACACACGGTGCATCCATAAGCAGCACATGCAATGCCGGTGTGCACATGGCTGATCCCTGTGCATGTTCTCCAGAGGCCTGCTCTGCCCAGGTCCTTTCCACTTCTGCACCCAGGAAGCGCCTTCCTCACCTGTTCTGATTTGATGTGCTCTGATGCCTGGAAGACGTCAGGGTAGGAAGGACGCTCAAAGACCCGATCCAAAGCTTCCAGCTGCTGCTGGGTGAAGGTGTCAGCTCGCAAGTGCTTCCGCAAACTGTCCACGCCACTCTGGGAGTCTCCATTGGGGACTGATCCCTCGGACACATCTGGGGGACACATGGACACTCGAAGCATCAGTGCAGGCTAGCCGAGGCACAGGGTAGGGCAGTGGGTAAAGCAGGGCACCTGTCTTGGTCCCTAGGGCTTTGCACTCCTGCTGGGACCCCTTACTCCCAGCTCTGGGGCTGGAGGGGCTGGCCCAAGGCTGGCCATGCCTCAGAGACCTGGCTCAGGAAGCCAGAGCCTCTGAAGGAGCTGGGGAGAGACAGGAAAGTTGTCCCAGGATAGGGGGCCAGAGGACTAGACAGAGGTGGAGCCAGAAGGGCTCTCAGGGGCCATGTCCCCAGGTGCCATCTCCCCTGAACTCCTATCCCCTGGTCTGGGTCAACCTGGTGAGGAGCTGGGTGTCTGGGACCGGCATGACCCAGCCTGTGGAGAATTGAACGTGCCTCTGAGATGAATTTCAGTTCCACTGACTCCAAGGGTGGAAAATCATCAAATCTCCGAGGCTGAGTGTAACATGGAGACTGGGTGAAGTAATTAACTTCACCACAGAGGGAGGAGGGACTTGAAGCCAAGCTGAGGCATGTTGCTTGCACTGGGCTAGGACCGAGACCAGAGCAGGAGGACAGCAGGTGGCAGGTGAGCAGTAAAATGCTAACTCGGACAGAGACTGAAGACAGAGTCTGTGTGGATGCTGCGGTGCCCAGGCACCCTGCTCAGCCTCTGTCCCTGACCCGGACTCTGGCTAGGCCTCTATCAGAGGCCAGTTCCCTGGCCACTTGGTTCCTCCTATGGGTCTCAGTGGGGCCACATTAGTGCCTGCTCCCTGGGGCTGCTGGCCAACTCTGTCCACACCCTGCCCTCCCTAAGCTTTCTCTCCTTTCTGCTCCCCTGCTTCCCCACCCTCCCATATCAGGGCCACAGGAGTTGTCAGAGTATACAGTGAGCCCAGTGCCTACTCTGCCACCTCTCCCTGAACCCCCACCCTGTAACTCCCCTGGACCAAAGCTGGGTTCTCCCCAGCCATAGCTTGGCCAAAAGCAGCTGGGAAGCCTTGGGCCTGGGGTCAGACCATGTTGTAGGCCCCAGGATGATCCTCTGGGACTGTTATATATATCAGTTTATAGGTGATTATACGATATGATATAATCAATATTGCATTATATACAGTAACACCGTACAGTATCATTCGGGAGAACATAGAAAATATTACATATTGATTAACCTCAACCTGCAGCCGTCCTACCCTTTCTTGCTGGCCTCTCAGACGGAGCATGGGGGTCTGTTTTCTTAATGCGACCTCCTGTCATCCCTCCATTTTATTCTGGCGGGGGTGGGCAAGCAAAGAAAGTGGGTGTGTTGAGGGGCAAAGAAAGAGAGAGAGAGAGGGAAAAGGTAAGGGAGGGAGGGAGGGAGAGAGAGAGAGAGAGAGAGAGAGAGAGAGAGAGATATGAAAACCAGGATCAAGTCTATGGAGGACAAACAGACATAGAGACAGCCTCAATGGTGTTTCTATGTGCCCTGTTACTATGGATACAAAACTTGGTGGTTGTGTTTTTTCTGTATAAGCCGCCACAGTGATTTTCTGTTAGGGTGTGGCATATTTATTTTTCCCTTTTGTGTGAGTATTCTCTGTGTAGATGCATCTCTACACATATAAACATCCACATACATAAGCGTCTGGGTATGTGTAAGTGACAGAGTGAGAACTTTTCTGAAAAGGTGTGTGTGTGCGCATGTGTCATTGCATGGGGAGCAGGAGCCCAGGTCCCCCATGTTCTCCTGTCCCTGTGCCATCATCCTAATTCCACCCCTTGTAGCTATTTGCATGTTTCATTGGATCTATTCTTCCTTGCTAGAGTCCTCCTACCTTTGTGGGAAGCCTGGCTGTCAGGACTGAGGGAGGCAGTAAGGGTGTCTTTGTGTTGCCATGTCACCAGTGGGCCTGGGAAGGACAGTGTGCACTTGTCTGCGAGAGGCTGCCCACACCTCATGTGCATGGATGTGTGCATGTGTGTGGCGAGACTCATACCATGCCTCTGTGTAGATTTGTGAATATGCCTGTGTGTGGCTTGACCAAGCCCGTGTGTGTGTGTGTGTGTGTGTGTGTGTGTGTGTGTGTGTCTGTAGGGGCTGAACTGAAGCTTTGTCCTCAGGTCACTGGCTGGAGGAGTCTCTTTTCCTTCATTTATTCAGGGGCCCTTCAGATCTTGACAAATCTGTCACTCTAAATTTGCGAGAGATTATGGTGCTCTCTCCCCAGCCCGCAGAGAGGTGATATATGATATCTGCTGCCCCTATTGATTGCCTGATCTGGTGGCAGAGGCCGGCGAAATGAACTTGAAATGAACATCATGCCTCAACTCATTGTGCGTATAATACACTACTTAATCCCACATTTTTCAGCCGCTATGGAATTCAATTGATCAATCATGTTCCACTGATAGTACTGTTTTAGGGGTTATTGCTGCTCCCTCTACTCACTGACCTTTTTATTTATTTATTTTTTTGTACACTCAGGCCCTGGTGATAAGACAGGTTACAGAGGCAGCAATGGAGAGAAACGGGGAGGGGAAAGGAAGGCAAAAGGAAGCCCGTTCCAGGCAGAGGTGGCGGTGGGAGGCGGGGACAGGGAAGGAGAAGGAAGGGGTGTGGGAGAGGAAAAGAAAGGAGGTGCTAGAGGTGCAGCACAGCAAGCTGGCGTGAAGAAAGCATTCAGAGAACCCCTAAGAGAGGCTGCTGGAGGCTTGAGGAAACTCCCCAAAGATAGAAGGAAGGTGAGGAAAGGGGGAGAGGCAGCAGTAAAGACGAATCATGAAGGAGCACATGGAAAGTTCTGGGCAATCAGGGAGGAGAGCCACAGGGGCAGGAGAGGGCAGCGGCATGACTGGTGGGGGACAGGGGGTGGCCCTCCCAAATCAGCCAAAGGGCCCATAGGCTCTCCCGGGCTCCCTCCGGAGAATGGGGTGGCACCCTTCCTTCAGCTAGGGAAGGAAGAGAGGAATGAAGGTGAGCAGAGAGGGTGGGAAGGGAGTTAGGAAAGGAGGTTGGGAGAGTCTGAGAAAGGACACAAAGAGAGGAGAAAGGGAGCCCAGGGCAGCGCTGGCTGGGAGGAGGGCATCTGCCATCCGAATAAACCTGCTGGCTCTGTCTCCCCATCAGCCTGGGTACCCACTAAGGAGGGCAGCCCAGGGCCTAGAGAAGGGTAGGCGGTCGAGGAAGAAAAGGAGAAGAGCGTAGAGGAGGAGCAGAAAGGACAAGAGAACACAGAAGAAAAGACTAGGAAAGGAAGAGAAAAAGAAGCGGTTGTCTGTGCCCACCACTCGAAGGGACCTCCTCAGGAGAACGGAGGGGGAGAGCTCAGAGTGGCACTGCCCACAGGTCGGCTCAGAGGTGACAGCAGAGAGGGGGTGGAACTGGGCTATGACGCTGCTGCAGCCAATTCAAGTACTGAAGCCCCTTTCGGCAGAGCTGGGCTCAAAGAGAGGAGGAGGCTTCCGAGTGAGCAGGAAAGGAGAGGCTGTGAGTAATTAGGTAGCATCCTTCCCCTGGTGAGCGCCTGTGGGCAGGGACCATGACTGACGCATCTTGGAGCTCCAGGGCCAGGCACGGAGCTGGGCTTACAGTTGGTACTCAATGAATGACTGAATAAGTGAATGAGGCTCTCCTAGGAGCATTCAAGCCAGAACCCTGGCAGAAGGTCTCTGGACTGGCAACCTGACTGGCTTGGCATCTTTGCAAGGCAAGTCCCTCCCATTCCTAGCTCTCAGCGGCCCCTGGGTAGACCTATGTCCCACTTCACTCACCCCCACTGCTTGTTAGCTTCTGGAAGCAGGGACTCTGGTCCACAGGAGGCCCTTCCTGCTCTCATTAACACCATCCTGCCCACCTACAGTTCCTCTACCCAAGGACAGAGAACAACACCATATTCCCAATTAAAAGCAGAACCTAACCTTGGAGCCAGAGAATTGCCATCCAAAGCAGGTAAGAGAGGTTCCTTGGGAATAGGGCCCAGATGGCCTCTGTATTGGACTCCCCACACCAAAGCCCTGGTCTCAGAGAGCAGGGTCAGCACAAAATGGGTCTATTTGCCCGTGGTGGGAGCTGGTTCCAGGGGAAGTCTTTCCTAAACAATGGGAGGAGGCCCCTGGCCTTCACCTTGATGGGACAAGAAGACCACCCCTTCAAGGACTCCAAGAAGAGGGCTGGAGTATGGTGGCCATATGGCCTGAGCTTTCTGAAACAGTTCTGATTTCCAATATCCTTCTCCACTCTCAGGCCATGTTTTTAGACTGAGGTTGGAAAATATGGTTGCTGTAGGTTTAGTAAGACCCCATAGACCAAGGAAGGAGCCGTGTCCTAGTTGGTCTCCATATATTGTCCTGCTGGCCCCTGCCCAGCCACCATCCATTAGCAGTTACAATACCGAGAGCTTATTACATGCCATTGCTGAACTTTACACAGCTCATTTAATCCACTACCCCCTAACAACCCTGGGAGGTAAATATTGTGACACCTCTTTTAAAGCTAAGGAAACTGAGGCCAAGACAGATTAAGTAGCTTATCCAAGGCCATGCAGCTGGTAAATGACAGTCAGGATTTAAATTCAGGTCTGTCTGATTCCAGAGCCTGCCCTCTACATCATTTCACTCTGCTGCCTGGGTGCTAAACCCAAGGGCCCAGCTGAGGGCCACTTGGCCCCATCCGGGACATGATTTCCCTCCCAGCGTCCTCACTTCTCTGCCTTGCACCCTCTCTACACTGAGGCTGCAGCCTGTAGTTTGAGCACAGACTGTGCCCAGAGTGATTAGGGGACACCTGGTCCAAAGTCTTCATTTTACAGTAATGAAAGCTAATGGGGTGGGTAGGGAGGTGAGGGAGGGAGGGTGACAAGCCCAAGGTCACACAACTAGGAAGTAGACTTGCAGGACCAGAGCCCATTCCGGGACCTTGGTCCACTACACCGTGAGCACTTCCAAGGAGAGTGAGCCACCACGAGTCCTTTTTGGAACAAGGCAGATATAAATAAATTAATTAAACAAACTGCTGAGTTAAAACTTTGACGTATATTATTCTTTCAAGGAGAACAAAGGCTCACATTGTCTTCTCCTCTAACCACTTCATATTTGCTTAGCAGTTAACAAAAAGGATTCAAAGACCTTAGGTTATTTGGGTTTCCCCGACCACTCTCCAAAGTGGTGAGGATTATAATCCCTGTTTTGCTGGGTAGGAAGCTGAGGCTCAGAGTACATGAGCTGCAGATTAAATGAGAGTGAGGGGCTAGCTCAAGGGCATATCTACCGGGGAGCCTGGCACAGGAACATGCTCTGTAATCTGTTGTGGGCTGACCCAATGAGCATCATCAGCTCCCAATCTCCACGCAAACGAAGTGAACAGTGAACGGCAAAACCAAAAGATCATCTTGACTGAAAGGAGAGCCACCTACCTCACTCTTCTCATTTAAGTTTTTCCATATCATCCAAGCTTTGTACAATAAGCACGTGCCACTTGCAGAATCACTAATAATAATCTTTTACTCCTCAATAAGCTCTGATTTCCTTGTTCACTTAGCCTTGTCACTCCCCATCTATACCTGGGCTTCCCGGAGCAGAGCTCTCTACCTCCCGCCTCTCTGACCCCAGACCAGAACCCTCTCTCTGGCTAAAAATAAATAAGGTTGTCCAGTGAGGTCTCAGCAGCTTGGAGAGGGGGGCAGTCCCCGAAGGTCATGTCTCAGGGATGAAGGCTAGGGACAAGGGGTAAAATAGAAGTGCTCTGTCTTCCTCGTATGTGGACATTCCACACAAATTCCCAAAGTAGTCACTGCAAGGGACAAGAGAAATTCTCACGCACTCACCAAAAGGTAGGTGGGGGGGGATGATAATAGACAGAATAGATGATGTCATTTCCTTGGTCACAAAGTGCCAAGGTTATCAAAGTCTACAAAATCAAGATGGGTATGAACTGGGGTTTCCCATCAAATCCCAGGAAGTAAAAATGAGGCATTTGAAGGGACTGTTTTTAAGTGTAGTAAAGAACTATACTAAGTTCCATTTTCTAAGACCAAACACAAATATCTACCTGTCAATGGGGAAATTGACAATATTAGGGCTTTCACATATGCTCATGAAATCTATTTAACTTTACAAGGTAATTATTATTAATCTCATTTTCAGATGAGAGGCAAAATTATTTGTTCGACACTGTCAAATTTGCCTTCTTTGTCGAAGATTGTCATTATCATCATTTAGTGAGCACTAACCATGTACTAGGCAGTCGAGGTGCTTTACACACATGCTCTCTAATCCTCACAGATCACTTGCAAAAGAGACATCATTAGTTCAATTTTACAGCAAAGAAAACAAGCTCAGGGAGAGTTAAAAGCATGCACAAGACCACACTGATGACAGGAAGCAATCTTGGGGAAAGCAAGTCTTACTTCATCTGCAGACAGAAAATGACCTGAAAAAGTGATACGGGAAGAAAAGAGAAAAATGTGGAGGAAGTGAGAACAGTGGGTGATGAGCTTCAGGCCTCAGGGGGTTGGGCGAAGCAGGAGGGGTCAAGGCTAGCTGTGGTTGGGGGTGGGGCTCTGAACAGACATTTGCTCCATACCATTCTGATCTATGGCCTCTGCCCCCACCCTGCACCCTAGCTTCTCCAACACCCCTTCCCCCTCTGAGGGGTTCACCCCCAGGCTTCCCCAGTTTCCCCAGCTGCCAGTTGTTGCAGTTTCAAACTCAATTGTTCTCCTCAGTACTGAGGCAAATGGAGTCATTAATTACCTTCTATCGGCTGGGCTGAGTTCAGAATGCGATCAATATCTCCGCTTGTCATTCAGGGCAGCCCTCCTGTGCAGCCCCAGCCCCACCCCCACTGCGCAGGAGGAGGAGGTCTGGGCTGCCACCCTGGCCCTCCCATCTGATCGAGAACAGGGAGTGTGGGGTTTGGGACCAGGAATGGAGCTGCTTTCCAGACTGGGAGAAGAACAGGGATAAGTGGAGTGGGAAGAGGGCACAGGCGAGAGGGAGGGAGAAAAGAAAGGGAAGGAGTGTGAGGAAAGGAGAAGAGAAGGGCAGAAGACAGGAAAGGGGGGGGAAGACGGGAGGGAGAGAGGGGGAGGGGAAGCACGGTGGAAGGGAAAAAATGATAGGAAATGGAGGAGAGAGGAGGAAAGCGGTGCTGCAATGTGCTGGGAGGGGCTGGGTGGAGACTGTGCTGGTAGAGACGCTGCCTGTCCAAGGAGCTGAGGTGACGTACCCCATTGCCTCCCATCCTTAAACTGCACAATCTGTGAGCCTACCCTGCCCAGGAACCCTAAGCCCAGCTGAAGAGGAGGGCACAAAGAAGCCCTTGGAGATCTGGCTGGACGACAAGGGTCTGGTAAGCCTTCCAGCCCTGGAGACCTTTGGCCAAAGGGTTCTCCTTGACCAAGCCCAGCTTCCAAGCACTCAGTGAGTTCATGGTAGTGTGAAAGGTGTGTGTGGAGGCTTGGCCTGCCTGGCCTGACTTCCTGTGCTTCTGGGACACTAACTGCCTAGTGACCCTAACTTAACACTGGACTGGTAGTACCATCTCCTGAGCTGAACTCCTAGTTTTGTCGCTCATGTGCTATATGACCTTGGCCAAGTCCCTTGAGCTTTTCTGGATTGAGTTTCCTCAGATGTACACCAGAGGGTTGCTAGCTCTCCCTCAGCAATATCAATTTCTCCTTTCTCTGTGTTCCAGTAGCCCATCTATCCAAACCTCTATTGTAGAAATAATAATAACTAAAATCGATCCAGTTCCCATTATGGTGCCAGACGCACTGCTTAACGTACATCTACTGATTTAATCCTAACAATAACAGCAGCTAGCATTAAGTGCCTACTATATATTAGGCACCCATCTCAGATTTTTACATATATTAACTCATTTAATTTTCACCAAAACTTAAGCAGGGAGCTTCTATTACTATTCCCGTTTTGAAGGCACGGACATGTCTTTTTCATCTTTATAAACCTAGCATTGGGCTTGACACATAGTAGGTGATAAAAATGTTGACTGATTTGTCAAATAGAATTCCCAAAGCAAAGGTGGATAGATTATTAATTTGCCTTGTTCAATATTTTACCTTTTAGAAGGAAAACTAAGCAACAAAAGCAATTGCTACTCTGGATTCGGTATTATCATATTTCACAGCTGGCAAGTATCGAGATCATTTAATTCCATTATCTCTTAGAGATTTAAAAAAAAAAAGAGGCTCAGAAAGGTTAAGTAATTTTCCCATGTCACACAGCTAGTCATCGTTAGGCTGGGGACTGAGGTCCTCCGTGTAGAGCCCTTTCTCCTATTCCAGGTTGCTCAATTCTGATCAACAAAGAAAAACTGATAAAAGGGAAGTGATGGGGATCTGGGGAGAAAGCAACCATGTCTAGAGTTAACAGCAGCAAAGGAAGGAGGCATTCGACAAAATCTGACTGGAGGAGAGCAAACTGCTAGGTGTTGAGGGAAAGAATGGTCGTGTGATCCCACTGCAAGAGGTTCTGTAAAGGAACACAGTTCCATAGGATTGGATGCTCTAACAATGAAATTCTGCCTCTGCAAGCTCAAAGAATCAACCTGACAAGAAAGAGGGAGTGAGAGTGGGGGAGGGGTGGAAAGAGAAGGACATTTTAGGAACATCATTGCTGTTGCACACGAATAAGCTTTAAAATATGATGAGCCTAGATTTTAAAAGGACATGTACACTGAATAGTGGAAGATTATGCGACCATTAAAAAATCATGTTTTCAAAGAATATTTAATGATATGTGAAAATGGTTCTATATAATGTTAAGTGAAAATAGCAAGACAAGCTGAATATACAATATCATTCCAATTTTTATCAAAATAATATATATAAGATTATACATGCACAGAAAAAAAAAAGGATACCATATTCCAACAATGGTTATCTCTTGATGATGAGATTATGGGTAATTCTTTTAAAAAAAATCTACCATATCTTACAAATATTTTACAATGAGTATGTATTGCACTTATTATCAGACAAAAGTTATTTTTTTCCTCCTGTAAAGGACATACAACAGATGGAAGGAGGGGACCATAACCAAGGATGGATATGAGAATAGCATGAGCCTGTCAGGAAGACAAAAGCTCAGAACAAGCTGAGACAACAAAAAAGGGTCTTGATAGCTCTGCTTGGAGAAAGAACAAAAAGGAAGGCAGGTTTAGGCTCAGTGCTGGGGAAGAGGAGGTAATACTGAGAGGAAAGAGAGAGAAGGCAGAACTTCTCCACCAAAGAAAGGAATCTTACAAATGGGACCAGCAGGCATTGCCCAGGTCAGGGGGGGCCAGGCAGGTACTCCTAACCATGCCCATTGAGTTAACTTTCTCAGGCCCAGATAATTCATGTAGCAGGAGTCTGGGAAGGGGGAAAGGTTGATAAAATTCTAAAATTTTTGTTGATGATTCTTGAGGAGTCACAGTGAAGCAGTGATAAAGCCTAATGCCATCCTGCCTTGCAAAAAATAAAAGGGGGTCAAGGTAAGCTTACACAAATAGCACTTCAATAAATTTAATATTGGGGACTGGAAATCTTTTAGAAGAAATTATTATAAAATAAATTTGTGGGCATTAGAAAAGAAAACAGTGATACATGCAAGATGGAGCTTGCATGTACTCACCAAGAATAAGTTGGAGCACATTACTTATATATCAGTGCTTAGATCAAATGCCACCTTCACTAAGACTTTCTGAATTCCCCTGGTTGGAAGCAACTGCCCCCCATTTTAAAAATATTCATCACAGCACTTCCTACCTTGATTAAAGCACCTATCGCATTCTGCTCTTATAATAATATAGAGGCCCTGTGCACGAAATTCATACACAGGTAGGGTCCCTAGGCCTGGCTGGCAATCAGGGCCAATCTGTGGGGCGACCAGTGGGGTGATCGGGGGCCCCCCTGCTCACACCCACCTTGGCTGGCCTGGCGCTGCCTGCTCGCCGGCCCCGCCCCCCGCCACCACTGGTTGGGGCCTGTGGGCTGGGGGCAGCTCCTGCGTTGAGCATATGCCCCCTGGTGGTTAGTGCGAATCATAGCGACCAGTTGTTCCACTGTTCGGTTGATCTGCATATTAGGGTTTTATATAGATAGATGCACCCTATCTCCCTATTAGATGAAAAGCTTCTTGAGGTCAAGGACTGAGTCCTATTTGCCTCTGTAAATCAGTCCTGACATGTTTCATACATAACAGGCACTCAATTTGTGCCCTGACTTAAGTTGGATTTGTTTTATTGATCGATTAAAGAAATGCTCTGAATGTAGTGAACGTTAACATTTCACAAAGAATCTCCTTCCTAACTTTATGGACAAGATGAAGGAAAGTGAAATGGTTGATGGCTACTGGAGTCAATAGTACCCAAAACATTCATTTATCACAACCAGGAAGGGGATCTCCACTGGTGCGCTATGTGGCTCTCCTTTATTTGAAAGGAAAATAACTCTTTAAAAAACGATGAGAGTGATGATATAGAAAACTTCCTTATGACCTTAATCGGGTGGAATTAAGAGTCCAAACCAACAAGATGAAATTCAACAGGGATAAATGGAATGCCCTATGTTTAGGTTAAAAAAAAATCAATTACACAAGTACAGAATGGGGTAGACCTGGCTTGATAGCAATTGATGTGAAAAAGATCTCGAGGTTTTAGTTGACCACGAACTCAATATGAGCTTGAGTCTGACATGGCTGCTAAAAAATCGAATGCAATCTGAGGCTACATTATGGTGTAGAATCTCCAGGTGCAGAGTGGCAATGGTCCTACTGTACTTGGCATTGGTTAGACTGTCTCTAGAGCAGCAGTTCTCAACCTGTGGGTCGAGACCCCTTTGGGGGTCGAACGACCCTTTTACAGGGGTTGCCTAAATACATCCTGCATATCAGATATTTACATTATGATTCATAACAGTAGCAAAATTACAGTTATGAAGTAGCAACGAAAATAATTTTATGGTTGGGGGTCACCACAACATGAGGAACTGTATTAAAGGGTCGCGGCATTAGGAAGGTTGAGAACCATTGCTCTAGAGTTTAGTGTTTATTTAAGAGAGACTTTCACTGTCAATAATGAATTCAGAAATGGGTAATCAGGATGGGTAGGGACCTCCCGCAAGTACAGGGACCATATCATGTGAGAAACTGAAACCCACTCAGGGCTCAGCTCATTGTTTTTGCAGGTGCTCAGTAAATCAAATAGAAGGATTGGAAGGGAGGGAGAGCCACTCTAGGTGGTTCACTTTAAAGATGAGGAAACTGGGATTCAGAGAGAGTATGTAATTAGCCAAAGGTCCCAGAGCAAGTAAGGAGTGGAAATAGATCCCACATCCAGAAATTTGAATTCTAACAGTGACAACTGTCCATTCACGTCCTATGTCCAGGCAGGGGAATGTACCCTGTCAGGCAGAAATGCTGGAGGGGAGACCTGATGACCTTTAAGAATCTGAGACTCTGCCTGACACCACTCTCAGTCCAGCCTCTGACCTCCCTCCACATGGAAGGTGTCCCTGGAGCCTGTCTCCCTGAATCTTAACCACTCCCAGGCTCAAGTCCCATTTCCTTCTTGCTTTTCTAGCTACTTCCCTGGATTCCTACTGAACTCTTGCCACCTGGTTCATCTTCTAGTCTCGTGTGTGATAGCTCTGCCTCCCCCAATAGATTGAAGTTCCTTGAGACCCACATCCTGGTTCTTTGCTCCTCTCATACCTCCCAATACTGGGGCCCACATTGATACAAAGCTCCCCCGAGAGATGAGTATACATTTACACGTATTTATATACCAAAGCAAGATCACAGATTCTCCGTAACCTGAAATGGTTTGTAAGAAATTTGCCCAAGGACACAGAGATAGCTTGAATGATCATTTAGGGACCTCGCGTTTCCTAACCAACCAAGGGAGCTATGAGGGAGATACGAGAGAGGCCTAGAACCCCAGAAAATTATACCTGTACAGTTAATTTCCCTGTTTTGAATGTTAGCCCCCTCCATCCCAAACCCCTAGTTTACCTGTAGGAAAGAAGGACACGGGCACCCACTGACAACATGACCAGCCTGAGTGTATGTGAGGAGGGTGAGCTAGTACAAATGGGGGCAGGGGGGAAAAAAAAGAGGCAACACAATGGAAGGGAGCAAACAGGTAGCAGGGAGTGAGCATTGGGTGGGTTCGGGTGAATTCCCCAGAGTGATCAACTTTCCTGCCTGAGAGCATGCGCTGTGCCTTCCTGCTGGCCTGCTGGGCTCAGGCGCACTGGCTGCTGGTGGGGAAGGAGGGCTAGCCGAGGGTCCCTCTTTGTGGGACCTGAGTCCTCCATCGGCCCTCTCTGGGCTTTCTGGAAGGGGCTGGGGCCTTCTGCCGGGTGCTGGACTCCAGCGGGAACCAGAACCAGTTAGAAACCTCTCTGGAGCCAGAAGGGAAGGGGCTTTGTTAGCTCAGAGGACACAAGCAAGGCGAAAAATTACATACCAGGCCGCTCTAAGTATGCTTGTTTAGAGAAACTGCTTGCATTTATGAAGTCTTTGGTGCGGAAAGCAGGGTTGCAAATGACTGCATCAGAGCGACAGTAAAGGCCATTAATTTCCTGTTATGTTTTCCTGCGTTGGGGGCTTTATTAATTTAATTTTACACTGTCGAACAACAGCGAGAGCTGACACTGCCACACCGCCAAGGCTGGGGCTTTCTTTTTGTGTGTGTAGCAAGGCTTTGCCTGACATGCAAATCAACGCTATTACCAGAACCAATAAAGATGTGTGGAGGGAAGAGGGGAGATAAGGAGGGGGAGGCAGGGAGGGGAAAGGAGAGAGGGGAGAAAAAGGGCGAAAGCCATCCTGGCCAATTTCTGCTGCGCTCCATGCCTAGCATCTCCTGGCTTCCCAGACTAGCTCCAACTTCTGCCCATCCTCCACATTGCCTTCTACTCTCTTCTTCCCTCTACTCCGTGCCTTCAGATGACTCTACCTCTGTTGTCCTCCTCTGTCCTAGATCCTGGCAGAACTTGAGTAAGGACAGGAAGTTCCCAGGAGGAGGTGGGAGATGGAGTTCCCCCACTGCCTGTGCCCTGCAGAGGCATGTCCCGGAAGCATGGAGGCAAGAGACCAGATGCTGCCGACCCAGCAGGCTGGAGTGAAGGCCTTTGTTACGTATACTGTCTTTTCCAGTCATTTTTCTCCTCCACACAACTTCTAAACTCAAGGGCCCTGGCCCACTGACATACTGTTAGCACACGCACACACCTGATCCCATATGCTTGTGCACATGAAGAAGAGTCTAGAAAGCAGATATTGCAGCTTCCTCTCAGAGCTCCCATATCCCAACCATTTATTTCCTTTGAATTTCCGGAACAAAATACTGTCCCTCATTGTTTCTCCTTAGGAGACTCCAGTAGCTGTCTTCAGTAGCTGTAAGGTACCTACTTGGTCTAAACCAAACTGCCAGAGGAACATGGCTCCCCAGCATCAGAAAAAGGGCGGATTCCTGGCAGACCACATTCTGATCTCTTTGACTACATCGACCTCATACTCACCACCCAAAGACCACCCACACTGCCCCTCACCCAGAGCAGCTTCCACAAGCCGGCTGCCCCAGTGGTCCACCCAAGTATCCACTCTGCCCACGTGTCTGGGTTGGCCACACTGCCAAAGGAGATGGAGGTGGGGTGGGGGTGGGGAGGGAAGAGGGAAGGAAAGGGAAGCTCCTGAAGTCCCTTCTACCAAACACACTGCCTGCATCTTTCCATCCATTCTTTGAAGTCTGCTGGGGTCTAGGGAGATCTGTATGAGCCAGTGTGAGAGAGAGAGGGAGGGGGGAAGGAAGGGAGGGAGGGTGGGGGGTGGGAGAATGTGTCTGCGCGTGTGTGCACGTGTGTCCGTGCATCTCTCCCTCTCTTGCTGGCTTGCCCGTGCTCCTGCCTGCACTTACTGCTTCAGGAGCTGTTTGCCAGGCTCTGGGAGGCTGTTGGACGGAATCCAGCTCTCCCTGGGAGGAAAGCATAAACTTCATAAACTACATTTACTTTAATGCAGGTTCCTGGGGGCAACTTTCCTCAGGCTTTTCTTCCCTCCTCTGTCTTGATCACATTTTCTCCCAGCCCCTGTGTGCACCCAGACCACACACACATACACACGTGCACACACACACATACACACACGCTCGCACACATACAGGCACACACTCACGCACACACACTTTAGAGTTAGTACTCCTGAAAAAGCTGAAGCCTGGGGCGGGAGCATGGACAAGGTGTACAAGCTGTGTTTACAGGAGAAAGCCTCGGCCTGGCCCTGGAGAGGCCCTTGTGAGATGCCCACACACTTGTCTCCGGTGGAGATGAGCACAAAGGGTACTTTGAGGCAGGCGGGCAGGCGCCTCGGGGAGGGAGGTATGCTGACATTTTGAGGGGATGACCAAATTAGGAGCCACCTGGAGGCTGGGCCACGGGGCTCCAAGGAGGGAGAAAGAGAAAGCGCGGCCTCCACGCAGGTTGAGGTTTGTGAGGCCTCCCTTGTCTGGTGCTGTCAAGGTCAGCAGGTTCGGGTTCACCGAAGGGTCAGGATGGTTTGAATTACTGGCTCCACTGCAACTCGGCTCTGAGGCTCGTGATCATCTCCCAGCCCTCCCCCAAGCTCCACTGCAACTCGGCTCTGAGGCTCTGAGGCTCGTGATCATCTCCCAGCCCTCCCCCAACCCTCCTGGCTTCTCCACCCCCACAGGGCAGGGTGGGGAAGGTCCTGGAGAGCCTTCCAGCCACCATGGCCCTGGGGAAGGCAGGCCGGAGGGAGTCCTTCCCTGGGCTCCGGGGCTCCTTGTGCAGCCCACAGCGGTCGGGAAGGTGGCTAGGACCCATTCCTCTATTGGGCAGCATCCTGGGTCTCCAAACCCAGCCCACCTTCTCTCTAAATCCTTTTTCCAAGGGGTCCCCATGCCCCTGCCCTTCTCAGCTGCCCACTGGCCTGCAAAGGAGGAGGTGTTCAGGGAGGCCAGCCCACTAGCAGCAGGGCCTGGGGGACAGGCTCAGGGCCAGCCCCTCCCTCCTGCCCACAGCCATGCCTGGGGGAGAAGGGCAGCGCTGAGGCAGCGGATTTCTCATTTCTCACTTGGTGCCCTTGCCGGGTGGGGGAAGGGGAACGAGGCCTACCTGCAGGGCGGAAGGTAGTTGCCGAGTGGAAGACTAGGGTTTGAAGACGTGGTTGTGCAAACACGTGCCCAGAAACACACAGATGCCTTTGCTGAGAAAATGGTAATACTGTGCTACACCCCTCCCCCTCCCCCCAACTTTCAGTGGTGGAGGGGTGCACGCAGGCCCCTCTACTGCTAATCTGTACATTCTCTCCTGGGGGCTGGGGTCCACCTATTTTAATGTTTTGGCATTTTATAAAAGAAAAAAAAGCTCTTTTGTGCGAAATCGCAACATACTTCCTCAAACAAGGAAATATAATTCTTTATCTACAACAGCAGGAACTGGTTAGGAGCCTGAGGTGGTTAATGATTTGACTGAAGTCTCTGGTTTAAACTCAGGGATTTATGTACAAATTCATGCACCCATGTCAGCCCCACACCACCCTGGCTAACCCCAGTCCTTCCCCACAGAGGAAAGTCAGCCCATGTGCACGCAGGCCCCAAGGTGCAGGCCTTAATAACACATCGACATGCCCTACACCCACCTCTGTATAATGACATGGTCAGTGTTCAACGGGCTCACGGCCAACATTGTCCAGGGTTTGGCTAAAAATTTCGATCCAACTAAGATAGAAAAATTCCCCCCTCAGCATGAACGGCCTGATTTCCCAGTTTACTGGGAAGATATAATCATAACAACAAATATGTTCTCATAAGTGGACTTTTTTGGTGTCTTAGTGAATGCGGACCTTTGAACCTTAGCTCTTTCTTAGCCTAGAGTGGACATTAGCCAGGGTTTGGATATTTGTTGGGAAATGAATACAGGGTGAGCTTTGCTAACGCAGTTAAACTCAGGCACTTGTCTAGATGGATGGTTACCTTCCTGTGGACTTGGTTTCTGGGCTTTCCTAGGACTTGCCTCACGAGGGACAGTCTGTGACCCGTGCTAGGTAGTATAGCGCATGTGAAATCATCATTCTGGCAATAACCCACAGAGCGCCTGTCCTTAGAGAAACTCAAACTCTGCTTGGCTTCCCTCTGCCAATATAATGCTTTCTTACAGGGCCTGGCCAGGGCCCAGAGGACAGTGGAAGCAAAACGAGGCTCCCTGGTTCTTTGCCCACCATGTGAGCTCACGTCAGAGCTCTGAGGGCACGCCACCCCAGGTTTGCACTCCTGGGTGGGGATTCTTTAAAACCAATCAAATGGGTGTGTGTGTGTGTGTGTGTGTATTAGGTGGTGAACACACGTAACTGTGCCCAAGTGCTGGGTTTAGGTTAAGGAATCAGTGAGACCTTGTTCCTCGTTTTGTTTACCCAACATAGTGCAACTTCACTGTGTCTTCTGGGCCCTCCTCGGCACCCCTCCCAGCTCCTTCAGGCTGAACCCTGGCCCACGAAAATGGTATGTGCTCAGCGAAACTTCCCGAAGCTCTTCCCTTGCAGGAACGCTTAGATCCTTCTCTGTTTCCACCAGCCCCCTGCAGCTGGACCAAAAGGCCACAGAAGACAGACACTGTGGGCCTGAGAGAGTCAGCTCTGGCTCCTGCTTCTGCCTCTAAAGGTCTGCCCGTGCCAGCCTACCAGGGTGTGCCGACCTGCAGACTTCCCCCATCAGCCTCCTCCAGGACTGAAGGCTGCACCCAAAGTCCCAGGGCGGGCCAGCGGGGCAGTGGCAGCCTCTCCTCTTCCAGGGGTTCCTCCTTGCCTGCCTTTTCTGACACCAGCACTCTTCCCGCTGCCCCTCCAGAAGGAGAGCGGGGAAGGGAGACTGGTGACCAGGGCACGCCTGGTTTACATTAATGAGATACACCGAGTGTAATCCAGCCGGGGAGGCAGCCTACAAAAGGAGGCGATCGCGATCGCGGGCGGCCAGGAGCAGAGCTGCTCAGGTAATTGGTTTATCTATCTGGAAGCAGGGGGAGCAATCTCAGCACAGACAGACTAGCAGTAAAGTCTCTTCCTTAAGGCTATTTCCTTTGTCTTTTCAATTGCTTGCACATCCATGTGAGAGAGGGAGAGAGTGTTAAAGAGAGAGGGAGAGGGAGAAATGTTAATTTGTGAATTAATGGCTTTTCTCAGCGGAATTGTAAATTCAAATGTCACCTCACACGGTGACACCACGGCTGGTCTGCTGAAGAAGCAATGATAAGATCCCCCACCTCCCTCGGTGCCCCTCCCTCCCCAAAGATAGCTGTGGAGTGGAACATGCTACTTTTAATTTGCAATAACAACACAACAGAGGTATGCAGTAATGACTGCCTTCTTTACCCTCCTCCTGGCTTCCTTCCCCCCAGTCCAGTTGGCTCCCCACTTCCTCCCTCCTTTTGCTCTTCTGAAACAACACCTCACCCCGCCCTGGCTGTCCCCCACCGCACCCCAGCCAGGGCCTGATCGCATGGGGGGTGCCTTTGGAATTGACGATGCTACAACCCTCTCTTCTCCTTCAATAATCAGGGAATTAATGACCCTGAAGTTAAAGTGAGGCTGATACCGAGGCCCTGCCCAGCGTTGGGAAAAAAGCCTTCATTGTTTTCAAGCAGGAGGCGGGCAGCAGTGAGGGAGATTCATGGATGGAGATTGAATATGCAATTTTCTTTCACCTTGCCAAGAGCTGCCCCTGGGCTGTGCCTGGCCTAAATTTTTCCTTTTACCATCTCTGCCTTATCCGGCCCTCCCACCTCCCTTCCATTCTTTCCAGAAAATTACCTTCAAAATTGATTTCCACTTTTACAAACAAATATAATGGGAACACAGGAAAAAACTTGGGCCGTGATGAATTAGGGCTGTCAGGTGCTTCCAGGTCTCCTTTGCTTTTGTTTTACTACCCGATCTGCTCTTTGTTTTTCCAAGGGCTGGAAAAAGTGCCCCCCATCCACTGCCTGCCTGATCCTCCAGGCCACTGGGGTCTCAGCCCCCACACCCAGCAGTGGCCCGTGGAAAAAGTGATCCAGGCCCTGAGATTCTGTTAGCCTCTTGGTTTCCCAGCGGACGCTTGAGCCACCTCCTCCTTTTCTGCTCACTGGCCCTTAGGAACCCACTCTCTTATTGGTCTCTAACCGCCACCCCCAGCTATTTCCCCTGACCCCCACACCATGTTCCCTCTGGCCCCCATACCTCTTAAAGTCCAGACCAGATGCAAACCTCCACCTCCTCTAATGTGGGCAGGATCAGTGTATACCTCGACTAGAGCAAATGAGAGACAGACAGACACTGAGAGATCCCGAAAGACAGGCAGGTAGAAGAGGGGGGCAAGACCCTGAGATTGGGAGACCAGGCTCTTCTTCAAAGGGTATGAGGGTGCTGAGTGACAACTCCCATATAGCCCGAGGGCATAAGGGCTCCCAGCCTGTCTCCCTTGCCTTGAGTCCCAGGCCACCCCTGGAGCGGGTTCAATACAGCCCATCCATTTGCCAACAGATGCAGGGTAATGTCTATGGGGCCCTGTGCCTCAAGATCATGGGCACTAACACACTCAGGCCTGGCTTGAGTTCTCCCTGTTCACTAGCACTCACAGACATGCAGCTGCTCACATCTGCTCATCTCTGCAAATATATACACTCTCCAGAAGGCCGCATGCCTGCCCAATGCCTGGTGTTCTACATCCCCTTTCACCCAAAGATCTCAGAATGCTGGAAAACACACACACACACTTTCATAAATTATGTAAAAAAATTACATATATGTCCATAAACAAAGTCAACAAGTAAACTTACACATGGGAGCGGAAATGCACAGCAGTGAATAGAGGGAGGGGTGCCTCCCTGGTAGAAAAGAAGGGGGTCCTATATTTATTTACATACAACTGAAATGTCTTTGGATGCTAAGAGAGGACATGTGACCCAACTAGGTAACTGCAGAGCCAATGAGTAAGCAGAGATAGACCAAGGTCCCCCCATCACACACGGGGAGCTGACATCTTTCCCCCACTGCCCTAGCTCCCCTCCTTAACAGGGGCCGCACCAAGACTAGGGAGGCTCTGCCCAAGTAAGTTTCTTCCTGACATGACTTCATTTTCTCTCAAAACTTAAACCTGCCAATTAATTAGGTCTCTCCCCACCGCCCCCCAGAAACACAGTGACCCATCTTCCAAGATGGATTGGCTCGGCATTCTATATCCATGACCTCGTGTAGTCCTTTCCTGTGAAGTGAATGCTGTTACCGTCTCCCCTTCATAGAGGAGAAGACGAAGCTGATGAAGGTTAAGTGACTTGACCAAGGCACTAGGGTTCAAACCCAGCTATGCCTGACAGAGCTCACACCTTTTCCAACTGCCCGTTCCTGCTGCCCTTCAGGGACGGCCTGCTGGCCCCCATCCCAAATCCTCCTTCCTGGCGGGGGGCGAGGGGGTCTGCAGCCTTCCCCTGCCTGAATCCAAGGCTCCTAGACAGGGTAGGTCAGTGATGGCGAACCTTTTGAGCTCGGCATGTCAGCATTTTGAAAAACCCTAACTTAACTCTGGTGCCGTGTCACATATAGGAATTTTTTGATATTTGCAACCATAGTATAAAAAAGATTTATATTTTTGATATTTAGTTTATATATTTAAATGCCATTTAACAAAGAAAAATCAACCAAAAAAATGAGTTCGAGTGTCACAGGTTCGCCATCACTGGGGTAGGTGCTGCTCATTTCCACAGCTTCATTTCCTCCTTTGCTCCAAGTCTAACCTGAGCAACACACTTGGGGACCTCTAGGAGGGAAACTAACTAAGGAAATAAACTGCTTCTTCCAGTTACGGTTCCATCCAAAGCAGGAGGGAGCTATAAAGGCAGTGACAGGACTCGGCTGTTTGCAGCCGTGCAACCTGCCCTGCCTGCAAATGCACAACTGCACCGGTTTGGCACCACTCAACTGCACAACTCATTGTGCACCTAATTAATGGAATGCAGAATCACAGCCCCCTGCAATCCCACACGTCAAAGGATGAGACCAACACACCTCCCCGCCCACAGATTAACAGACTCAGACCATATGACTTCATTTGGATTGTTGGACAGGTTATACAATTGCTCTGTGTTTCAACAACACCAATGGACAGCAACACTTTGGGCCATGGCTGAAAGCAACTGGGGGAAGGCAAAGGCCTTTGGTTCTTCAGCCTGAAAAAATGTAAGAGTCTCTTTATTCTCCAGCCACATAAGCCAAGACAAGCCACATTCAGGGAAGCAGTAACCTTCAAAGGACCCTAATATACTCTGCCATAATTGTAGCCAAAAAGAGGTAAAGCTTTTACGGGTACACAACAGGGTTTTACCTCCCCAGACAGTCTTCTGGGGGCTTTGTGACATAACTTACTCATCTATCACTAGCCTGTCTACCTGTCTGATTCTGGGATCTCCTGGACTCTTGGGGTTTGGCGGGGGGAGGTGGTGGTCAAAGCTTCTTGACTAGCATATTTCTCAAAGGAAAGTCTGGGGATTCTTGCAAAGGCCGAGGCCTGAGAAGGCGTCTCAAGCGGACTCCCAGTCACTGTCAGTTTCTTTTTCCCCAGAGTCACAGCTGATCGACCCTTTACTAATATCCCCACAGATATGATTGCTGCAGATACTAATAACGCTGTCCATATTCCAAGTGCCAGTGCCAATAATGCTCTGGGTATTATCACTGTGAACACCAATAACTACTGCTGAGATTGTCTCCAATAACGCCAGCACACGCTGCAGTGATTGTCCTCCTAATGCCCAACACCATGACATTGTTAGAGCTGAAGAATAGGCTGAGCTGTACCCAGAGGCAGGAGCGGGAGTGGCTTCCTTGAGGACAGAGAGGCTCACAGCTTGCCCTCAGAGTATGACACTCCTAGGGAGATGCCACAATAAGAGGGGCCAAAAAAAAAAAGGCCAGCCTGGCAGGGCATCAGGGTTCTCCTGGAGGGAGATGTGTCTGTCCACTCCCTCAGTCCCTTGACACGCATACCTGTTCCCATCCCAATGCCCTCAGCTCCTCAAGCCAGTTTCCTCTTTTGCCTGCCGTGCTGGCCCAGGAGCTAAAGGACACACCTGGGTGTCTGTGCAGCCCAGGCCAGAGGCTGCCTCCTGCTACCGGCCTGCCAGCTGCTGTGCTACCTTGGCCTGACTGCAGAGTTGGGCTACATCATCTTGACACATAATTATCTCCCCTATTCTTAATCATCTGAGCTGCTCACTAATGCAAACTGGGCCTGGCTGCTTAGAGGCACCAAGAGTGGGGGAGGGGGAGTACAGGCTGGGGAAGGTCTGCCCTTGCTCTCTCTTTTCTTTTCCTCTCTTCCCATCTGGGTCCGATAGGTCAAGTGTCTGTGGTGTGGGGACGAGGGGTCAGAGAACGGGCCTCCCTTATAGGCTCTACCAGGGAAAGGACAGCTCTATCAGAGCTGTGGTTGGTCAATAGGAGGGAGAGTCAGGGCAACAGAACCCTTCCACATCCCCCCAAAAAGCAGTAGGGCCTCTGATCCCTCCTGCCACCTCGCTAGGCCCAGGGAGTGAGTGTGTAAGCAGGACACGTGGAGACCCCCCTGTCCCTCACCTAGAGGAGTTCAACTGCTTCCTGAGATGTCTCCCCACGGCCACCACTGTCACCCCGCTGGAGGGTGATCTTCCCCAACCCAGCCCTGTCCTTTTCCCTTCCTGCTCACACACTTTCGGTGCCTACTCTTGCCTGCAGAAAAAGTCCAAACGCCTTATATGATCTGGTCTTGACCTGATCTGCGACCCTAACCCATTTACTTAGCCTGATTTCCCATGACTTCCCCTTCCGCCCTTTCATTCCAGCCAAAGTGCCCCTGCACTTTATCATCACAGAACCTTCTGGTCACAAGGCTGGGACCAGCAGAGAATTTCACACCACCATTGTCTTTGAACATGCCCCTCACCCATTCCTCAGGGCAGAAAGGAGAGCGCTCTGTTCTGGGCCAACCAGGCCCAACCTGGGGTGGCCACAGCCTCATGCCAGTGCCTCCCTACCCCTGGTCTCTTTTCATGGCCCATAGGAGCCCAGGAAGCAAAAAGCATGCTTGTGTCCAACCACAGGACAATGGGAGAGAGAGAGATGAGGGGGTCTGTGGCCTACCCTGGCTTCCTGAACATCTCTCACTCTAAAAAATGCAGGGCAGTGGTTAAAGCAGAAACCCCTTAGGGTTTGGGGCAGAATCTTCCAGATACTCAGGGCATCAGGAAGCTTGGCTAAGGCCTGAATGTGGGAAACCCTCAGGGAGAAGTGGAACTAAGGGCCTTGCACATAGCCTCCCCCTGCACATCAGGGGCTGTGGCCAAAACAACCACAATGAAATTCAGTGAGTAGCAAAGGCCGTGGCAGCCAAACGTCCAACCACAGGACAATGGGAGAGAGAGAGGTGAGGGGGTCTGTGGCCTTCCCTGGCTTCCTGAACATCTCTCACTCTAAAAAATGCAGGGCAGTGGTTAAAGCAGAAACCCCTTAGGGTTTGGGGCAGAATCTTCCAGATACTCAGGGCATCAGGAAGCTTGGCTAAGGCCTGAATGTGGGAAACCCTCAGGGAGAAGTGGAACTAAGGGCCTTGCACATAGCCTCCCCCTGACCATCAGGGGCTGTGGCCAAAACAACCACAATGAAATTCAGTGAGTAGCAAAGGCCGTGGCAGCCAAATGGGTTTGGATATTTGGGAAGAAGGAGAAATAGAGCCAGACAAGCTGTTTCCCTGTGAAACGAGGCCATTAGGGCTTCTGGAAGGAGGCCAGCACCAGGTCATCACTGTCTTGCCAGACCCAGGCCTCTCCTACACTCTGCCCCTTCTACTGGAGGCCAGGGCTCTCATATCTTTTCCTGGGGCCCAGGGAATCTCAGCGTTGTCCCTTTTCTTGTTCCTTACCCTCTAAAGCTGCCCCAATTCAAGGGCTCATCTAGGCTTAGGATGACTATATGACTTATTGTCTAAACAGGACATTTTCGAAAGAACAAGGAGATGCTGACTGGCCAAGATGCAGAGACAAAAGGTATAAATTGGGACCATCTGGACTAATGGGATATATGGCCACCCCCTTTGTGCTCATCTCTAGAGGATTCTGCCTATTTCATGGTATCCTTAAAATCATACCCTTAAAATACCCTTAAAATCATACACTCTCCCTAAAGCAGAAGGCTACTGCCTCCCCAGCAGAGACCATGAGATTGGGGCTAGAAGCAGGTTCCAGGCACTGCTGTCTCTGTTTGCCAGGGCCTGCCAGCCCTGCACCCTGGCCATGCATCATAAGAGAACCAGACGGTCACCAAGGGACCTCTAATGTCATCCATATGAAAAACACCTTCTCCCAAACTCATGGCCACCACTCTCTCCTCTTACTCCTTTTCCCCCTCTCCTTTTCCTCTTTATTTCCCTCTCTACCTCCATGCTTAACAGCTGGCTGCACCATGAGGCATTACAGGGAATGGGGGAAGGCCAGAGAGGAGCCGGACCGGTGTCTCCTCCCATGGGGGAGCACAGAGAGGAACCATGTCCAGCTCCCTGCCTGGTTTTAATGGGGCCAGTGTCCATGTGTCACAGAGAAAGGACAGCAGGATCAGCTGTATGTGACACCACTCCCCTCTCTCCTGATGGGTTGGGATCAGGTGAGGACAAGGCAAATTGGCCTTTTATCCTCAGGTCAGAGACCAGATGCCCCCCAGCCTCCAAAATCTTCCCAAGGTACATGGTTCATGCTTCTCTCCCTGGAATCTCACAGAGATATTGGGGGTGAGTCCCAGAGGAAGGTGAGCAGTCAAGGCTGCTGAGCAGATGGTGAAGCTGATGGCCCCACCAGCAGCCTGCCTCCCTCTCTCCAGGAGCCAGCAGGGCAGTGGGGGGACCTGGGCTTTGCCACTAAAACTGATCTCATAGCAGAGCAGCTGCGAGGCTGGGCCGAAACCGGAGCTCTGAGTCCAAGGACAAAGCATGCATAGGGAAGCCAAGCCTCTTCCCTCCTCCCTACCTTCATCACGTTTCCTCTTCTCGCCATTGGAGCGAGGGATCCCCAGGATCCCGTTGATGGAGTAGGATCCCACTGGATCATTGGAGGCGCTGGAAACAGGAGGGGAGGCCGTACTGGGAACTGGATGAGAATAAGGAGGAAATGCCATCAGGAAAGCAGTTGTGATAGCAGGCCAAAGCCCCAAGGCTGGGGGCAGAGAGAAGCAGAGGAAATAAGGAGGGATGGGGAGCCCATATTCCCCTTCTTTCTCTGAGGTTTAAGAGAGAAGGCATAGCTACATAGAGAGCAGGCTATTCACTTCTGTCCAGCCCTGGACTGAGTGGTGGCCAGTCAACCCCAAGCCTTCTCTGCAGACCTATAGAGGTCACTGGTGCCCTGAACTCACTCCCCTGAAGATGAATGGAAACCTAAAGCTGACTCAACCTAAAAAGTGACTCAGCAGTCTTGGAGTGAGCACAGCTCCTAGGAGGCCTCCTTGCACAGCTCCTTCAATCCCTGGGGCCAGGAAAACCCTTCTAAACAAACTGCATCTCACTGCCTCTTAGTCTCCTGGGCTGAGTCTTTACCAATCCTGATTTAGAGTCTGTGGCTTTCTAAGATCTGTCTCTGAATCCCTAGGAGACACAAGAATGGTCCTGATATTCTCCAGGAGTGGATAGCTCTTCTCTCTCAGTTGCTTTTGGTCTTGAAATCACTTGAGAAGTTCCTCATTCCCCCCTCCGGGCACAGACTAGTGAACACATTCACTCCGCAATGATCTACTCAGGTACAGCCCAGCCCAACCCTCCTTCCTAGCACACGCTGTAATACAGGCCTAGTAAACAACAGATCCTGCCAACTCCAGGAGGGCTGGGACCTGCCATTCTACTTCCTGCTGGTCAAGAGAGCAGGGGACAGCTGCCAAGAGGGGCAGCAGGAAAAGTTTGATCACATCCCAGCTCCTTAATACCTGGTGCCAAGCACCCTTGGGCCAAAGGGAAGACTGTATGATTGGGGGGTGGTAGGAATGTTAGCAGGTGTTTTGGTATGGCCTGGGTCATGTCTCTGGAAGGCCATGAGCAAGGATCCGTAAATAAGGAGGTTGGAGAGAGGCAAAGAGTTACCAAGTAGATGACAGAGAGACAGAGATCAAAAGAGACAGGCTATGAAGAGGGAGGGAGAGAGACAGAGGAACAAACCCAGAGCCTCACATACAGAGATGAGAAAAGAGAAGGAGAAAGAGAAAGAGGGGGGAAGAGGAGAGAAGGGAAGAGAAGAGAATGATAATTTTAGAAATTAAAAACAGAACAAAAATAGAGTAAGATAGTAGATATGAAAAAAGAGGGGCAAATAGGGAGACAGGATCAGATAAAAACAAAAGATGGAGAAGGAGGAAGGGGGGGGGAGAAGCTATGCTAAATGGGGAAATATTAATAGGGAGGAAGGGGAGGAAAGAGATAGATAGTTATGGCGAGATGGGTAGGGATCCCAGTGAGCTAGTCTCTCTCAAGAAGACCTTTGAGCCTCTAGGAGCTCATAGTGCAAATTGGAAAAAAGTAGTTCTGGGCGTAGCTGCATATCCAGCTCTCTCAGGTG
>NW_005371709.1:230998-234531 GCF_000412655.1 Myotis brandtii
ACCCCTACCCCGCTTCCCTGAGCCTGAGCCCTCTTACCAATGGTGTGGCCAGGCGCAGTCACTCCAGTCCCAGCCCCATCCGGTGTTGGGTGAAAAGGCTGCTGAACTTTGGTCCGGATGATCCTGCAACAGCATCACAACAGCATCACACATCACATGCCTCTCCTTGCCCAGCAACTCTAGCCCAGACCTGCAGAGACCAGCCCTCAGCTCCTTCCTCGCTCATCTGCTCCCTGCACCCCTGCCCTCACTGACCGCTGCAAGGCATGCTTTCCTTCCTGTTTGCTCTGCGGATCAGCAGCGCAGCTCTGTGGGTGGAGGCCGTCTGCCTCTGTCCTGCCATGTGTGCATCACCAGAATTGCAGCTTGATTTTTGGTAGCAGGTACTGGGGCAGCAGAGTGAGTAGAGCACAGCACCCTTCCCCGTGGTGGGGGTGGGGACTCCCCCCTTCCCCTTTCCTAATCACATACAAATCTCTTCCTGGGCGTGGGACTCCCTAGATCTGAAGATCATTTTGGAGCTGGCTTTCCTATTGGACTGTACCACACAACTCCAGAGTTGAGGGAGGGGGCGGAATTTCCCCATTTACTGAGCCAAGAAGTAACCAGGAAAGGGCTGCATTACAGGTGACCCTTTTGTCCCCAGGATTCCAACACAGCCAGATGTCAGGCCCTGAACAACTTCTCACGTACTGCTCTGTCCCTGTCCAGCTCGCTGGCCTGATGGCCTCCTTTTCTGAGGTCCTACTTGGATCAGAGCTCCTTTACCAGGCTAGCTGAAAAGCCTGGTGCCCTCCCCCACTGTGCACTCTGGGGTGAGTCAAACATCCCAGGACTGGGGATGAGCTAGCTAGTCAGTGATCGAAGGACCAAGGGCTATGTGATACAGAAGGCCAAAGTTGGGGCCAGGACTGAGGAATGCGCCCTTCCACTCACTGGTCAACTTAGGTGCCCTTGGAAGCAATTTTTCCAACAGTGTTGCTCCTCCCTGCAGAAATGTGTGTGATCCAAGTTCACTTCAACCAGCAGGTAAGTCGTAACTGGTCAACTTAGGTGCCCTTGGAAGCAATTTTCCCAACAGTGTTGCTCCTCCCTGCAGAAATGTGTGTGATCCAAGTTCACTTCAACCAGCAGGTAAGTCGTAAGCCATGAGTGCACTCCTCTCTAACCAGCTTTTACCGAGCGCTGCCAGACAACAGAAATGAGGCCCTTGCCTGAAAGTGCTGAATATAAAGTTAGGAAAGGAAGACACACACTCAGAGAAAGCTAAGTAACTCCAAGGGGGCCAAGTGTAAGTGCCAAAAGGAATCATCCCCCTTGCGGGCAGGGTAATCAGGAGAGAAGTCACTGAGGAGGTGAAACTTTATGTAGCGCTTCAAAGCAGAGTAGGGCTAAACATACAGATACACAGAGGAACCAGAGGCACGGAAGATGGTGCACAGGGCACCGGGCTACATGGCAGGGACCCCAAGCCCTGCTTCTGACTCTGCCATTTTTTGGCTACATAGCTTTGGGCTCATCATTCTACTTCTCTAGGCTTCAGGTTCTTTTTTGTTGTTAGCCTAAAAAGCTTAGACTACAGCAAGCATGTCAAACTCGTGACCAGCAGTCCGCATGCCTCATACATATTGAAGCATGCAGCCCGCTGGCTGCGAGTTTGACATGCTTGGACTACAGGATCTCTAAGGTCTCTTTCTCCATTAAAAAACATGATTCTAAGATGAACAAAGAAGCAGAGGGTGCAACATTATAATCAGGTGTTGGAGGGGAGTAGAATCAAAGCATGGGAGCCAAATGAACCTGATGTTTCAGGGGCTCATGCCCAGACCAGTCAGCCAGAACAGGGGAGGTATGTAAGGGAGGAGAGGAAATAAGGCTGCAAACTTGGAAGTGATGAGAATGGTGATCTCCCACTTACTGAGCATGTATTATGTGCCAATATTATATGCAATTCATACCACTTATACACACCAGTGTTAATTCTCACAACCTCTAAGGTGCATACTATTATCCTCATTTTGCAGATTGAAAACCAAAGCTGACAGAGGTTAAGAAGCTTACTGGAGATTACACTGCCAATTAGGGTAAAGTTAGAATTCAGCCTCAAAAGTGTATGCTTTCATCACACTTTCCCCAATATATGGGGACCAGGTTTAGAGGGTCTCAGGCCCACGAGTGATTTCTAAACTAGAGGGGGCACATACAAACTGGTTCTGGTAAAGCAGTATAGAGGCAGGAGGCAATGAGGGGCTGTTCTCAGGGAAAAAAAGGAAAGAATTTGCAAGATATGGTGAAGGCAAAATGGCCAGGATTTGGCAATTAACTGGAGTCTATCATAGCTCTAGAGACCCAAGTCTGGTAACTGAAAAGCTGGTGGTTTGCACCACTGTCAGAAAGAGGGATGCATGTGGGAATGTTGGTCCTAGACATGCAGCACAGGTGGGGGAGGAGTGTCCAGGTGGACACGCCCACACCCAGCTAGCATAGCAGATATGGATTTAGAACAGTGGTTCTCAACCTTCTGGCCCTTTAAATACAGTTCCTCATGTTGTGACCCAACCATAAAATTACTTTCGTTGCTACTTCATAACTGTAATGTTGCTACTGTTATGAATCGTAATGTAAATATCTGATATGCAGGATGGTCTTAGGCGACCCCTGTGAAAGGGTCATTCGACCGCCAAGGGGGTCGTGACCCACAGGTTGAGAACCGCTGATTTAGAAGGTTGTCAAGGAGAGGAGTGTTGAGAGGTTCAAGAGGCCTGAGGAGTGGAAGCCACTTTCAGAGACTGGGAAAAGGAACCTGACCTTGCCAAAGGGTCAGAACTGGCCACACAGGAAAGGGCAGAACCAGGATCTGCAGTTTCACCCAACTCAACGGAGAAGAATGTTTCTATAAGGAGAACATAACTCACAGTGTCAACAGTGACAAGAGGATTGGAGGGAATTGGGAAGAAGAAGGGGCATAGATTTGGGGATTTTAGTGACTACTAGTGACCCTGGGGAGAGCAATATAAACAAAGAGAAGGAGCCAGACAAAAAGAGGTTAGGAAGTGCATAGGAGGAAAGGAGAGAAAAGTGTGGAAGCCAGGGGCGGTGAACTGAGTGTAGGGAAGGCTTTTTAAGGTAGTGGCAACATGGGTAATAAGTCTTTAGGCTGAGGAGGAAAAACCTGTGAAGAGGGAGTGATTGGTTGGCTAAGGGATTGTGAATGCTGGTGAAAGCAAGGCAAAACAACAAGAGAATGGAATGGAGAACATAGGGGAGGACTTAGGGAGAGATGGCATGTTTTGAGGGAGCCAAATGCTTTGAAAAGGAGCTTTTCTCTTAGAGCAAGAAGGCAAGGTCATCTCCCAAGAGTTGGCGGGGGCGGGGGGTGTTTGGAGCACAATCACAATGGGAAAGACTGGAGTAGCTAAGGGCGGTGTAGACTGGTCTACAGGAAAGGCCTAAAGCAGAGGTTCTCAACCTTGGCTGCACATTAGAATCACCTGGGAATCTTTTTAAAATCCTGATTTCTGGGCCTCATCCTC
>NW_005371709.1:234614-262781 GCF_000412655.1 Myotis brandtii
TAACAAAGAAACAGAATTTCCGGAGGATGAGGCCCAGAAATCAGGATTTTAAAAAGATTCCCAGCTGATTCTAATGTGCAGCCAAGGTTGAGAACCACTGGCCTAGAAGGAGGTGGAGCAGTTCAGAGCAGCTGCTTCTAATTCATTGCAGCAACAGCTTCTGGGATCTCACTGACCTGTGGGTGGCTCTGGCTTGAGGGCCGATGGGCTCTGGACTAAGGAAGCCTCAGAGCTGGGGCTGGGTGAGACAGATAACCGTTGGCCTTGTGGAGTTTCTGTCTTTGTTACCCAGTGCCTCTGACCCCTGGGGCACAGGTGCAGACTTAGCTGAGGCAGCAAGTGATGGAAAAGCACGACTCCCTGACAGTGGCTCGGTGGTGCCTGGAAGAGGAGCTGGGCAGGTTGCCTGCTGTGAGTTACTCACTAATACTCTTGGTGTCCACCCGTGCCCTCTGGGCTGTGGGTATTTGCAAGATCCAGAGCTGATCGTGGGGAATTTAAGAACTGGGATTGTGGAAACCTGATGGCCAGCCATTGCCCTCCTGCATCTCATACACAACCCAACAACTCACAGGAATATCACGAGGGGTTAAAAGGATGGAGAAAAGCAGTTGTCTTGGGTGACTGCTTGATACTATTTCCCCCAGTTCCTCCTCCCCTTCCTCCAATTCTTTTTCATTCTTGGCCCTACAGACAGCCAGATACCTCTATGGCCTCCAGGGTCCCAGGCAGGTTTGGCCTGGAAAGTCAAGTAAGTTCGGCATATGGGTCTTTGGAGGGTGCAGTCGGGAGCCCTGGAGAGCACATCTCTAGAGTTGGGGGCTGGGAGATGCTATTTCCTGTTTCCGGAAAGACTGCCCTGTCAGGGTGCCTGCTCCCCGCTTCTTTTTCCAGCATGCTTTCTTCCACAGGGATGTTCTTTCTCCTCTAACTTTCCTGGGACCTCCAGGGCTCTGTCGGGGCCCAGCGTGGGGACTTCAGGCAATCAGCGTCTCCCACACTCACAGGAGTATGACTAGAGCAAAGGGAGAAAGAGCTCAGTCTGAGTCCCAGCTCTTGTTACTTATTGCCTTTGAAACCCTTGCAGCTTCTTATTCCCTCACCTGTATAATAAAATACTACTGCTACTTACTTCCTAGGACTATAGTGAGGATTAAAGATGATAACTCATGTAAAACAATTAGTATGATGCTTGGCTCAACAAGTGCTAGCTATAACAACAACAAATAGTAGTATTCCCATGGGCGACCCCTGGGCCTGGCTGTTTTCTATTTAGGGGCTGAGCCAGGTGCAGGCAGGAGGCCTCCCAGCCCAACATGCCCCTGTCTGGTCAATGCAGCTGCTACAGAGACACTGAGAAGAGCACTGAGAAGACAGGAAACAGCAGCAGAGGGTGTCACAGCCTGACCCCAAAAGAGGTTGCATCAGAGAAGACAGACTGGGGACCCCTGCCTGGGGGTGGATCTGTAGACACTATGAGCAGCAGCTTCTTCAGGACCCAAGAGATACCAGGTTGAGCTTTAGAGTAAAGGATGACAAGGCAGGTGGAATCACTCCGTCTTAGGTGAATTCCCAGGAAGCCTTCAGCTCCCACCAAGAGGAGAGGGAACCAGTCTAGTGGCTCTGTGAGTTAGAATGAAAGCATGTAACCAGTCGCCTAGTAATAGTTTGTTAAACTCATGAAGAAACACAGGAGCCCTCAACATTCTAAGAAAGCAGTGGGGACATTCTTAATCCTCCTCTGGCTCTACACCCTCTTCTTCCTCCTTCTCTCATCCTTTCTTCTGTGTTTCACTCTTTCTCTGCCCTTCTCTCTGTCTCTCTTCTTTGTCTGTCTGTCTGTCTGTCTGTCTCCTTGCACCCTGAAGTCCCAGTGTGGCTGTGTGAGTTTATTGATTTCTGGGAGCTGGGGGAAAGTGGGAGGCAGGGCTGGGGTGCAGACTCAGGGATGGAAATAGAAGGCTATAAATTATTTGTGACAGGAAAGCAATAGTGGCAGAGTGCTGAGCACAAGTCCTGTGTCACTATTTTTTGTCTGTCTGTCTGTCTGTCTCCTTGCACCCTGAAGTCCCAGTGTGGCTGTGTGAGTTTATTGATTTCTGGGAGCTGGGGGAAAGTGGGAGGCAGGGCTGGGGTGCAGACTCAGGGATGGAAATAGAAGGCTATAAATTATTTGTGACAGGAAAGCAATAGTGGCAGAGTGCTGAGCACAAGTCCTGTGTCACTATTAGATTCCTTTTAGCCCGATGACACTGTAAAAAAGGTTAAGTGTCTGCTGGAATCGTACACCTGGGGGGCCGGGGCAGCCTGGGAGCAGAACAAGCCACTGAGAGCAGGTATATCAATTCTCCAGGCCAATAATATTCCTCTCATTGATCGCCACGCAAAGTTCAAAAATCTCATTACAGCCAGGCAGACCGGGAACTTTTTACAAAATCAATAGAATGATATAATGTATGTATACTTAGTACAAATGTATCTATTCATCTATCCATCCATCCACGGTCCGCCTCAGGGTTTCCAAGTTAACCTACCCATCATATTATGTTATGTTATGTATGATACTATATTGCATTATATTATATGATAATAAATGGTGTGCAAAAACTCCCCGAGGTGGGGACAAGAAGAGGACCTATTAGCATTGAAGTGACCTCAGCTCACCTTGGAGGGAGTTAGGTGGAGGTATTTCCAGGACTAGGCTGGCCGGGATTTCCAAGAGCAGTGTGCTTGCTTCCTTAGTGGAGGTTCCAGTAATAAAAACAATTGCCCTAAATATTCACCAGGTGCCAGGCAATGGTCTAAGTGCTTCAAACACATGGTTCACTTAATCCTCACAACAAACCATTTTACAGATCAGACATATTATAACTTGGCCAAGATCAACCGTTTAATAAACGGCAAATCCGAGGTTTGAATTCAGGTAGACTAACCCAGGGCCCATACCCTGACCGGCCAAGCACACTGCCTCCAGGAGACAGGTACCCAAAAGTCCCAAATCCAAGCTCCCACATTCTGGTCCTCTTGTTTTGTTGTGTTCTGCAAAACAAAGGTAAGGAGCTCCCTGAGCTTCAGCATCCCCCTCTATAGAATGGGAGTAATAACACCTGCTCACCAGCTGCTGACAATGTGATATACACAGGACCTTCGAGCACGTCCCCATGAAATCCTGTCCAGCTGCCCGGACAGACTGCCTTCTCTACTTTGGAATCACTTCCAAGTGGAACGGCAGGCTAGCCCCAGGCTTGATCACATCACGGGATTGCTCAAAGGTTCTTTGGAAGCAAGATGTCAAGTATCTCCATTCTCGTGTCATATGCAAGTGTAAATCACTTTAAGTTGTCCTGGGGTAGATAGCTCACTCACTTTAGAGTTTTTGTAGAAAATGTTTCCCTGGCATGAGGAAAATCCACCCTGGTTTGGTAAATGAAAGGATCTCCAGTGTAGAGAATGGTTCAGACTAGCTGGCCCCACTGCACACTGGGCCAGAGGAGTGGTAGGAGGGGCCTCTCCCAGTGACTTCATAGGTATTATAGGCTGGATCATTCTGGAGGACAAAACAATATTTGCTTCAGCAAAGGATATTTTTCCCAATGAATGCCGGTAATTGTTTCAACTCAGGCCTTTTGAGAGCTGCCAACATCAGGCATTTGTCCCTGGCTCAGCCCCAAGGCAAGTCAGAGCAACGCAGATAGCTGGAGAGTTTTCACGGCGAACCTCAGGTGAGGTATCATAGATCATCGAGGAAAATTTCACCTCTCCCAAAAACGGTTCCTACCTCTCCCTACTCCTGAGAAGTCTAAGGAACTGGAATCTCCCCTCTGTACATCCCAGGAACTGAAAAGGTGAAATTTACTGCCTCCACCCCACAGAGGAAATAGCATCCATCTTGCCCACCCCACTGGCAGCCCCAAAGTGCTGCACATAAACTGTTTTCTGAGGCTTCCGCTTTGCAATTTGTGCAGAGTTTAGAGTTGTCTGCCTGCACCCACTCCCATGCCCTGTGGGTTTCAGCTTGGACAACTGACCATATGTCAGGCAGGGTTGTGTGCGTGAGAATGGTTACTGATGGGGGGAAGCTATGGGCAGAACCTTCTATCCTGCCTGTAGGAGGATGTAACTGGAATACACAGGTTCTAAGGTTAGCAGGGTTCCCCCCAAATGTACCAAGAGCTTCTGCCTCTTGTTGCTTCTCAGAAGTCAAAACTGAGCTCCAAGAGATGGGAGCCCAACTATAAGCTTGCAGAAGGGTTTCCTCAAACTACTGTCCTTGAACTGCCTGCATTAGCTTTCCCTGGGGTGTGTGCTAAATGCAAATCCTGGGTAACGTCAGACCTCCTGATTAGAGTTTCTGATGGTGGTCAGGCCCAGGAATCTGTATTTAAGCAAATTCTCCAACTTATTCTTAAGCTCTCTAATATTTGAGAAGACGACCTTCCGTCAAGGGGTGAGGAAACCGTCCTGGTGGTTAGCAGGGAAGCCCTGAGAGCAGGGAGAAAGGCTTAGTGAGTTAAGAATACTTAGGCTCCTTACTCATACTCCAGCAATCGACATTCTTCCCCATCTGCTAATCCTGACTCCAAATGACACAGTAGCTGAAATTCAAGAAGCTCTCAGTTCCTCTGTGGGAACTAAACTATAGGTTAGAAATAAAAATAATTTCAAAATAGTTTTTGGTACATTCCAGGGTGAGAGATTCCCAGTGAATTCTTTAGGTCCTGGGCATATTTTCTGAATCAACGTCGCCTTCTAAGACTGGCACTGAGGGCGATAATCCTTCCACCACGTGTCCCCGGGAGCCCAGGCCAGATACAATTTACTGGGCTAGATGGGCCATGGGGCTGGCCCAAGGGGGCCATAGGGATGGTTTAAATGATGAATGGTAAGCATATGGATTGATTTAACTTCAAGATAGGCATAGGTTTAAAAATTAAGGGGCAATGTGTTTAACTAACCATTTGGAAACCGGTCTGCAGTGCATGCCAAGCCCAGAGCCGTGACCAGACTAGCTCCTCTCGTCACTGGCCGTGCCCTCATCTGCGAGGGCTTCCAGGCGAGGGCTAGGGGTCGCCTGCTGCCCATCACACACATTCCTGCTGGCCCTGGGAGGCTCCAGAGGCTAGAAGACTGCCTGATATGATGAAGGGTGCTCCTGTAGACTCACTGCTGGGACTAATTCCTCCCTGTCCCTCCACTGGCATGCCTCCTCCCTCCCAAGCAGAAGGAAGCCTGGAGGAAGTGCCTTTTAGCAACAGCAATCTCCCAGAGACTGCCTGGCCTCCCTGCCTCCAGCCCCACCCCCTCTCACCTAGTTAACGCCAGCATTCAAAAACAATGCATGGTTTCTCTCTCTGTCCACCTAAAAGAATGTGATGTGGCTAACCCCTATAACTGCTTCCTATTAGCTACAGGATAAACTCAAAATTCCTTAGCCTTGCCTTCAAAATCTCCCCTAATCTGGCGTTCTAATCTATTTCTCTATTGCTCTCTTCCACTCAGGGTCTAGTATAGAGCTGAAACCTTGTTTTCTTGCTTACTCAATTCACATTGAATCCTCCCCTAGATTGTGAGCTCTGTAAGGGCAGATGTCATGCTTAGATTTCTTGCCATTGTATTTCTATCACGTAGCAGCAGTGCCTGGAATAATGTGAATATTTAAAGATTATTTGTTTAGTAACAAATAAGTGTGACTATTAATAGTAACAATAATATAATATTAAGGGATATAGTGAGCGAATACATGTTTATTATGTACCAGGCAGTGAGCTAAACACTTTACATGGATTATTTATTTCTCTTTTCTATTATTGTGGGAGTTGAGGTTCAGAGAGGTTATGTAACTTGCCCAAGGTTACACAGCTGTTAAGTAGCAAACCTAGGATTTAAACCTGGGAGTCTGACTCCAGACTCCACGCTGCTAACCGCTGGGTAGAAAAAGTCAATCATATCAAGAACAGATGGAGAATCCATGAGAGGCTGGGGCTGAATAGAAGAGCTGCATATAATAATAAGAAACATAATAACCATCATTTATTTCATATTCACTGTATGACAGGCATTGTAACAAATGCTCTTTCTCATTCAAATCCTAACTACAACTCTATCAAATAGGCATGCTCTCTATTATACCAAGGAGACAACAGAGAGGTTAAGCAACTTGCCCAAGTTCATGTGCTTAATAGCACTGGAGCCAGACTTTGGGTCTGGGCCTGTGACTCCAATATCTGTAGGCTGAATCATATTACATCTTCTGGAAATATCTATGTTAGTAGTTTTTTGTGTTTATTACTTATTTGGGAATGAACAACTTTCCCCTCCAGTCTTTCACATCCATGATCTGGACAACTGAGCAAATGTATACGTAGATAATTAATAGAAATTGCATGTAGTCATGATTCTAAAGATGCTGACCCTCTCCCCCACACATGCCATAGTTGTATTTGATAAGCATCATACCTGCGTTACAAAAGAACCATAATTTTAGGTTAAGTGGTCTGGTGGCCATGTATTTTATATGCACTGGTAGATTTGGGGTGTAGATTTTCCAAAATCTCTGTATCTATCTAGCTTTCAAATCATGTACATAATTATGTGGAGATAATGCATAAAATGTGTTTCTCAGTTTCTATGTTTCTATGTTTCTAGAAACTATTTCTATGATTAGTGTGTCTTTATATTCATGTCTGCTCTAATGCATTGATCCAAGATTTATGATATTGGATGTATTTATTGAAACCAACTTCATGAATTTCTGCCCAGTTATGCCTATTTCTGTCAAATATGTAAGCCACAATCATACATGACTCCACACTCATCACTGTTCCCTTCCCAGGGTGTCTGAGACGCTCACATCACAATCATGTTATTATATTGGTCCGTGCACAGTATTGATGGGCATAAATGTGCATTTGTATACCTGTGTGTCTTTCTATCTATGGCCAGGATGTGGTGGGGGTAGAGTGATGTGGAAATGAGAGACTTATTAAATGCCAAGTAGATATGCAATAAATTTCATTGATTTTATAAACTCCAACTTGTCTTCAGTCTCCTTCCATTCTTTATCCTGGGGGCATTGCAACAAAAACCTATTTTAAATACCTTTACTTCCCCCACCCCCTCCCCAAAAAAGTGTCAATATTTTATTTGGATTTTTAACTTCGCTCCATAACAGTTGTTTGACCTCCTGACTCGTGCGAGTCACATAAATTCTGGGACTTTATTCAGGAGCCATGTTCCTGCTATTGAATAAGCAATTTGGGAGGGTGAATTAATGACTTGTGCTGTTGCTGGAAAGTCCCTGAAGAAATATTAAAATTGCTTGCAGACTGAATCGATACTCAGTGAACACCCAGCAAGAGGGCTTCGGTTCTGGAATGACCACAGAAGGCAGGGCTTGGTGGAAGAAGGGGAATTCCGGCACCCAGCCTGGCAAGCCCCCTCCTTGCCCACCCCCACCTTTCCCTCCATCCCTGGAGCTCTGTCATTTTCAGTAACAGCAAAGTCTGATTAAACCCCAACCAGGACAAAGCTCATTTGTCCTTTCTTGCAAAGCAGGCTCAGGGGACAGTTTACTCTCTTATGAGCAACGAGAGCCTGCAGGCATGTTGGAGGTGATGGTCTGGACACATCCACCTGCTGGAGAAACAGGAGGGCCCTGCTTTCTGGCGGGCTGTGCTGTGCTTGGGGATCAGGAGAGCCCTGGGGTTTGGGGAGGCTGGGGCTGTGACCATTTTGTGCTGGGTACACAGAAGGGTTGGGTGTTGCATTGCTGACTCCAGCTCTTTGTGTGTTTGACCAGTGCTATCACTCAGATGCCCATATGATTTCAGCCTTTGTGTATAGGTGTGCCTGTGGGATGGAAAGTTGGAATTGTGTTGTGTTATTGTGTATTGCATTGTGCCATTGGCAGCTGGCTTAAGGTTTGTTACTTGGTGTTTTGTGGTATTGTATTGAGGTGACTGCACTTTGTGTAACACTGAGTTAGAGGAATTTAAGTATTGTTTGGTGGCAATGTCCATGTTTCTGCTTTGAATTATTGTGTTCGTTGATCATATCAGCATCCATTTTTTTCCACATAATGTATGTCTCAGAGATTAGGTTAATGGGTGTCTCCTTGGTGATGTGAGTTGAGTAATGATGTTGGATCTGGGTGGTGGTGTATAATTTGGTAATTGCTTTCTCTGTGTGGTTGTGGGTGAGAGAGCCCATCCTGTAGCTTTTTAAAGCTTCTGGCTTCATCAGAAGGAAGATTCTAGAAATGCAGAACAAATCTCTTCTTGACCAAATGCACGGTTCTATTCTTGGAAGCAAACTCCCCCTGCTCGATGGAGCAGTTCTGACCTTACCCCACTGGCACAGGTCCTGATGCCACACTCCCTACATCTGCCTAATTTGGAGAGTTAAAGCCAAACTCTATGCCTGTCGATAGCCTAGATCCCTGATGGGGCTAGAGGAGGCTAGATGGGAGAAAACTCCCCAATTCCAATGGGAATAACAACATAAACTCTGGTTCCAAGAATCCCGTTTGCTCCACTCTGTAGCTCTGGCCACCAGCAACTTCTTCCTCCCCAGTATCCCTAGATGATGTAGCTCAGCACTCACAAAACCACACACATACCATGGAAGAGAACAGGAAAAAGTACTAGCCATGTCTTTCTACTAAGATTCAGGGTCTCTGTTCTGAACTTGTAAGTAAATGCATGAATACACTGCTGGGCATGAGATGCAAAATATACAGAGCTCCCCAAGAGATTACACATGCCTGCACTTCCTTTGATCAAAAGTTGATATGAAGTATGAATTAGTGCATAAGCACATGTGTTTCAGAGCCAGCACTACATGGGTTCAAGTCCTAGTTCTGTTACTTAGCCTGTGGCCTGAACAAGTTATTTAACTTCTCTGTACTCTTCATCTATAAACAATCAATTAATACATGCAACGTGCTTATAACAATTCCTATTGCAGTGAGAAGTTGTTAGCTATTATTATTCGTATGAATATAAGGACTCACCAAGTAAAGTATCCATAAGCTTGGCCTATGCATGTGTATAAACATGTACACATGTGGGCTAATATCATACAAAATCCTATGATAAATCAAGATGTTTGTGTGATTTAAGCAGAATTGCAAAAACTAATAGTCAGTTAGGGGCAGTCAGGTGGGGGCAGAAGGTAGTTCTCTTCTTGGCCTTCTGGTCCATTTGGACAGTGGCAGGGACTGGGGGTTGATAGTCTGTCTTCACACAGAGGGCTGCATCCAGCCCCATGAGGATGAATAGACAGAAAGGAAAATGGCCCGTATACATTTTATACTTATTTTAAAAAATGTAAGTTCTCAGATTTCCAATTTAGCTCACTTAAACTATTTATTTATTTATTTTAAAATATATTTTATTGATTTTTTACAGAGAAGAAGGAAGAGGGATAGAGAGTCAGCAACATCGATGAGAGAGAAACATCGATCAGCTGCCTCCTGCACACTCCCCACCGGGGACGTGCCTGCAACCAAGGTACATGCCCTTGACCGGAATCGAACCTGGGACCCTTTGGTCCGCAGGCCGACGCTCTATCCACTGAGCCAAACTGGTTAGGCAAAATATTTATTTTTTAATTGAAAAAATCAGGACCTCTACCAGCTAACAGGTATAAATGAGGAATAGTAGAATCTAGGTGCTAAATTTGGGAATTAAGGAAGGATTCAGATAAGTGAATGTTAAGACATTTGGATGTGGATCTTAAAGAAGGCCATTGAGCTTAACTTGGTTGCTCAACTAGGCCAAAGGGGCAGGGAGAATTTAGGGCCTCAGACTCATCTCATGGGTTTCTCATAAAGCTGGGGAGGCCAGAACACATCATCATGAGTCTGGGAAGCTTTGGTTTTCATCTTTGCTCTCGTTGGGCACAGAGTAAAATGGAGAATTTTCAGATGTGTAGTTACTTTGAGCCATTGCACTAACTCTTAATTTTTCCGTAAAATCTTTTCTCACTCAGCAATGGAAATAGTTGCAATGATTATCAACCCCCCGCCCCCATGCTTCCCTGGAATATATAGATATGCGGGACAATTTGGTAGACAGATTTGGTTTGAATTTGTCAAACAATTGCTCACTTTTTCCTCTTCTCTTACCTCATCCTTTCTCTTATCTCTATTTTCTCTCCTCTCTTCCCCTCCTCTTCCCAATTTCCTCCCTTTCTCTTCCCTCTATGATATTTAAGAATCAGAGGAATCCTTCAAACCTATCAAGTAAGGAATTTTTTTCCATTACCGTTTCATTTTATCTTTAAAAAAAACCTGCAAAATGCAAAGCACCACAACACATGAAAATGCCGTGAAGCCCAGAAAATGCCAACCTTCAACTCCTCAAACAATAGTAGACTCATCACAGAGAAGGAATGTGCAGTCATTCGAAGATGCCACGTTGACACACACACACACACACACACACACACACGCAGGCAGGGCTCTCAAAATGGACAAAGGGGAAAATTATGTAACTAATTCTGTTCAATGGTTAGATAACTGAGTTATAGAGTTGTTTGTTTGTTTTTCCTGGATGTACACGGAGCGGGCCCCCTTCCTAAATCCAGTGGGGCTCATAGCAGCCCACAATTCTCACTGGCATTCATATACACAATTCTGTCCATACAGTATCCTTTTGGCTCCTCAAGCATTTTTTTAAAAAAAATTTCAGTGTTTGTGCACACTAAAGCCAGAACTCATACACGTTGACATAGACACAAAACAGGAAATATACACTTGGTGACTGCTGTTGCCGTAATAATAACTAGCGTTGACTGAGCACTTGCTATCTCCAGGTGCAATGCCAAGCAGGTTTATGTGGACTAACCCATATAACCCTCATGAGAACCTAGAAAAGATCTATATAATTATCCCCGTGTCAGATGAGTGAGGAAACTGAGGTCCAGAGAGGATATGAGATTTACCTCTAACCGTGCAGCTAGTGAGTAAGGAAGCTAGATTCAAACTCTGGCAATTCTCTCCAGAGCCTGCTTTCCTACGTTTTCTATACCGTAGGTTTATGTGAATTGCCTCACACATAGCAGGTGCTTAGCAAAGGTTTTCTGAATGGATGAATGAAAGAATAAATGAATAAAAGACAGTATCTACTAAGATCCCTGATGTTCTCTTTCAATCTGGCAAAGTGGATTCCCTTATGGAAGCCAGGCCTAATCGACAGCTTAGGTGTATTTGGACCAAGCGATTGGCCCTCCCAACCAACTTTCAGGTGGCAGCATCCATCAGCTGTGCTTGTTCAAATACTAAATGCTCTAAGCTCCAGATCTCCACTGACTTTCAGGCCAAGCCCAGTCCCCCTTCAAATCAGAAATGAGACTCAAATGCATCAAAGATGCTTTCTAACCACAATACTTTGTTTCTTAGAGTATTTTCCTCTGCAGACAGGTGTTTCCCAATGAAACAAAACACCAATGAAATGCAGATAGGTGTTAATTCTGTGCCTGGATAAAAACTAAGAATTTCAATCCATTACTTAGACATCTCCAAACCGCCAGATACTTGACATCATATCGACAACATTTATTAGATGACTGATTAAAGGTTTTGGTTTTCATCCATATGTTTGGGAGTTAACCTGTTCATCAGCAAGTGCTCATGGTTTTCCAAGAGACATAAGTGAACAGTAAAGAAAAAAAACACACAGAATAAAATAGACTAAAGAGGACAGGGTAGCAGCTATTCGACAAAACTAGTCAAGCAGACTCCATTCTGGGAATGGGTTGCTGCCTTGGAGATCCATTAGAACACGGATCCAGCTCACAAGAGACTCGTGTGCTTAAAGACCTTTAAAAACCGTATAAGGCTGCATCCTTGACTGTTTACGCCGGAATTGGACCCAATCAGATCCCAGCACGACGGAGCTGATGGATCAGTCCCAGCATCTGGTATAGACAGCCCACGACTGACACAGCTTCATCCCTACTGTCTTCAATTCACATAAACATGTAGGCACTCTGATGCCCACATGCCTGTGCACTTAGTGTCTCTACGTATCAACAGTTCGAGCTGCAGATTTTGCAAAGCTGGGCATAAATCTGGTTTGTGACTTTGTACGGGTACCTCTCTTTGTGATTTAGTGCTGTGCCTTTTATCATCTCTCCTACTTCCATTTTCTTTCCCTCTCTACTTTTTAATGCTATTTACAGCTTCCTTATCCATAGAGCAGCACAGCAATCCTTCAGTGTCTCTACTGATATACCCAAATGATTTTTCTTACCCAGGTTTTCTCTCCACTCGACTTAATTTATGTTTTAGTAAATAGGACCTTTAGATCGCTCCATTCAATAGTATTTAGGGTTATCACTTTTATCAAAGGGGCCGTGGCACTAAAGGATCTTTGCAAGGGACATTTGTTTATTCTTATGGGAGACCGGCTCTCCCTGCGTGCGAGAAGGCTGTGTGCGTGTGGGCGTGCGTGCACAGCGTGCTCAGTGTGTGCCACTATGCTCCATTGCCCTGTGTCAATGCCACTTGGCACCGGCAGGAAGAGCCCGGTGAAACCATAATATGGACAGAAGCTGACCCTCAAACTGCTGGAGGTAAGTCCAGGCCCCGGGCCCTCCCTGCTGCTGACCAATCAGTTCTTTTAGGACCAGGCCCATTATATCTGGCCTGGCTGCTGCCTGCAATAGCTCTTCCTCCCATGCACACCCTTCATCCCAGAGCTGCAGAGGAAACTGTGATGACATTGTTCACAAGCGAGGTTTTGGGGGTTTCTTCTCCTAGAAGTGTGATTTGGAGTATAGGAAACCAGGACAATGCCTCCCTATATTTCTGGGTCATCTATTGCCTTTTTTTCTTTCTCTTCAAGTCTTTCCACTCTATTTGACCTTGAACTCTGGCCTCTCCCTTCACACTGGAATGTGTCCCAAGGGGTACAGCACCTCCAAAACAGCAGTCACCTGGCCTGACAAGGCTGGAGACCAGTAGCCAGAGGGGCTAGCCCATCACTCCACTCCTGGAAATAAATCCCATTGTATTTGCATTTTAATTTTCCACATAAACAAGGGCCCAGAGTACTCGCTTGGGCAGCATCACTGGATGAATTTAATTAGAAATGAAAAGTTTATAGGATCCTCTTTAATGCGATTAATGCTCAGTTAACATTTATCACATTCGTATGCTGGAATCGCCTTTTATAAGCAGCCACTGTCCATGAAATGAATTTCTCTCAACTTTCTTTGCACCCACCCTGGGAGGTCATCTCCTAAGTAGTCTGTGCTGCCCTCCAGGCTGTCTCCTGGAGCCAGGAATTAGCTGGTCCTCAGAGCCAAGTTTAGGGGAAGTGAGAACAGGGAAAGAGGTGCATAATAAGCGCAGGGGTGGGAGGGCAGGGGGCATAAGAGTGAGGTGAACACTACTTCTAGGAGGAGCTGGACCTGAACCAAGGCAGTACCCTCTGCAAATAGTTGAGTGTTCTGCCCAGCAGACTGGCTTAAAGGCTTCAGAATCTCTTCAATAATAATAATAATAATAATAATAATAATAAAGATTCTCTTCCTAATATACACACCCAGTGCATTTCTGTGAACAAAAATCAGGTTTCTGCTAGGGCTGTCAGTGTCAATTACATCTGGCTCTCACTTCTCCTGTCTTTGGCCATCTCTCTTCTACCCTTTTTCCCTGTCTTGTCCCTTATACTGTTCCTTCCAGGCCCATGGCAACTGGGGAAGGAACCCAACTCTCCACCCTGGGGAATACTTCCTTTTCTCTGGCTCTCCCAGAGGCCAGACAGCTACAGTCAGTGAAGGCCGCCTGCCCTGGTGTCAGCTCCTTAGGGAGGCAGAGCGAAGTGGGGGAACATGAAACCTCTATTGGTCCCCAGAGGAATGATGGCCTTCCCTATCTTATCAAATTCTCTTCAATCTTCAATTAGAGTCTACTGAGATTGGCCTCCTAACCCAAACCAGCTAATCAGAGTGATGATGAGGAGGGCAGAGAGGAAGGAAAACATACAGGATGGGGGGAGGGAAAGGAGGTATCCTCACTGCAGATGATAAAAAGCCATAAATAGCTTGGTCTTTGTCCCCACCTACATGCACACTCCCTTTGAGGACCTCAGCAAACACAAACAAGTGGTTGCTACCTGTTTTCCTAGTAGCGTGTTACTCACACACACCACCCTGGCATCACACATAACTCTACACCCTTGCCTCTAGCACAATAAATGCATGTGTACATGCTCACAGACTAAACGTGTCAGGATCCTCTGTGTACCTGACAGAACCCCCACCCACCAACCCAGCAGGACAACTACCATCCATTCAACCCCACACTCTCCCAATCACATTTACTAACACCCCAAACAGGCAGGCCGTCCAAGTGATGGCAGAGACTTTTGTCCTGGGACCAAACAATCCCTTCAACTGGAAACCCTCTGAACAGTGAGCCACTAGCTCACTATTCAGGACAGACTGTTCAACAGGACCAACTCCCTTTAAAAGCTCCCTGTAATGCCAGGGCCATTTAGATGGCTTCCTGGGGCACGAATGCCATGCTCAGCTAAATACCAGGAGCCCACACACTCTTTCCAAAACAGAGCTATGCAGAGGCCCCCAACACATAGTCACCAACTTCTCCTGGTATGATACACAAGGCAGACACCATCTTGTCCTCTTGAATTAGTTTGAGAGGTCACAGGATAAGGGGCTCTCCTCCCTGACCATCTCTGTGACCTGTTAAGCTGGATACTGTCACATGAGGCTCCAGACTTCCTTCGGCCTCCTTCATCAGCCCAGCAAAGACCCTGGAGCCCAGAGGAAGCAGCAGGACCAGGGAAAGCTGATCCAGTGCTCACATTTGCTCACTCTAGAGCAGCGATTCTCAACCTGTGGGTTGCGACCCCTTTGGTGGTCGAACGATCCTTTCACAGGGGTCGCCTAAGACCATCCTGCATATCAGATATTTACATTATGATTCATAACAGTAGCAACATGACAGTTATGAAGTAGCAACAAAAATAATTTTATGGTTGGGTCACAACATGAGGAACTGTATTTAAAGGGCCAGAAGGTTGAGAACCACTGCTCTAGAGCCTCTGTTGATCTCCCTTCCTGCTCTCCTCCCCTCTGAACCCTTCCTCTTTCTGATTTCTTGACCTTATGGAGCCTACAAGGTGGGTACAGTTTCCTTTTCAGCCTGTTGCCCAGTCTCACAGCCTTTCTCCTCCTTCCAGGAGCTGCCAAGAGCTGCCAGAAGCTGCCAGGAGCTGTCGGTCATGTCCTCTGGCTTCCTCTGTTCCTGGATGGCTGCAGAGAGAGCTCACTGCAGACAGACGCTCAGGCAAAGCTGATGGCAGGCAGAGCAGGAAGTCCAGAGCAAAGTAGCCCGAGGCTCCTGGGTGGAAGGGGCTCTAGTGTAGAACACCCAGGAGGCCAGGACCTCCCTTCCTCTTGGCCTCTCTCCCACCCACCCTCCTTCCAGGGACCAGGCTGGAGCATCACTGCAGCAGCCCCACAGCCCCTACCGGCCTGCCCTGCAGTGTGCTGCCCGATGCAGGCAGCCGGGAGCTCCAGGTCTTGTGACTTTGCCCTGCCATGCCACTTCCTTTGCTCTGGCTGCTTTCTCCTCCAGGGCTGGCCTCCTCTTTCCTCCTTTACCACCTCTGAGCCTCCTCAGTTCCCTTCAACCTGGCCAACCAGCCACCGGAGCTCTGGCTCCCTCCCACCACTTCCAAGACCTTGCAGGGCTACCAGAGGCCCTTGGCTCAGATGCACAGACCTAGCTCTCCTTTTTAAGCTTCTGTCGCTCCCTGCTCTGCACTCTCACCATACCCTCCATTTCCAACACACCTGTCCAGGCTGAGCCAGGTCTGAGATCTCTCCCTTTCCCCTCTCAGCTTCATCTCCTCTTCCAGTCCTCAGTCTTACTTTTGTCCATCCCTTTCCATCTACACCTTGCCCTCTTCTCCCCCAGCTAGAGAGAGTACACACCCTTCCTCACCGCCCTTCCTCGGGGGCTCTGGGCTAAGGAGCTCAGGAAATGTGACATTCCCCTGCACCTGTACTGAGGTTACTGCTCTGGTCTGAAGCGGCGAGCTAAGGTATGTGCAGTTCCGCAGACCAGGGGCTGCAGACCGCTGGCCCATGAACTGAATCAGGCCTGGCGATGTGTTTTATTTGGCCAGCACGAAGTTTTTTTTAAAAAAATCTTTTGCCTCTAGACTGGGCCTGTGCATTCCAGCTTCCGTTTGTCCAACTCTCACCACCTCTGTCTCATCTTCTGTGGCCATTCCCACTGTCCTTTCCTGCCACGGGCACTGGAGGCATTTGTACTCCTGACCCCTACAGCCACACGGCATCTCCATCACTGCCCTCCACTAACACATTTCTTGCCAATCTGCACTTCTGGGCACTACTTTTCTCCCCCCATATTCCTAGACTAGACCTGACCTCTCTAGAATGCCAAGGACTCTTCCTTTCTCTCTCTCACACACACACATGAGAAACACAAACTATCTCCTTATCATATTAGCTCCTAAAACCCAAAAGAAAGAGTCCAGTGGTTTTTGAGGATGAGCTACAAGAAGAACCCGGCTCTCCTGTCTCCCTCCCTCCCTCCTTGAGAGTTTCCAGGTCTACACGGGGCTTTGCTCCTCCTCCTCCAGTGCCGGGTCATTCTCCTCTTGTTTCTCACACCCCCAAAAGCTCCCCTGTGCACAGCCCTCCCCAGGAGGCCCCAGGCATCTGCCTCTGCCATGATGCCCCACCTGGTCTCCAAGCCTTCTCCAGTCGCAGCTCTGCATTTCTCGCACACAGTTTCTCCTTATTTCCCTGGCACGTGGATTAGTGGGGAAGGGTTTGGAGGCTGGAACTGGGACCTGGCCGTTGGGAGAGCTCTGCCAATGACTGTGCCCCGTGCTGCTGCCATGCCTGCTGCTGGGGCACCTACAACCTTGGTGGGTCACCGCACCGCACCTCTGCAGGAAGGGGACCCACCGGGAAGAACCTCTTTCGGCTGCTTACCCAGTTGGTCCCTAACTAGTCCTGCCAACTGGACTGGGACTCAAGTGTCTAAGTGAAGATGGACAGCTGATCACACAGCTCTCCATCACAAGGGTGGCATCACTGTAGCAAATCCCCTCTTAGTGGGGGCTACTGGACTATGGAGTGTTACAGCGCAAAACAAAGGAAAATTTGGCCCCAGTTTGCCCCAATTCTGTAATGAAGAATCTTTGGCCCAGCCCTATAATCACTCGGTGGCCTTAGGACTGCCTCCCTAGTTGACCTGATAGGCCCACGGACCCAAGGACAAGGTGTCCAGACTTTATGACCGAGGGTCACATCCAATGGGCCTTCTTCCTTTTCCTCCTCTTGGCCTTAGAACCCTTCACCAGAGAGCAAATACTGGTTGGTGTACAAAACCCCCCCCCCTATCAACCTCTATGCCTAGAAACCATTATGAATACATTCAAATGGCACCTTTACAGCACCAAACCAACCTGTCAGCAGGAGGAAACATCTCCACCCTGTAGTTGACTGGTAGACAGATAAAGCCAAGGTGATTTAAGTTCCCACCTGTTTAATATTTAACTAGCTATTTGTGCATTGGTTGTGAGACACTGTTTCCCACTCCTCAGATCTGTCAGGGTCCCTTCTCTCTCCTCTAGACTCACCCACATAACTGGGCGAGCTGTACTGTCCATAGCTGTAACTGCTTCCCCTGCAAGGATCTCAACTCTGGACACCTGCTGTAAGCAGGAAGGAAGGAGGTACAGGCCAGATTAGCACCCTTTACTACATTCTTTTAAAGAGCAGGAAGAGCCTAGCTGGCATGGCTCAGTGGTTGAGCACTGACCTATGAACCGGGAGATCATGGGTTCGATTCCTGGTCAGGGCACATGCCTGGGTTGTGGGCTCGATCCCCAGTGGAGGGCATGCAGGAGGCAGCCGATCAATGATTCTCTCTCATCACTGATATTTCTAGCTCTCTCTCTCTTCCCTCTGAAGTCAATAAAAACATATTAAAAAAATAAAGAGCAGGAAGTGAAAAAAATTCTTTCCAGTATTCTGTTTCCTTTTACTATAAGAACTCAAACTTCCAACTCTAGGTAGCAACAAAGAGGGACTCAGGACAGGCCTGAGCAGTAAGAGGCAAAGTTGCAGCATAGCTAGAATGTAAAATCGAGGAAGCTGGGAGCAGACAATAGTGCCCCTGGCTTAAGGTGTTCCTTTATCAGTCCTGCTGAGAAGACTGAGAAGCAGGACTTCCATTCCATGTGAACTCAAAAGAAACCGACTCTTCAGAGTATAAGCTCTTGGTGCTGGTGGGTGGGTGGGTTGATTTATCTTCTGCACCAGTTACTACTATCACTGCTCTTTCTCTGGAAGCTGTACCTAGTCCACAAGCACATATCATCACATAAACAACCACGTGATCCCATGTGTACAAGAACAAGCCCCTTTCCCAACTGTTCCCTTCCACCCCAACTTCCAAAGTGCCTTTCATTTCCTGATCTGCTTTGCACAATAATCTTCCCCTTGTACCCATATACTCACAAAGCCAATGCTCTCCCTGCCACACCCCACTCTCTCCCCAATACTCCTGCACCCTGTTTCCTTTCTCCAGGGGCTGCTCCTGCCTGGCCCCATCTCCACTTGGCTAATTCCCCCTGTGGCCCCTGTATTGAACTGTTGTGTTGTCCATTTCCCTGTGACAGGGCTCTGGTTACAGAGTTATTGATTGGTTTTCATGCAGACAGATGGGCCCTTCCGAGCTCCCATCGAAATCCCTGCCTGTATGGGCTGATTGTTGCCTCTCAGAGTGTAGGATTGCACTGGAGACCACCCTCTATGCAACCTCCATGGCCCAGGCTGTGGACGGTTATAAATGGAAGCAGCCTGAGCGATAATAAAAGCAATTGAATGGGTTACCTGTGTAGACACAAGATTTATGCCTCTTCATTTTGATGTGATTGTTTTATTGAGTTCTCAGAATAGTTGGGACACTATTTATTTATTTAGGGGTTTTCCTTTCTTTTCTTCTTTGCATCACCCTCCAAAATCCACTTGGAGCTTTCACAACCCTTCCTGTCTGCCTCTTCCTAAGAGTTGCCAGCTGAGGTAAGAACTCAGGGCAACCAGCCATTGCTCTCACCTGAAAGTCACTTTGTGGCCTGAACGCCCACTCTGAGCCAGCCACCAGGGAAACAGACCAATATGACTGCCGGCCAAGAAGTCTGAAATAACTAAGAGAACAAAAATGGCTTTTTGGAAGGACAATGCCAGTTCATTTTAAGGAATAAGAGGACCAATAGTCATGACTGTAACATGTGATACCCTAATGATGGGTGATCTCAGCAACAGGAGACCCTCTCTGGGGAGGGTCAGGCGAGCCAGGCTTCTCAGACAGAAACTGACATGTGTGCTTGCTATTTGTGACCCAGTCTGGTAGGCCAGGGGCCAAGAAGGCAAGTTCTCTGTCCATATTTTTCTCATTCCTTTGTGGGAAGGTCTTCTTCTTAGCCCATCAACTTGCCTTGGCTCTTTGCCATGAGACCAACAACCCTGACCACCAAACAGCTGCAAGGGTATGGAGATGTGGCAGGAAAAGCTGCACCTCTTGCCTGGCTTCGTGCCAAACCAGGTCCAAGAGTCAAACGTGCCATGTTCTAGAAACCTGAGTTTCCGAGAAGGAGACACAAACCCTAGCCCTGAACATGTCCTCAGCAGTCCCTTGGCTAGGATGAGTGGCCCCCAGCTTATTTAGAAAGGTCTTTGAATGGACAGCTGGTAGACCATTGTCACCCCACTGTCAGAGCTCTGCTGAAGACCTGTGAACGACATAGCACTGGGTCTATAGCCTTCTTGAAGCCAGTATTGCCCCTGCTATGAGAATGAATGTACTCACTTAGGGCCAAACAGGCTAAGAGAGAGTGTGGATAGCAGGTGATCAGTGAAAAAATGGACCCTGGAAGAGTCCATTCCAAAGACCTAGGGGCAGGAGTGCCCTGGTCCCAAAGAGTGTAGGGCTGAAAAAGTTAGGAGAGTGATGGCCTCCTGTCAGCTCATTCCAAGAGATTGCCCTCAGGGGATCTTCAGTAACCCTAGACTCTACCTGGAGTTTGTGCCTGTTCTTTCAAAGGAGCCGTATTCTCTGCCCAGAGCAACAGCCAAACCAGAAGGCTTTGGCGCACAATCAGGAAAATCCTTCCTTCCTAGTCAATTGCGATGTAACTAGGTGACTTTTTCCCCTTTCAGCGGCATGGATCTCCCTCCAACTCTTTCCCTCTCCAGGCACTTCCAACCCCAGGTTTTAATCTCAAGTCACCTGCTTATAAACACCCACCCTCTACAGTGGCAGTATACAAGCCGAAGAACTGGCAACTCCATGCTCAGTGATCAGTCACCCAATATTGAGAATGATTCAGGCGCTAAGAAATGATTCACATACTAAACAATTCATCAACCCTCCAGAATTTTGACAGTGGTTTCTGGGGCTGAGGGTGGGGGTGGGGGCTGGGGTTGGAGGCCTCCTTGACCTTCTCCATTGGCTAAGAGAAGTATTTCTATGAAGACTTGCCAGTGGAGAACGTGGGTTGGCTGTCCAAACCTTTATCACGACAGGATCAGAGAAAGTCAGAACCATTTTGAAAGCATGAGAAGCAATTTAGTTTATAACCATAACAGCATATTTCAAGTGCGGCGACAGCATCTGTTTTGAGGAGAAGAATATGAAAAACCTTACGATTTGGCTCAGGTGGGTGAGCATGTGTGGACTTCCTTTCTTGCCAACCACGGGCACATGCACACCCTTACTCATAATGGTTATAAAGTACCCAACACGCGTTGGCATCTCACCAATAGTAAAGCTCTCAACTCAAGCACTACCTGTTCCCCAAGACACTGCACTTTCTGCACAGGGTGAAATCTCCAGGCTCTTTCCGCAGAGACTGAGAATTCACAAAGGTCCTGACATCACCAGACCAGCAGAAACACCTGCCTTTCTCAGGCTTTAGGGTGAAAGAACACATCTCAGATAACTTTCTCCCCTTCAGAACAAAGCACCAACAGGGCTGAAGCTAAAGGCATGGGGCCCAGATGCATCCCTCCAGCCCCGACTCAGTAGCACACTGGGAAGCTCCCAGAATTCTTTCCAAAATATTAATCATGATAGGATTCTGTCCCAAAACCAAATCGAGAATACCCTCACAGCTCCTTGTTGACAGAGCAAGCGGGAAGCCTAACTGTAGACCCAGAGCTTCCCTGTTCCTCTCCTCCCGCTTTGTCTCCATCTACAGCAACACCTGCCCACAGACGGCTATTTCTCCACACCCAAAGGCAGCCTCCGTGCCCCTCAGATGACAGGGCTCCATACTGAGCAGATTCTGCCGCTGTCAGAGCTGTCAAGCTGAGGCTGCTCTTTCTCACACTCTTATTTCAACCAAGACTCACTTCTCTACTTTCTCCCAATTCTGACAGATGCACCTTAAGTTCTTTGGAGCTTGATCCTAGGGTCACCTGTCCCCTGTTTTCCATGGCTTTTCAGGATGAGAGCATTCCCAAACTTTTACCTAAGCCAGCTTCCAAAATCATCTTAGTCAGTGAGGAGTATATTTTGGGGTGAGGGGGCAAGGGATGCTAGATAAGGGGTGCTGCCCCCATGCCTGCCTTGATCGCTCTAATCCTCCGCCCATCAAGGGAAGCAAGCTGCCTTAACCATACGTTTGGATTCCTCAAAAGCAAATCCTATCACTGATGGCGGCATTTCTCTCTAATGTTCTCCAGAACACGAGCACCCAGACCCAGCACCACTGCTCCTCAGCAGGGCTACTCTCCTCCCAAGACCCCAATTCCAGCTCACTCCAAGCACCAGCAACCAGCCAAGAGACTAAATCTCCAGATGGCTGGGAAAACAATGCTTTGTCTCCTTTCCTTCCAGCCTTCTCCTCTGGCTTTTAAATGCAAAAGACTCATTCCTCTCTGGAACCACCCAGCATCTTTCTCCAGCTTCTTCGGAAGGTGTCTGAATGTCAAACTGCTATGCTTTCAATACCTAGCTGAGCCAGGCCCAGGGAGCTTGAGGGTTTTCAGAGGGTGTATAATTAGCTGATCAGTATTATGTTACCCTGTTCATAACTGAATAACCATTTTAATACAGATGGCACACACTGGGATAATTTCTGGGGTCGCCTTGCAGTACGTTACAGCATGAGTGTGGCAGAGGGAATCTTCTTTAGCCAAGGTACATTCTACCAGCTAATTTTACCTGCTGTTTTCAGGATGATTTGGGATAATTCCATATCATTTACAAATTATTTTTAAAAACCACCTTGATATGTGATGCCAGCTTCTAAATTATTAGATAGTGCCTTTATTACCCTGAAAATGAGCCTGTGAAAAGGGCAAAGAATAACAAGGGTATGAAACCCTTAACCCTCATCTCATCCGGGGATTTGCCTTACAATGGGGGGCATGGGTTGAAAGGCTGGCCAAGGTCATCTGGAACATGTACAGGGTCTCTGTTAGTGCCAGGTTGTACAGTTCTGTGATGTTGAAGCCATCCTATGTCCAACTACTGCTTACATGTGCTGTACCCATCACAGATAGACACATCTGCACACTGGCTGGGTACACATACATGGATTGAGTATGCACATGCTGGAGTGACTTGGAGATTGGGAGACTAACTAACTTCTGCTATTACACGTCAAGCTGATTCGAGCCTGTGTCGTCCCCATGTGCCTGAGCCTGTCAACAGTGCACTCTTAGGCCTGGACACAGGCACTCCAGGTGGTTAGAGGCATCTCCTCAGGTTCAGCCTCAGAATCCAGAGTTCTCCCTCCCTGACTGACCTCCCACTCCTTGTCCACCTTCTCTAGTCCCTGCCAATTGCTGGCTAGTGGTTGGCATCTGCTCCGAAGGCCTGGACACTCCTGCTTGTAGGCCGGAAATTTGTGCGAAGCTGGCTAGCAAGGCCTGGGCTCCGGGGAGGCAAGCTTTGTGGGAGCTGGCAGGGAGGATGGGGGAGCCAGGACAGGCTGCTGTCCCTGGGGAAGGGAGTATGCCTTTAGAAAGGGAAGTCTGTTTGGAGGCGATGAATAGACACTGGTCATTTTAAAGGCTTTGGCTGTGGGCTGTGATTGTCTCTAGATACCGAGGCGAGTAATCTTGGAGTCTTAATTACCACAAACACTTGGATTCATTTCCAGGACGCCAGCGGGAGAAGCCTGGCAGGGAATACTCAGCCCTAAGCTGGAGATAGCTCAGTCTGTCTGTCTATCTCTCTGCCTCCTAGATCCCCTCTCTCAGCCCAAAATACTTTGTGGCTGGGAGTAGGGAGGAAGGGCAGAGACTGAAGAAAGAACCAAGATCCCAAGATGGAGTGCTGGGGTGCCCTGGTGGGCAGGAGGTGGGAGCTGGAGTCCTGCTCTGCAGCCCAGGGTGGCTTGCTCACCTGTTGATGGAAGAGACGCTGGGCACTGTGTCATTGTCGCAGATGCCCTCGGCCAGCAGCCGGTCACGGATTTCCCAGGCGAACATAGTTGGGTTCTGTCGCTTGTATTCAGCAATCTTATCCACCACTTTGGGCGTTGCCACTTTGGGCTTGGAACCGCCTATCACTCCAGGCTTGATGCTGCCAGTCTCGTAGTACCTGCGCCGGGAAGGCCGGCGGGTCAGCGAGAATCAGTAGTGGCAGGGGCAGGGGGGCTGTAGGTTCCACAGACGCTGAGCCACTCTCCTGCCCAGAGCAGCAGCACAGGGGGAAAGGCCCAGCATGGCTGAGAGGGCGCGTGGCTAGGGCGGGGGACTCAACGGAAGATGAGAGGGTGGACAAGGGGACACTCCCAGGAAGGGAGCCCGAATAGGTGCCCCTGGCAGTGAAAGTCCAACCTTTCATTTGGGAAGAGCTTCCAGGCCCCCAAGGCAGACCAGGGCTAAGGCACCATCTCCAGCCCTTTCCCACCTAGAGCGGAGCCCCTGTGGGAACCAAGATCCTCCTTCCACTTCCCCAAGGCTTGTTTTTCTCCTCTTGGGGGTCCGTTTCCCCTCCCCCCCTATACCTCAGTCCCCCAGTCCATATAACTCTGCTAGAAGAGGCATCCCCGTCCCCCTTCTTGAAGATGGGAATCAGGTTGCCTCTCCTCCAGGACCCTGGAGCCGGGCAGGCGCTGGATGACCCTGCTCCACCCTTGCTCCTGGGGCTGCAGCCACCACCTGAGCGCCCTCTCCAAAAGGGGCAGCTCTCCAGATACCCCCAGTGGGGCAGGTCCCTCTCCCGCTGGCATCCTCAACTTTTAGCCAAGTCCCCGGGCTGGAGACCCAGGGCCGATAGGGGAAGGAGGCAGGGTGCCTCCCTGGGGCAGCTCCGAGGCCCTCACCTGCCCAGGATTTTGCTGACACAGCCGTGGCTGACCCGCAGCTGCCGGGAGATGTCGCAGGGCCGCACACCTTGGTGGGCGAGCTCCACGATGCGCTGCCTCACCACGTCGGGCAGGGGCCGGCCGTTCACAAACACCCCCCCAAGCTGGTTCACACCCCCGTGCCCTGCTGGGGAGAGACAAGAAAAAACACAACACCCCACATACAGCAGGGACCGGCCATTAGTCAGGGTCCTCGTCCCAGGACTTGGGAAAGGAGCAGGCAGGGCAGAGGGGCATGTTCCCGGAGTCTCGGGAGAATGGGGGCCGGAAGACCACAATGCCGGGGGCTTGGGGATTGGAACCTGCGGGCTGGCAGAGACGCGGAGGTGCAGATGTTTGCTGGGTGGAGGGCTGGGAAAGAGCGGGCTCAGAGACCAGTGAGACACAAGGGAGAAAGCCAGCGAAGGAATGGAGATGCAGGGCAAGAGAAAGGAGGGGAGAAGGGGAAACAGCAGAGGGGGGATTAATGCCAGCAGGAAAGAATGCAGAAGAAAGGAAGGGCCGGACAGAGGACAGAACCTGCGTGGAGCGGGATCCCCGCCTGAGCCGCAGGCAAGATGGAGTGGTCGGTGTGTGCGGGGCGATGTGCTCGGAGGCCAGCGCTTTCTAAGTCCCGGTGACTCTGTACCTAAGGGCTCTGAACACAGGGACATCCCTACGTCCCTGACACCCCCCTTTTGCTCTTCACCTTTTCCCTAGTATTTATTTTTAATCGGATTGGAGTTTTCCTACCTCTTTCTCTGTGTTTTTGTTTTCTGGTTTTTTAAATCGAGTTTTCCTTTCCTTTATGTTTTCTATCCTCTCGTCTCCCTAATGTCTAAAGTTCAAAGGAAGCCAGGTGGAGGAGGGAAGGCTTTAGAAGCAGGGGCCGTGTTGGCCTTGCTCAGACGGGGAGGCAGCGGTGAGCGACGTGTCCGGAAAGGAGCCTGGGAGAGCGCGGGTGGCGATGGCTCGGCCGCGGCCGCTGCGCCAGGCTCGGGGGCCCACCGCCTAGCCCTGGTCGCCCGGTACAGGTCGCCCGGGAGAGCTGAGGGCTCACGGAGAACCCTGCGCAGCCAGCCGGGCCAGCTCGCATCCTTCTGACCTCTCAGACCTGGCAGCCGACCGGACACCGCGCAGCAGGGCGGTCGCTCGCCTGGCCAGGAGGAGGGCGCTGACTTTCCAACCAAAGTCCTGCTCGGGCTTCCGACCTCGGAGCGCAGGTGGTTCCCGGGTGCCAGGCCTGAGGGCGCTGACCGCGGGCTCCCCGTGCTCCCTGGCCTAACGCAGTCTAGCAAGCCTGCGCCCAGAGCGATCCAGCCGCAGCCGCGGTTACTGATCAATCCAAGCCCAGAGACTTCTAGCGGCCCGGCTGGGCCGGACCCTGCGGTCAACCTGCTGCCCCTGCCAGACTAGCCTCGGGCGACTTTCGGAGAAAGCGGGGACGTCTGCGTCCCGCTTGATTCTCTCCCGGCCCCTTCTGCGGGGGGGATCCAGAGCGCCGGCGGCAATGCCCCCGGGGAGAGGTCTCCGATCTGGAGGCTGGGGGAGGCCGGAACCTCTTATTTTACCCCCTGTCTCCGCTGGTCTCCCTACCTCTAGCCCCACTCCTCACCCCTCCCCGCCCTCCAAACCTCAACCATCAATAATTTAGGCCCCGGGAGAACTCGCGTTACCGGTATGAAAAGGCGGCAGCTGCGGGCAGATTAAAGATGAATAATTCAGCCTTCCCGGGCTCTGGGCCCGGCCCCTCATCCCCAATCTAAGGGGTGGGAATGGAAGGGGGCCCGGCGGGAGTCCAGGTCCGGGGGTCGGAGCCGGCGCTGAGTCGGGCCTGGAATGCGCCACCGCCACCGGCGCCGGCTCCGGCTGCGGCTGCTGGCGGGCCGGTCCGCCGCCCGCGCCGCGGTCTCTCCCTTCCTTCGATCACCTTCAGTTCGCCTTGCTCCCCTTCAGCTTTCAAAGTGGCCCCCCTTGGGCGGCCGGGATTCGGCGGGTCCCCTCGGAACGGCCAGAGAGGAGAACCGGGGCAGAGGCAGCGGCGAGAAGCGGGCGGGCTGGGCGAAGCCCGCGCGCAGACCCGGGTTCACTCTCGCAGGAAAGGAGCCTGGGTTTCGGGCTTGGCTCGTGGAGACTCGCCGCAGCTCAGGGCTCCTGGCTCGGGTTTCCTGTGCTTGGATATTATTTAGGAAAATGTATTTTATCCGAGGGGTATTTCTTAAAGCTCCCTCACCTCCCTGTAATGCTAAATGTATGCTTAGAGAAAAACTCAGCTCTTCCTCTGGGCTCTCTCATCCAAAACATATATCAAGCTAGTTCTAAAAAGTTTCCCTGTGAAGTTACAAATCATCCTTAATTATTAATCTACAAAGGAGGAGATGTTTTTATTTAGGATCCATTTATCTTTTTTAAAAGCCTGAAAAAAATCTCTGAATTGTTTTCCAAGCTAAAGACATATGACATGAATTAAATTCAAATTTAATTAAAATCATTCCCTTTTCTTATTTTGTTTTGGTTTCTTTGCTCCTCACCTCCTTTTTTTCCTTTTTTTTTTTTTTTTTTTTTTTGGTCACATCCTTTCTGTTTTCTCTCTTTTATTCGCTTGCCCATGTTTTGATCTCGCTCTCCTTTCTCCTCCGCTTTGGCATTTGCCTTCCTTTTGTTCTTTCCCCCATATTTCTCCCTCTTTGCCTACACCCTGGCCAGGTCACTGGCTAAACCGTCCTCACCAGGGAGTGTGAGGTGGGCAAGGAGCCTCCAGAACTAGAAGCAGAACCTGGCTCTGCCCAGGTGCCTCCAGGAGGCTCCTCTACTCCGGCTCCTGCGGACTTCAATGTCTCTTTGGAACCTGTCTTTGTTTTTGGAGCATCTCCCGGGTGGGGCGGAGAAAGAAGACCCCACATCCTGCCAGTCTCAGACTCCCAACTCAAGGAGCAGAGAAGGGGAAAGAGAGGGAAGGGAGAGAGGAAAGAAAAGGAAGCATTTCAAACCAGCCCATAAGAAGCCTTGGCTGGGCTGGCTGCCCGGAGATACTGGGAGCTGAGGGTCAGAAGGGGGCACCCCACCCCCATACTCTTCTGCCTGATTGTCCTGACACTGAGGCTGCTGATGCTCCAAGTCTCATCCTGGACAACCACACTGCAAGTTGGGGAAAGGTAGAGATGAGGGGAGGGAGGCGAAGGGAGGAAGAGACAGAAGATAGAGAAAACACAACACAAACCCTGAAAACAGCCAGCTCATTAGTCCCCCAGCCCAGGGTAAGAGGGTGGCTAGGGAATTGGGGTTTCTGGTGGAGATGGGGTGTAAACCCACGACTTAACAAGGAGCAGGTGGAAGGAAGGAAGGAAGGAAGGAAGGAAGGAAGGAAGGAAGGAAGGTAGGTGGCGGGCACCAGGGAAGGTAGGAAGGCAGGCAGAGGGAGAAGCATGGGTGACAGGAGGCAGCAGGAGAGAAACGGAAGGCGTTAGAAACACTGGGAAGTGAGAGAGGAAGAACGAAAGGGGAGACTGGGAGAAGCCAGTGTGGCCTCCAGGATGGGACCTGAGCACCAGGGGCCGGGCCGCGCCAGGATGGAGCCAGGTTGGGACGGGGAGCCCCGAGCTGAGCTGGGACAGAAGCCGGGCGCCGGTACTCACGGTGCATCGCGGAGAAGGGGTCTGCTTTGCAGTGCATATCCATGGGGAGGCAGAGGAGCGGGAGGAGCGCGGCTGCCGCCGCCGTTTCGCCTCTCAAACTCAACTTCAGGACTTGAGGAGAAAAGGGAGGGATGGTTGGGGGTGGGGGTGAGCGG
>NW_005371709.1:263302-264260 GCF_000412655.1 Myotis brandtii
GGAGGGAAGGAGCCGAGTGGCGCCGGCAGCACCAGGCTGGCCCCAGGTGGGTTGCGGCTGCGAGAAGGCTCGGCCAGAGACTGGAGCCTGGGCTCCCGGTGTGTCTCTCTCTAAAAGCTGCAAAGTCCCCTCCAGACCCCCTCCCCCTCCCCGCGCTGGGAGATGGATGACTTGTCAGACAAAGGCAATAGATTCCACCACTCTGTGATTCGCCAGCGCCGGAGCCTCGAGCTTCGGCGAGGAGGGCCCCGCGCCTGTCACTCCGGTGCCGGCAAGGGGAGGGCAGGAGAGGGGGAAACGGGAGGAAGGAGGGAGCAGCGGGCGAAGGAAGATGGAGGGAGGGGAGCGGGCCAGGGGGAGGGGGAAGGGGAGCCCGGGATTAAAACTACGCTGAGAAACGAAACTCGCCGATAAGATAAACGTTAGATAAGGATAAAGGGCGGCGCGTGTAATGAATATTCAGGCACCGACACGGAGCCACGGAGCGCTCGGAAGCCTGGCTGGAAGCCCCACCTCACCCAGCTGAGTTCCCTTCCGTTCCTTCCTGGTTCTTCCTTCCTCTCTCTGGTCCTTCCCTTTCGCCTTTCCCTCCTGAGGTACCTCCCCACCCACGCACCCCCCAATTCTCATTCCGGGGCAAAGTGCCCGGCACTTGGTCCTCTCGCGTCCCACGCGCGGCTGCGCGTAGGGCTTCCCTCATCACCTTGCCCACGGGGTCTGGGCACCCAGAGCGCTCGGTTTAGAAACGAGGTGGACACCTACGACAAGGACCCGCCTGCTTCAGCGGGACCCGCCGGACAGTGGGCGAGCCAGGGACTCGGCTCCTGGAACCTGGGGTGACCCCTACGGAGGGCTTGGGGAGGGAGACGGTGCGGGGCTACTGGTCGCTGGCGGCAGAGAACGCAGGCGACCAAAGCTGGCTCTCCCCGGCTGGGGAGAAGAGGCTGCGCACAGGGCT
>NW_005371709.1:264381-273144 GCF_000412655.1 Myotis brandtii
TCCCTCGCTCGCTCGGGTCCGCTCGCTTGCACGCACCAGGCAGGAGAAGCCCTTTGTCTCCTAACTGGTTAAGTACAGAATATCCAGGAGATCTTTATGAAATATTTTCCCTCGTCTCATAAATCATCTTGGCACTTCAGCTGATGTTTTAACTCTCTCTCCCTCCTTCACTCCCTCCCCCCGCTTCCCTGGGTCTGTGAAAGGGCGGCTCGGGGAAGCCCGCGCTGCGCTCCAGCCTCCCGGACTCGGGGCTCCTCTGGCCCCTGCCTGCAGAACCGGCTGTCCCGCTGGCAGGCGGAGCCCAGGCGGCCGCTAACGTAGGGGCTACACTCACCCGTCTCCGCCAGGAGGAAACGCCTACTGGGCCTCTTGCACCCAGGTTTTGGGGGGGGGGCGCCCTTAATCCTCTCACGGGGCTAGGGCCAGGCGCAGCCTGACATGTTTCTGAGCCTCCACTCATTAGGGGACCGGGTCTGCTGGGATCCTAGCATTTACCCTACTTCCTAGATCCTCCTGAGCCCGATCCCCTAAATCCACCTGCTAAGTAACTTCTGAGAGGAAAAACACCTCTTCACCTGCCTCCTCCCTCGCAGCCCCCAACCCCACTTCCCTCGGGTGGCCAAGCAGATTACCTAGGGCGGGAGGTTGAAGACGCAGGGTCCAGCCCTGAAGGTCAGTCTCTTCCTCTGGAGACCTGCAGATGGCGCTCTCGGGTTTGCTTTGGCCTCAAAACCCCACGAACACGCACTAACTTCGTGTGGGTAGTGAAGAAGGAAAACCAGAGTTCTTTCAGTCTAAAGGGAAAGGCCTGGGAGTCCAGGCTCTTAGGTGGTGTTAGTTGGTACAGGCGTGGGCTTTCTCGGGGAGGTAATTAACCCAGAATTGGGGTTTGGGGGCATCGAGGAAAGGTCCTTATTGATAGGAGCTCAGAACTCAGAACTCAGGGAGCCCTTCTCTCCCATCTCCCTGTGTTGGTCCAGGAAGTTGTCTTTGAGAAGCTGAACTACTGGAGGAACAAGACTGTGGGCAGAACCACACATAGATTCAGGTTTTTCTAGAACCAGCCGGACACATCCCTACGTTACACGTATGTTGACGTGTGGGTGCAGACAACAGGCATTTGCAAGAGGCGCTTTCACCTTTTGTAAAGAAGGGGACTTAATGCACAAAGTATGCTAGACGTAGTTCTCTCACACGTACCCCCTAAGAAGTGAAGACCTTTCCATGACAGCCCAATTCCCAGGTAGCCCCTGAGATTCCAGAGTTCCACCCACCTCACCTCAGCCCCTTCTGGGACCACTTCTCCATCCAGCACTACACGAGTTGGTCAGCCTCCCCCAGGCCAGGCCCTGGCAGCTTCCTCCTTAGCTCCAGCCCTTCCAGGGTCTAGAAAGTCAAAGAGCCCTGCTCCCTAGTGATTTTAGCTAAGGCTCTGCCTTCTCCTGGGGCTCCAGGCTGAAGGGCTGGCCTCTCCCGCTGATGCTCCCTTTCCTGTCCTTCCCTTTCTTCTATAGAGCCTAGTAGAGAAAAAGAAGAAAAAAAAAAAAAGAAAGGGAAGAAGAAAGAAGAGGAAAGAGAAAAGGAAAGGGAAAGAAAGAAAACAACCCAACCCCAAACACAACCGGGGCTCCGACCTGTCAGGGTTGGTTGCTTTTCCGTCCGCCTCTAAATGAACCTTTTCTCTCTGGTGTTTTCAAAGCGGCCCATCCACCCCCCAACCCAGGGGCATTTACACTTCAAACAAGGCGCCCGCCTCCCTGCGGAAATTTAAAGGCAAATAAACTTTTGGGGAGTTGCTCTGATACCCATCTCGGGATTTGCTTCATTAGCCGCCTCTGTGCATCTGATCTGCCCAATAAATCTTCCTTGTGGATCTCCATTCCTCTGCCTTCTCCACTCCCTTCCCTGCCAGGCTTGCCTGGCGCCCAGAGCCCCCACCCTTGCTGCCTTCCTCCAGCAAAGCTGCCTGAGTCTCCGGTTGCCTGGTGCCTGCTCTGCTAGGGTGGTGTAGGAGTCAGGAGACAGTAGTCCCCCTTGAGCTCCTTTCTCCGCCCTACTATGTGCAAACGCACAGACCCCCCCGCCAAGCCAAACCAACCGCCCAACTAGCACCCCAACTCCCAAATTGGTTTCTGGGCAGACTGTGCATGAAGGGATGGGTTTATGGAAACCCTGTCTGTTGCCCCCAATTGCACCGATTCTTTGGCGATCCTTCTGCTCATTTTCCAGTTTCCCAGTCCCTGACCCAGGGCTTTCCACCGGGCGAGAAAAAGTAGAGGTGTGGCTGCCTCCCCTCCGCAGGATGGGCCCTGAACGGTGTGGCCCAGGCACCCCACCTCTAGAAGTTTGGGAAGGCGGCTTGGTCTGGGGGGTCTGGGGGAGTGTGAGCCCCCCAGCTGTGCCCCAGCCTGCTGGCCGGGCCTGCCTTCCTCCTTCCACTCCTGAGGCCTCCTGGGGAGTAGCGAGGGGAGCCAGGGCCCCGGCCTCTCAGGGAGGGGATTAGAAATTCCGAAATTAAATGTATCTCCCTAGGAAATGCTTCCCACAGCGAGGACCAAATTAAATGCATTAAAGTTCAGGGGGGAAAGAAGCTGTTTAGAACCGATGGGGGGAAAACTAGTCCGAAGGGAAGAGAGGCAGAGAGGAGGAGGGAAGATAAAAGGGTGGTGCAGAGCAGCAGCTCCGCAGCTGAGCTCCTTTTCTGAATTATTCCCAGTTTTGGAAGTCATCACCTTCACAAAAAAAGAAAAAAGAAAAGAAAAAAGTTCGTCTAACAACCCAAGTCCCGGGCGGCCCGAGGCCCACTCGCCCCAAGGTTCCCGGCGCACCCTGGGGCGCACACTGGGAGATCAGATTCCAGGCAGTGGGCGCTCGCATCCGACCCCCTCTCCTGCTCGGCCTGACCAGCTCCTGCCCGGCCCTTCCCCCTCCTCCTCCCCGTTCTCTCCCCACCCCTCCCCCTTCCTAGCCCTCTGGTCACGTTGGAGGATGGTTGTTGTTTTTTTTTTTTTTTTTTGAAGAGCTTCTGGTACAATATGGAGCACCATGGGCTGCAATTTCACACTCCACGGCACATTCCCCCTAAAGCTACTTTTTTTTTCATCTAAGACCCCCTAATTTCTGCTTCCTCGCTCCCTCCCTTGCTCCCTCCCTCCCTCCTGCTCTCACTTTTCTTTTCCTGCTTTTGTTCCCGATATTTGGGCTCCCTGCGTGAAGCCCGGGGGGCCAGAGTACAGGCCGCCCCGCCCTCTCGGTCTGTTGGTCCTGTGGCGGCTGGCGCACGTGCTGCGCCTTTATCCTCCCCGGACCCTCCCCCTTCAACCGGCTGCTTCTTTCTAGAGGTCCTAGCGACCTGCCCGGCCCTTCTCAGCCCCTTTGAAGGGAAACGACAATGCAAGCCACTTGGCCACCAAAGCCGCCTCTTAGTGGCACGGGCCTGCCAGGTGGCTGCCGCTGGTGGGCCACCGGACTGGGGAGCAGAAAAAATAGTCGAGACAGGTCTAAACTAGGAGTGGAGGGTTCTGCCCAACAGAGAACAAGTTGGGGGATGGGGGTGGGGGTGCAGTGAGGCCCTGGTCAAACCTGGACACAGTCTAGTCCCTTCACACACACCCACACCCAGACACCCATGGACCTCTGAACGGCTAAAGGGACCACTCACCCCAGAGCCCACGGGAAGGAGCAGCGGCCGCCGCCTGCACAGTCCTTTGGCCTCTTTGAGCCTCAGTCTTTTTGCCTGTGAAATAGGGATAATGACACCTGTCTTGCCTACTCTATGGAGCTAGCCAATAGGAAAGCACTTACAAACCAAACATTTCCATAGTAGAAGAAGGAATAAGTGCCTGGCTCTCTGAACCCTTAATCTTGCACGAAGAGGGAAGGGGGGGGGGCTGGGCACTTAGGCAAGGCAGGGGGTGGTATTTTCCAGACAACTTCTATCCTATAAAGGTAACTAGAAGATCCCTCACTGTCTCCCTTCCAGGGTTCTTCCCTTTCAGGATTTTTTCCTTTCCCATAACCACACCACACCCCGTACATGTTTCCCACCCTGCTCTCTCTCTTTCCTGCCATTCCTCCATTACCACTTCTTCCTGCACGCCTGCCCCACTACACTAGCGCAGCTGCTTGAGGATCAGTTAAACTCCCCACCCCCACCCCCACCCTCACCCGAACAGCCGGGTTAATTGTGGCCTCTGGCGCGGTCCCCTTTGGGCCAATCTGCCAAAACCGTCGGGAGGAGCTGGCCCGTTGGCGGAAATTTGGGGAAGGAAATCCCGTCCAGTCCGGTTCCAAACAAAGCAAGTTGGTCCTCCCAGGACCTGCAGTCAACCTGCCAACGCCAGAGCGGAGATGAGATGGTGCGGGGAGGCCTGGCCGAGGGGAGGCGTGGAAGGCGGAGAGGGGCGGGGAAGAAAAGGGCGTGAAAGGGGTGCGGAGGGCATGGAGAAGGCACCTGTCTCTGGAAGGCCTGCGGAAGCTAATTTGGGAAAAGTCGAGGTTCCCGCCTGGCCAAGTACCCCTTCCCAGGTTCCTCCCCAAGCCGGGGTGAGAGAGTCCCAGTGAGGCTGAGTGTGGTGCCCAAGTAATGATTAACCCTCTTCTCAGTCAGGCCTTGAGCCCTCAGCCTAACCTGGCTGTGGTGTAGGGAGACGGTGCCGGCGGGCCCTGGACGTCCCAGGCGTTACCCGGCAAGTCCACCCGACGAGGGGGGTTGCGAAGTAAGGGGGCGAGCGGTAGACGGGGCAGCCACGGGGCAGCCGAAGGGGAACTCAGTGCTGAGCAGGGGGAGCGCAACTCCAGAGGCCGAGCTGATCAGAGGAAGCGGAATAGCCACAGCCAGAGTCCGAGGAAAGCAAGGGGCCACAGGCGGGCGAGGGCGCGGGGCTCTGCAGCGCCAAGGAACAGTGGGAGAGGCGGGAGAAGCCCGAGGGCCGAGTTGTCCCGGAGTTGAGAGCAAGCACCAAATCTACTCTCGGATCCCTCCGCGGCGCCCGCCCTCCCCGTCTCCTCTGCCAGCAGCTGTGCGGGTGTGAGGAGCGGGCGGAGAACGCGCCAGAGCCGGGAGCGGTAAGGAAGGGGAGACCCGCCTACGGCCCTGGGAAGCCAAGGGCAGGGCCGCCCAGGCGGGGACGGGCTGCTTGGCGTTGCGAAGTGGCTGCAGACAAAGGACCGGAGCGGAGGGGAAGAGGGAGAAACGGGGGAGAGAGGGGCTGGTGAGACAGGGAGAGAACCAAGAAGAAGAGGGCTCTCGGGGGACCGGCCGAGGTCAGTCCACTCTGCAGCCTCCGCCCACTCTAGCCTGGAGCCCAGGTCCCGGGCTCACTCCTGCTGGGGTTCCTGCCGGTGGGTCTGTGGCCTGGGGTCGGGGCAGGAAGTGTTGCTGTGGGGTGTGTGTGTGTGTGTGTGTGAGAGAGAGAGAGAGAGAGAGAGAGAGAGAGAGAGAGAGAGAGAGGAGAGAGAACGCAAAAGCGGGCGCCGAGTTAGGCAGGCGGGGGAGGCGGGGAAAGTCCTTCGCTTGGGCTCAGACCCCTGCCCCGGCGGCTGCAAGCCTCCACCCTCCGCCCTTTGGGGTCCAGAGCCGTCCCCCCCACCCTTCCCAACTTGAAACAAAAGGGCTGAACCGAATCTCTCAGGAGTCAGGGCACTGGCTCTTTCTGGGGAAAGTGCTTTGGTTTGAGACTGTAAGGGTTATCCGCATCCAGGGATATGTAACTTTTCGGTCAGTGTTCCTGGGGGGAAAAAAGATGCAAAGTAAATCTCAGACGGAATAATGCCCGGGTCCTAGCAGTTCAATCCGCCACGTCTGGCCGGGCGAGGAGGTCTAGACCCGGGGCTAACGAATGTATCGGAGAATCTGACTAACGTAGGGAGGAAGCCTCTTTCCATTTCTAAATCACTTAAGGAGACTTTCTTGTGTCTCCTTGGCGAGGGGGTCGTGAGAGTGTGTGTGTGAGTGTTGTAAGGGTGTGTGAAAAGTGTGTGTGTCAGGGGGTGGAGAAGGGTGTCCAGGCAAACAGCTGTGTCCCAGGCGGGGCTGCGTTAGGAGCTCAAGACCCATAGCCAGCACCTCCCCCTCCTCCCTCTGCCCTGGGCTGCGTGGCTGCTCTGAGGCCAAGGCCTCGCAGCCTCATCCAGAGGGGCCGCCAATCAATCCTGCAGGTCAACACAGCAATTAATAACGGGGTGAGGAGGCCTGGCGAAAGAGAGCGGGGAGGCGTCGGGCTGTGTCTCCCCCGGGCGCTGAGAGCCCAGCGGCGGGACCAGGGAGTGGGAGGGGTCTCGGAGGGCAGGAAGAACCCTGGGAACTCACTGTGGGCCGGGAAGTGGGCGCAGGCTCCAGGAGAGAGAGGCCGGGGGCAGTGACAGGGAGCCTGAGAGCCAGCTGGGACAGGCCACAAGAGTAAAATAAGGACCTTAAGTAAAGGTCTTGTTTTTATGGTTCTGGGGCTTTGGGTGGTCTGACCGTAGCTGACCTAGATGCTGATTCTCTCCCCCACTCCTTGTCCTCCCCCTTTTTCTGATGGTTTTCGCTGCTCTGGAACAGGCTCAGCGCCACTGAATAAAACCCGCATCCTTCGCAAACCCGGCTGCGGCGGTTGCGCCAGGGCGTCTTTGGCAGTAGCGCTCGCACGCGCGTGTCATTGTCATTTTGAACTAGCTGGATGGAGCCGAAAGGGACGCGGGGGCCGTCAGGGCGACGCGAGGCCCCGGGCAGCTGTGCCGCAGCCAGGCTTGTGTCTGAAAGAGGTGAGGGCAGAGGAGCGGGAGGGGGCAGTGAACAGAGAAAGCGAGAAGGCGGCTCCGGGGGTGGAGGACTCCAGAGCTCGGCGGGGCCTCCTGAATGGGAACAGCGACTTCCTTCTGGAGAAACAGCTCTTCTCAGGCCCGGCTCCACAGCTCCTCCCCACCGTCCTCAAACCGCGACTGGCGGGAATGCGATCCTCCCACCGATAAAAGCGGGGAAAAGAGCGAAGGGGAAGGGAATGCAATGCGCAGCTAGTCTTCCTGGCCGCTCTGTCCCGCCAGCCGGGAGAGCCGCTACCGGGTAAGCGCCCTGGTCCCCTCTGGAGTGTCCCGAGCGCCAGGAAACTTGAGATGAGGGCCCTGACCGGCGGTCAAGGATGCCCCCCCCTCCCACCGCTCTGTCTTCTCCTTGAGGCGCTGGAGAGAAGCTCCGTCTTCTGGGAGTGGGAAGCAGGTCCAGGCACCCCAGGCCTGTAAGGCAGGGAGAGCTGCCTTCCAAAGGGGAACATGGAAAAGTGGGAGTGTCAGGAGACTGAGCAGACAGGACAGAGCAAGAAGGAGGAATAGGGGCAGGGGACAAAATAGATCCAGACAGAGTGAGGGCGAGAGAAGCCGGGTGCAGGAGAGGAGGAGAGGGGGAGAGAGGTTCCCAGAAAGGCCCAGCCATTAGATCTGTCCTTGGGCTGCATATTTATACGGTCGAGGGGGTGCACAGATGGGCTCTCAATTGAATTCCATCTTCAACACCATCAGAGATTGATTTTGTACTCGCTTTTAATTTTGCCATAATTAATTAGATCATTACAACTGTTTGCTATTGATCTCCCTACTTAAACCTCTGGTGCAGAGGGGTGGCCCAGAGCCCTAAAAGCCCAGGAGGCCACAGTTGACACTCCTGGGGGGCCCAGGTGCCATTCCCAAGGGGGAATGGAGACAACCCAGGGACTGGGCCAAGAACCTAGAGGAAGGGGGATGCTGAGGGTGGAAACTGCATTATCAGCTGAAAGAACAGAACCTGAGTTGGGGGGGGGGGGGGGGGAAGAAGAAGATTTGAGGAAAGGGAGGAGTGAGGCTAGAGTTAGCCTTTGACCTCTGTGGAATTATGGAACATTCTTGGAAACCTGATCCAATCTTCTCCCCTGCCCCCCTCCAATCTAAAACTAAACTTGGGTCCCTAGCTTCCCACCCTGAACTACCCCCAGTGCACCTCGTGGGCAGACAGAGCTGAGTTGGCAGGAGAGGGAGAGGAGGGGGGAAAGAGAGAGAGAGAAGCCCTCCACAACCTTCACTTTTTGGGTAAGCAGCTTCACATTCTCCCCACCTGGGTCCCCTGGGGCCTGCCACCTTTCCCCTGGTCCCAGGCCTCCCTGGAATTTTTTATTTGAGGGGAGGGCAGAGCCTTCTCTCCACACGTGTTAGGCACACACACTAGTGCTTACACTTTGGCTCCTATTCAAATACACAAAACCTACCCACACGTGCACACTGACATGCACACAGCAAGTCCCCGTCCACTAGCACACACGCACGCATACCCACAAGCAGTTCCCACTAGAAACTAAGGCCTTCCCAGTGCTCCCAACTCGGAGAAAGTTGTGCAAAATATTTCCACCGAGGGCAAGTGGAAAGATAAAGTCCTAAATGCGCAACGGAAAGGAAATGCCAGGTTCTGTAAAGAGGCCAAGAGAAGTTGTAACTCACTTTTTCTGGACGGAAAGTTTTAAGTCGATTTAGAGGACGGTGGGCAGGAAAGCCCAGGAGGCCCCCGTGGTGGGAAGACGCCACAGAGCCCAGTCCCCAGCCACTACAGAGGCGCCACCAGTCAAGCACAGAGAGAAGGGGAAGTGGAGTCCGCCCCTGGCGCGGCTGCCCCCATCCCTCTCAGCCAACCCCCTGGCCGACGGCGCGGACGGGTCTCTCCAGGCTCTCACCTGCCCGGCCAGAGCGCTGTTCCATGCTCTGCTCCCGCCGCTGCTGTCCCGGCCTGGGTCTCGCTTCTCCGAACCGCCTCGCCCCGAC
>NW_005371709.1:273336-277072 GCF_000412655.1 Myotis brandtii
CGCGCACACGCCCCCAGGCCCCGAGCCAGCCTCAGGCAAGCGACTCCCGCGCTGCCAGAGGCACCCAGAGACCAATTCCCCAGCCTAGACGCCGGCACTCTCTCACCCCACCCCCTCTTCACTGTGACAGGCGCTCCCCGTCAGTTTCCAGCCTCAACCGCAGGGGCGTCTATGATACTCTCCTGCACTCCCCACTTCCGTGAGGTCCCCTTCCCGGTGACTCACAGCATTGGCCCCATCTGATTTTCTCCTTCATCAGGCTCCACAGCCTGCCACACACACCGGGGTCTCCGCCTCAGTTTCCAAGATCCCTACCCACACACCCCAACTTTCTCCTCCACACAGGACCTCCTCCCTGGTGGTCCCTCTCACCAATACATTGTGGAACTGCTCCCTGAGTCCCTCAGACGCTCTCCTTCTCTGCATTAAAACAACAACAACTCAGAATAAAAAGGAAAAATCCTGTTGTCCTTGCCTTAAGGAGATGATGCGGGCCCCAGGGAAAGGGAAAATGACCAGAGCCCTCCCAAACTCCTGCCACAATCACGTGACCGCCCACTTGAGCCACGCCGTTCCACAGTGTTCTGGTCCTCTCAGCCTAGTTCTTGGACCCTCAGGTGCACAGCCTGTCCAAACACTCCCATGCTCTTTCATGCCTGAACAAAGGATCACTTCAGCTAAGTTTCCCTTTAGCTTTTCCCCACATCCTGCCCTTTCTATCTGGAATTTACCCCTTTCACACCTTTGTCACAAATTCTCCTTGAAACCTCTCATACACCACTTTCTCATATGCACTCTCTTGTACTCCTACTACTTAAACACTCAGACACCTTTCAAGCACCATTGCTCCCACTCCTACCCGCCATGTACCCCTTCTCATTTGCCCCACTGTATACCCCTTCCCACTTACCCTGGGCCTCCTGCTCTCACACAGCCTTGCTCACACATGCTGAGTAACATGGAAAGGCTGTCCAAAAAAGTGCTGGGTAAGCCCCAAGGTAGGTTAGGAACTGGGCGTTTATTACTGGGAGTCCCATCCGCTTCAGCTGAAGTTCCTCTAGAAAAATTATACAACTAGGAACAGGAAGCTGGAGGGGCACAGGACCCCAGAGGCAAAGCCTATGTCATTGTTTCCCAACTTAAATTTTTAAAATCTTCCTACAGATACATGAATTTCTATTCTTTCAGGCAAATCACGGCCAAATTACCATCTTACCATTATTTGCGATTTAAAACTTCAGGCTTTGCCAGTGTTTCTTTTCTTTTTCAAACAGTGATTTTTCCAAAATAATTTTTTTGCCTTTTTTTTATACATAGAACCACTACCAAGGACAAAGATGGGAGAGCAATAAGCATAAATGATACCCTAGTCACACACACACACACACACACACACACACACATCACACTCTCACGTGGTTACTCCATGACACACGTGTGAGATGTTCACACACATAGTTAGTCTCTCTGTCACGTATTCAGAATCACACCCAGTCACACACAAGGGCCATGACCTGCTGACTCATACCTTCACTATTTAGCTTTTTGTGCCTTTGTTAACCTCTTCTCTAAAATAGTGGTAATAATCCCTGCCCTTCTTACAGGTTTCTCACAAGATAACTTGTGTGGAAGTGACTTATAAAATGTAAAGTGTGACCACAGACACATTCATTGCTCTTGCTCCTATATTATCAGAGACAGGAACTGAGACCCAAAGTTTCCCTCTCTCTCTCTCTCTCTCTCTCTCTCTCTCTCTCTCTCTCTCCACACACACACACACACACACACACACACACACACAGCAGGGAAGCACCCACTGGGGAGCCAGGTGTTTTGAACTGAGACACACTCAGTTCAGTGTCCCTACCTGCTCCCGAGCCAACTCGTCACAGTTACCTGAACACAGGGCCCAGGGTTGGGGCAGTGCCAGGGCTGGGGCCTAGGCCCAGGGGAAAGAAGCTGAGGCCATTGTGCTAAGCAGCCTGTCGCATACCAGAAGGACCAAGAGGAGGAAGGAGGTTTCTTAGCTCTTGGCTCTGATACTCTTGGAGTGTTGGAGACTACGGAAGCCTGCAAAGTGATGCCAGTCAAAGGGCTCAGCTCCATACCTCAGCCTCACACCCGCCTCCTCCCTCAGGCTCTGCTTCTCTTTGTCCTAAGCTCTCACCCCTGTCCCACACTGTCTCTTGGGCCCTTTTGCTCACTGCCCACCCCATTGATTGAGAGTCTCTCTCAGGTTCTCCAAGGAGTCCCAGGAAAAATGATCCGCCAGCCTATTGATTCTTCATTAGAATTACATTTTCACGTGTGCTAAATTGGTTTTAAAAGCTTTTTTCTGTTGTTATTGTCTTGTCAGACCCTGAGGTCCAGGGCAAACTAAGTTTAAATGTTGTGGCTTCTTAGGGGGGAAAAAAAATTACCAGGGCCAGATCTGTAATTACTTGCTTTCCTGCCTTATTGTCATGATGACCATTGTGATTTGGTGTAAGTATCTTTAGGAAAGGGGCTCAGTAGGAGGCTGCTCAGGTCAGGCTGGGACTGGCTGGCAGGTGGGTGTGTGTGCAGAGGGCTCTGAAGTCCCTGGAGGAAGGGCACCAGAGCAGTTTTCCTTCCCTTGAAAATCAAATTTACCACTTGAACCTGTATTAATTGCTCCTGGAACAAGAGAAAAGGTGAAAGTTTTAAAAATCATTTTTTTCTTTGCCTTTTCCAGGTTGACTAGAGGAGGAACACACAACACAACCCCACTTACTCTAGTTCCCTCCCCCTTCTCCTACATAGCTGGGGAGGAGGTGTCAGCTTTTCACCAGGTGCTGAGGGAGATGTTCCTCCTGCTCTATAGCAGGGTGGAAGCCCCGTCACAAGGGCGCTTTTAATTGCTACACCTTGCACTGGGGGAAGAATGAACCCAAATGAGGGGGAAGAAGAGGGGGACAGAGAGGAGAGAGGGAGGAGAGAGGGAGAGGGAGAGGGAGGGGAGAGAGAGAGAGAGAGAGAGAGAGAGAGAGAGAACAAACCAGGGACAGTGTGAGAAGCAGAGGACAGAGAAGAATGAAAAGGAAGGAAGGAAGGAAGGAAGGAAGGAAGGGAGGGAAAAGAGGACAGACTGAGAAAAGGAATTGTACAGAGGAAGGGGAAAGAGGAAGACAGAGAGAAAGAGAGGGAAAGAGACCAAGGCAGGCAGAAGAGCAAGCCCTGGGGAGCTGGCAGCCTCCTGCCCCTCCCTCCTCCTGGCCTGGCAGCTGGCAGGCAGTGCTGGGGAGTGGGCATCGGGCGGCGGCGGCGCCCAGGCAGGAAAGCCGAATGTCTCCGTGATGTGTTTATCCCCTAATCAGTTCATTAGTTATAAACAACATGACATTAGAAGTTAGGAGGCAGTTGATATTAATTTTTATTTAACTAGTTGATGTTTAATCCGTCACGCCAGGCTGGGTAGCAGCGAGAAAGATCTTCCTGACACAAAACCAGTTAGAACTTCATAAGGCGCAATCAGTGTCCCCGCGTTGGAACAAACAAGAGAGACAGAGACAGAGAGACAGGGAGAGTCAGAGACAGAGGCAGCCCCGCCTGAGACCGAGCCCGCCAGGCAGGCGGGGAGAGCGCACACCCGCCCGGGTGAGGGCTGCGGGAGAACAAACGAGAAAGTCCGGGCGCAGAGAGGGTGGCTCGGCTGGGGTGGGCGGCCCTGAACCGGAGCTGCGAGCCCAAAACAAGTGAAGGGCCGGGCCGGGCGCCC
>NW_005371709.1:277204-277560 GCF_000412655.1 Myotis brandtii
GCACGCCAGGGGCTTGCTAAGGTCCCCGCGAGGCGAGGCCCGCACTTGTGGACGTTGTCCTCGCCCAGGTCTGGAGGCTGAAAAGCCCTTCCCTTCCGGCTCTAGGAGGAGCCGGCTGGACAAGAGGAAAGGAGAAGGCGAGACATTCGTGACCAGCGGCTCAGGCTTAAAGTTTGCAGCGGTCACAGGGCAGAGCAGGGAGTGTGTGAGCATGTGCTGGGGGTGCTCGGTGTTGGCGAAGCGGGAGGACGTGGGGGACAGTGGGGAGTCTACAGGCGGGAAACACTTCCCCCCGAGCTGGCCAGCGCCTCCACGGCGTCCCCGCGTGCTGGGCTCCGAGGAGGGACAGGGCTGCA
>NW_005371709.1:277659-277936 GCF_000412655.1 Myotis brandtii
GGGGCGGTGGGGGCTGTAGTTTTCCGCGTTCGCGGACGCTGTTTAGCGGGGCAGAGGCATCCTCTCCCGCGCGCAGACTCAAGCCCAGCATCTCACTATTTGCATGTTAATCTGCCTCCACCGCAAAAAGGAAATCGCTGAGATTCCGAAGAAAATTGCCTCTCGCCCGCGGTTAATAGTTAACTTAGACAGGAAAGTTCCCAGGGAAAGAAAGGAGAAAGCCGGGGCGAGAGGCTCCGGGGAGGCGGCCCTGGCTGCGGCCCGGCCTCGGCCTCTC
>NW_005371709.1:278047-278438 GCF_000412655.1 Myotis brandtii
CGCCAGGCCGGGGCAGCCTGGAGAAGGAACGAGTGAGAAGGAGGCGCCGGGGTCAGGAAAAGCGATTCCGGGAAATGGTGTAACCCCAGCCCAGGGACAGCGAAGGGCCCTGGAAGAAAGACCCAAAGAACGAGAGGAACCCAGAGACAGAGAAGGGCCAAAACAGAAGAGAGGGAGATACAGAAAGAGAGGGACAGGAGAGAGGCAGAGAGAGAAGGAGAAAGAAGAGCGAACGAAAAGCAAGGGGAAATGGGGAGGGGAAAGAGAAGTTCCAGAAAAAAGAAGAGCGTTAAGGGAGATGAAGGAAGGGACAAAAGAATAAAGAAAATAAAAGAAAACCAAAAGAGCAAATGCTTTTGTTTATCCACAAAAACTCCCCCGCCAGGCTCGG
>NW_005371709.1:278678-283531 GCF_000412655.1 Myotis brandtii
CCAGGGTGCGGGGCGCATAGGAGTATCTGCCCTGGAAGGAATGGTGTGTGTGTGTGGGGGGGGGCGGGGGGTCATCCTGGACCCAGGTCAGGGAAGGGGTGAGTACATAGAAAACGCACGGCGCGCCCTTGGGCATGCACTGGGTACCTGGGACTTCCTGCTCCGGAGCGAAGGGAGATGGGGACCCAGGGAGGACGGGTTTTGGCCTCCCTAGTACAGACCACCCGCAGCTAGGACTCCCCACCCGTCACCTTCCTCTGTTACAGGGCCTTGGGGGACTTCCCACAACGCCCCCCCACCCCAGCCCCCCTGCAAATCCCCTGTGCTGGCTGGCGCGTGGGGCCGAAGCTGCGAGAAAAAAAGTATCGCAGCGAGAACTGCCCAGCGGAGGGCGCATTTCCTGAACTGCCTCTTAGTGCCGACAGAGAGGCCCGCGCAGATTCCGCTGGGTCTAGAGGTCGGGCCCCACCCTGGCTGCCCTGGCCGGTGACTGGGGAGGAGGAAAAGGGGGAAAGGAAAGAAGAAAGGAAGGGAGTGGGGGAGGGGAGCGGGCGGTGCCGAAGAGAGGCAGAGGAATGAAATATGGAAACTCGGGCCTGAGGGAAAGGAAGGAGCCAGGGTGGTAGCCAGCGTCTCCCCTCTGATCTGACGAAGTCAAGGCGCCCCTAGGACGCCGGGCTGGAGACTGAGACCCCAACAAAGCCTTTGGGAGCTTCTGTGCGTGTGGGACCCTCGCTGAGGAGAGGAAGTCTTCCTTACCCGCCAAACAGCCCGTGGAATGACAAATGCCCCCAAATTTTCCAATCTTTGGGACAAGTGGGGCGATGAACAACCCACTCCTTTTCTTCTCCTCCTTCCTTCCCCTTCCTGCCTTGTCCACGGGCCAGGTCACCTACAGAGCTGGAATAGAGGAGGGGGGAGGGGAAAGACCTCCAGGTAGGAGGGCTCAGTCAATTCCTACCCCCTACCCCCCCACACACACACTCCACCCCCACCCAGACAGGACGAAACTGCTACCTAGATCAGAATTCTTTGGGTTGAGGAAATTGGGAAGACAGTGACCAAGCTGGGCCAGCTTCGAGGACACCAGTGTCAGTCAATAAACCCGAGTCAACTCTGTGATGGACACTGTGGTCATAGCCGTAAATCAGACACTCGCCCTGCTTTCAATGATGGCAAAGAGAGAGCTACAAACTGAAGAACTCTGCAAGATACCCCCTGGAAGGGTGACTAGGACACAGGGAAACACACTGGGGGAGTCAGAGGATGCTTCAGAAAGGGAATGGGGTCTTGCAAGATGATTGATGTACACTAAATGCAGGGGCTAGCTGGGTGAACTATTCCCAGGCAGAAGGAGATAAGGAGCAAAGGCATGAGAAGAGGGCAACAACCCACCTAGTTGGGGAACTGCAAAGGATTCTGTGGAGCCAGGGTGGGGGGTTAGGGGTTAGGCACAGGAAGTAAGGCTAGGAGGTGGCAAGGCCTAGAGCTAGGAGCACTTTTACTAAGGAGTTTTGATTTGCTCCTTTAGGACATGAGATGCCACTGAAGAATGTTAAGCAGGGAAGAGAGAAGATCTGATTTGGACGGGAAAGACCACTCTGGAGGTGTGGGCAGTGCACTGAGGTAGACAGAGCAGTAGAGACTGGGAAAAGTCTCAGCGAGAGAAGATAGGAGGTCTTGAAACAAGAAGTCTGAGGGAGATGGAGAAGAGAGGGTGAAAGTGAGAGGTGAAGGCAGGATGGTCAGGAGTGGGTCACAAATTGTGTGTGTTGTTGGATGAGATGATACATTAAGGTCCATCTAGGCTTCTGGGTAACTTTTTTAAAAAAAATATATTTCTTTATTAATTTCAGAGAGGAAGGGAGAAGGAGAGAGAGATAGAAACATCAAAGATGAGAGAGAATCATTGATTGGCTGCCTCCTGCACACCCCCTACTGGGGAACGAGCCTGCAACCCAGGCATGTGCCCTCGGCTGGAATCGAACCTGGGACCCTTCAGTCCGCAGGTTGATGCTCTATCCACTGAGCCAAGCCGGCTAGGGCATTCTGGGTAACTTTAGTCGGCCCTGACCCTCCCTTCACCCTCCACTGCCCTCCCTTGGAAAGCCCTCCCCCACTCCTGTAGAGGTTACAAAAGTGGAAACCCACATACTAGTATGTCCGGAGGCAACACTTTCTGCCCTTGTAAAGGCAGCCTCATAGGACAATGTTATCCCCCTCAGAAGGGGATAACTTCTCACTAACCCCAAGACAGAGAAAGCAGCACCCAAGAGTGAAAAATGGAGCCAGGTTGTCCTGAGGTAGATGGCACCTTTCTCAGATCTAAAATGGACCAGTTATGCGACCTTACGCACTGTGCCTAAGTGTCATCTGTAAAATGGGGACAAGAATATCTGCCTTATGGTTTCTATAACTGTAAGTTGTACCATACAGATCCCCATGAGAAGGCAAAGGTTCCCTGAGAAAGAGGTATATTGCCCTGGCCAGTGTGGCTCAGTTGGTTGAGCGTTGTCCCATGCACCGAAAGGTCACTGGTTTGATTCCTGGTGAGGGCACATGCTCAAGTTTCAGGTTCAGTCCCTGGGGGAGGTGGGGGAAAGGGGTATGTATGGGAAGCAACCAATCAATGTTTCTCTCTCTCCCCCTCCCTCTAAAATCAATAAAAACATATTTAAAAAAATAAGGGGTATATTGACACATGACATATAGATGTTTGGCCACATTAGTTCACTCCCCATTCCCACTCCAGGCCCAGACCTCTGCATACACTGATTGCGCATTGTCTCCTGAGCAGGCACAGGGTGTCAGGGGTACAAATAGCAATAATAGAGATACTCTGGAGAAGTCAACCCAGAGGGAAAGCCAGGTGCCCAGCTGAGCAATGTTAATAATAAGAACAACAAAACAGCTAACACATCTGAGGGCTTACTGTGTGTCAGCACATATGTTAATTCTATAATCCTCAGCTATTACTACCCCATTTTAAAGATGAGAAAAGTGAGGCCCAGAGTTCTAATATCTTGTCCACACACAGCCAGTAGTTGGCAAAGGTAGGATCTGTACCCAGATACTACCTTCATAACCCACACCCTTAAGGACATGCTATACTAGATATTCCTAGTGCCCCAAAGGAAGTCACAGGGAGAAGAGACACTGGCTGTGCTTGGAGGTTGGGTGGGTCTGAAGGGACTCACTCCTTCAACATATCAATTTGGTAAAACCCAGGAGCCCTCCTCCCCTTTGTCTTCCAGATTCTCACACCAGTCCCCTTTCACCACCTCCATGCTCTTCTCTCTTCTTGTTGGCCCAGGGTCTCTGAATCTGGAAACTCAGAGCTGGATCCTGCGACCAGCCAGCCAACTCTGTAAGGCTGCAGGGCCACTAGCCCTCACCAGGCCTGCAGGAAGCCGTCCTTGTATTGGGATACTCTGGGTTTTCCCAGCCTGGCCTTGTCCCTCGCTATGGGCATCTGGCTTTTCCCTCTCCCAGGCCTGCAGCCTCAATATGGGGGGATTCCCTTCATGCCTCACAACAGCTAGGCTCAGTTTCTGATGAGGCCTTGGTGGATCCTGATCTTCATTCAGCACCAGCCACAGACAAGAATTCCCTGGACTGGTCCTGATGCCACACATGCAGGTTTAACCTCAGTTGTCCCATACCGATCCCCATGAGCTGGGCCAAGGTACCCTGAGAACTGCAGAGGAGCACAGAGGACCCTAGTGATAAGCCACCATCTCTTCAAGCTCCACTGGATCCATAGGAAAGGCAGTTCTCAGAACTGACCTCACTATGTCCAGAGAGCTGCCCCGCCCCCCATGCTGGAACCACCCTACGTCCCTCCCTTTCTCTAGCCCACAGAGGTCTTTCTTTTCCCCCTTTGAGCAGGAGTTATCTTTGCCATAAAACAGAAGTTGAAGAAGACCTAGAAATGATCTAGGTCTGTGGAGACTCTGTGCCCTCCTTTAACCCATCCAGGTAGACAGGACAGGAATGAATATGTGTGAATGGGGGCGGGGGCGGAGTCTAGGCCTATATTTGGAGGGATTTCACTTTGGACTTTAGCCAGTTCCACACAGAATGGCCTCTTCTAAGTGACCTGTGAGTTCTTCAGAATAGTCACTGTGGCTGGGCAGATGTCCCTAAAGTGCCAGCCCATGGAGCAAAACCATTTCCCTTCCTTGAGGTGACTGCCTTCCTGGTTTGCAGCCTAGTCTTTTGAAAACTTTCCTTCAAAATGGACAGGGCGCTAGGCAGTCCGCCAGATCATGGAGACAAGACACTAGGATGAAGGTGACTGGATGGATATAAATTAGAGAGAGGAGTGTTCTCTCTTGCCACCCACTTTTTTCCTTCTCCTTCCTCCCTGCCCCCCCCCCCCCCCCCCAACACGTGGCCCGACTCCTGTGACAGGTGCGGACCCTGGTCGGGGAAGCACACCTCAAGGAAAGAAGTGGTTGGGAGAGGTGGTGGTGGTGGTACTGTTGCCAGCAGCATCCCTGAAGCAAATGTATCCCCTCCCAAGGACAAGTTACTCTAAACGCTTCCCCTTCTGAGCAGTGGGAGGCTCATCCCTTCCGTATGGGGAAATCAGAGCATCAGCACCCAGCACCTCGCCCAGCACCGCTCCTGGCACACAATGGAGGTCCCCCCAACTGTAATGGTTAATACCGTAGGGCTTTAAAGGAGCTCCCACTTCCTCCTTCAGTCAGGGGTTCAAGGCCCTCCTCAACACCTGTGGGAGCTGGGAGCTGAGAGAGGTACTTCCACTGCACAACACCCTCTGGGTTGTGGGGTTTCCGACCCACTTGTCTCTCTGGCACAGAGCCAGCGCAAGGCCCAGGCCAGGGGGC
>NW_005371709.1:283884-291914 GCF_000412655.1 Myotis brandtii
TCTGCAGGTACAGAATGAGAATTAAAATCGCTCTCAACAATCCAATACACTTTTTATCAGCCATCTATCTGAGAGCCGAGCCCATTCATCATCCGAGGCATTCTCCCTGAAAACAAGACCCATTCAGATTTTATACAAATTATCATATTTATCATCGTCTCCAACTCCGGAGTAACATCTCCGCAAAGTGTCTGCCATCTCCCCGGGGAGCCGCGCAGCTCGGAGCGCCCGAGCGCCCGCCCGGCAATTCCCCCGCTGAGCCCCCTCCTCTCGCCCCTTCTCCCTCCACCACACCCCCATCGCCGCCAGCCTCTGGCCTTTGAACCACTGTCTCTGCTTTACCCCACCACTCTCTCTGTTCTCTCTCTCTCTCTCTCTCTCTCTCTCTCTCTCTCTCTCTCCCATCCCATTCTGGTTTTTAGGGCCTGGTCAGGTCTTCCCTCTCTATCTTTCTCTCCATCTCCATACCTGTCTTTCTGGGTCTTTGCTTTCTTCCCACCCAGCATCCCCATTTCCCTGCCATAATCAAGAAGCAAGGAGAGTGGTTTGTGACAGGAGGGCTTGTCCTACCCTCTTGGACTTAGGAAGTGTCCCACAGTGGGGCTCCCCATTGATTCCAGGGTCAGCTCAGGCCCACATCCAAGAGTCTGAGGAAATGAAGCAGGGCCATACTAGGCACATGTTCATGCCCACCACACAGTATACACACACACACACACACACACATAGCCACACACACACTACAAGCCTCCACCACACATACCACATACACAGCCCCCAATACACTCACAGCTACCTACCACATATACACCACACAAAGCTCCCAACACACACAGTCCTCAATATATACCCCATACACACAGCCTCCTAATCATACTAATGTAGCCATCTCTCTATACATAGCCCCCTATACCACACAGCCCCCCTAATGCATACATAGCTTCCTACCACACCCAGTGCCCCAATCCATGACAATGCACATAGGTACATAGGTACAGGAAGACACGCACTGCAAACCTGCAGGTGTGCAGATACACACTGTTCTCTCATGTCCTCTTACCTAGATTCTCAGCCCCCTCATCTCTCTCCCCTCTCTCTCAGCACATACACGCACTTCAGGCTGGAACAGGTCAGGCACCACAGCCTCTGGAATAACTTGGGGCTTAAGTGGGGGAGTTTGCCTGTAGCCAACAAGATCTCAGCTTGCTCTGCACTGACCCCCAGGGGTTAGTGAGGTCTCCCCACTTCAGGCCCATAGACACTGAGATGTTTTAGAAGGAAGGTTACTCAGACTCTAAGGAGGGAGACCACAAAAAGTGACAGCAAGAATATTCAGAACACAGGTTTCTGACTCAAACAGCAATCGGTGGGTGACTGCTTCCTTTCTAGGCCTCAGTCCTGGGGTGACCCTGCTGGCCTCCCTTAGGGAAGCCAAGCTCCAGGGTTATATTAAAGTCCCCTAGCTTACCCTCAGCTTCCCATCAAAAGCCTGCCTCAATGAGTTGCTGTGAAGGAGCCTGTGGCTATGCCTCCTGTGGGCTGTTGGCTGGCTGATTCATTCATTCCTCAGTCATTAATTCAACAGTGCCTTCTCTGTGTCAGCTCTCTGCTTGACATGGGAATTACAGTGGTGGGCAAGAGATGCCCAGCCTCTGTCTCCATGGGTTGCAGTCTAGAGCACTGCTGTCCTGTAGAACGCTTTGTGATGGTGAATGTTCTCTCTCTGCACTGTTCAATATAGTGGCCGCTAGCCACATGTGGCAATTGAACACTCAAAATGTAGCAAATGCGACTGAGGAACTGAATTTTCATTTTATTTATTCATTTAAATTTAAGTTCATTTGGTTTGATTATTTAATTGTAGCTGATGGCTACTATATTGGCCAGCACACTTCTTGCAAGCAGATTAGTCTTCATTTCGTTCAATGGGGCAGAATATATGTGAAGGAATTCCCTCCCTTCTTCCAGAGCTGTGGGGTTTCAGACCCTCTGTCTGTGAGTGTGAATGGGGGGTGGGGGGAGGCAGCCTGTGAGCATGGCTTCTCTTCCTGTTTGGACCATTAGTTCCCTACATGCTATAAGAATGCAACCCACCCACATGTGTGTGAACCAAACAGGCTCCTTCTAAAAACTGTAGATGAGTAATTCCCCGTGAAAGAGTAACAACAGCATTTCTTGAGTATTTGCTTGGCTACCAGACACTATTTGCATATGCTATATCATAAGTCTTACCAGGGGTTTATGAATACAGAGGGCACACACGAAAAGTTGGGAAGACAACAGGAAGTGGGTTCTGGGGCAACTCGAGAGGGCAAGGCCTGTGACTGTCATGCATAAGTGGGGGCCAGTGATCTCAAGTTGTCTGACTTTTTAAAATCCACACATGAGGCTATGTTTATTGATTTTAGAGAGAGGAAGGAAGAGAGAGAGAGAGAGAGAGAGAGAGAGAGAGAGAGAAGAGAGAGAAACAGCAATTGGTTGTCTCCTGTACATACCCCGACCGGGGATCGAAACTGCAACCTAGGCATGTGCCCTGACTGGGAATCAAACCCGAAACCTTTTGGTGTACGGGACTATGCTTCAACCAACTGAGCCAGGGAAAATTGTCTGATTTTTTAAAAGCAACCAGGAATCTTGGCTTTTGTTCGAAATTCATTGGAAATTATTTAAAAGAAATTTTTAAAAAATCCTAACTGTTCAGATGAACAAATGATGATGTGCAAGGATAGTCACTGCAGCTCTGTTTGCAGATTAGAAGTAATCTAAATGTCCACTAGTAGGAGCCTGGTTAAATGACTTACGACACATCTAGTCAATACAATACTAGGCAGCCTTAATCAAGAATGAAATGAATCTTCATTTATAGATATGGAAAGATCTCCAAGGTGAATTAAGTGAAAAAAATAAGCCTGGAACAATGTGTAAGAGAGAACTCCACAACCCATTTTTGTACCCCTGGTTGGCTCATCCCAAGAATGCTCTATCACACCTCTCTGGGGCCTGCCATGAGTGTACACTGACCTGTGTAGTGTGGACCTATGTACATGTTTATTTATCCAAACACATCTACACAGCCCCAGAGCAGATGACCTCAGGGGACAGACTTCCTGTGTCCTCTTCCAAGGTGAGAAGAAATGGGTATCTCCTTGTTAGCAATGGCCTTCAGATTCCTTGTGACCTGCCCTTTCTACTTAAACCCCTGTACTGCTCATGACTGAGAACAACCAGAGTTGCTTCTTTTCTCCAAGTAAATGTGAGGAAAGGCCCCAGGGCCCCAGGCATTAACAACACCAAATGATTGTATAGCATGTTCTCTTTCGAGTGAGGAAAGCAGGAAAGGATTAGTATTCCCTTTTTGTGGATGAAGAAACTGAGATTCGCACATCACACATATATGTGTGTGCACATGCACACACTTGTAAGAATTAAAAATAAATTGTGGTGCAAATTAACACAGTTATTCCATTATCTCATAGCAATGTCACCAAAGTCCCATCTAGGAACCGTGAGGGGGAGCCTTATGCAGGGGCCCCAAGCTGGAGATAAGACAGCAAAAGAAGCTGAGAGGTAAGGGGAGAACCATGGCATTTGAACAAGAACTCCCCCTATCGGTGGCTAATATTATGGCTGAATGTGATCAAGGGTCTGATGTAGCTCTCTGTGCATAAGGACCTGTATACTCCACAGGTTCTCAAGGCATCAACTTTCCACACAAGTTTCCCTACCCCACAACAACCTTGTCTTCCTGCCAAGTCTGGGCCAAAAAGCAAGTGAGCCTGAAGATTCAAAGATTGTCCATCTGCCCCCAGTTCCCTCAGCCACAGGCCTAGATCCCTAGTATGAGTTCCAGCGTGTGATTAAGGAAGAAGCAGGCAGATATTGAGGGAGTATCCTCAGCCCCCCTAATGTGCCCATACTAATATTGGCAAATCACAGGCTCTGGCAAAATCCAGGATCACGGAGGTCCCCGGGTAGCCAGAGAGCCTTAGATGGGGATGGCAAATCTGGCAACAGACTGACCAGCTAGGCCTCCCCTAGCGTCTCAAGCATCACCTTGAGGAATTTATTTAACACACATTTATAAGGTACTTGCTCTATACTTGGCATTGTTGTTAGCACTTTACAAGTGTGTTAATTTCCTACTGCTGCTTTAACAAATTACCACAACCTCAGTGGTTTAAAACATCACATTTATTATCTTACATTTCTTGAATTCAGAAGTCTGAAACTCTGGGTTGGCAGGGCTGTGCTCCTTCTGGAGGCTCTCGGGGAGAATCAGTTTCCTTTCCTTTCCCAGTTTCTAGAAGACACCCTCATACCTTGGCTCATGGCGGTATCACTCCAACCTCTGCTTCTGTCCTCACATGTCCTTCTTTCACTCTGATACTCCTGTTCCTTCTTATAAGGACCTTTGTTATGACACTGTCTGCTCGGATAACCCAGGATAACCGTCTCATCTCAAGATCTTCCACAAAATCACATCTTGAAAATCCCTTTTGCCATGTAAGGTAACATATCCATAGGTTTTGGGGATTAAGATGTGGAATTTTTTTTGGGGGGGAGGCATCATTATTCTGCCACAACAAGTATTATTAACTCATCTAATCCTGATAACAACTCTATGAAGTAGGTGCTATTACTAATCCCATTTTTCTGATGTGGAAGCTAAAGCAGCCAGAGGTTAAGTTTGTCCAAGATCATACATTTAGTCATGACAAAACTATTATTCAATCTCCAGCAGCCTGTCTCCAGAGTCTGTGCTCTTAACCACCACACTACCAGTATTTGGGGCCTGACAGAAACAGATGTTCTGTGTCTGCATCCTCAGACACAAACACTCTACATGCTCAGACATCTCACATAATGGCTGTGTATTTTCATACACATGTAACACAACACACATATATTTCACATTATATATGTATATATATATATTTGGTTCATCACACACACACACAAAATACCTGGACACACACATTCACAAACATGCACTTTGCTCACATACACTCACATTACACACATGTACACATACATATGCTCTGAACACACACATGTACACTATCGCAGAGCCTATGCATAAATACATATTCTGCACACATAGCAGATATATTATACTTTCTGTGCTATTTGCACACACACACATCCTGTGTTCACAACCACTTAATGCCCTGTGATATACACACCTTGTTTATGCATGCACACAGAACCATGTAAACACATATCCTCTTAATAAACACATCTTGCAAAAATATATATAATATGCTTGCAATGTGGTACATATTCTGTACATGAATATACCATGCATACACATATACTCACAAGTACCTATGCTATCTAGGCACATATCTTACCCACACATAGGTTCTATGTATACACACATACACCCTACACAGAGTCTCACTTGGCATCCATACATTGTATAAATACACACTTTGCACTCCAAAGCTCTGTGCCCTGCATACACATTTACATTCCATGCATATGTTCTCAAGAACATACATACAGAGACCCTGGGTATACACATACTGCACACTCACACATATCCCACTCTGAATGCATACTTTCACACACACCTACAATCTTTTAAAAATATATTTTATACGCACAACCTGCAGTTACAGAGATGTATATCCTATTCAGCAGGATGAAATACACACTGACTTGTCAGCTTTAAATACCCTTCACACAAAAAATAACCACACAACTGTACAGCCCTAGCCGAGATTTTGAGGTGCTTCCTTAGGCAATTCCCTCCAACACTCGCTGGAGGTTCTCCCCATTTTCCTGGGGGGGAGGCTGAGGCTAGGGAGGGGCGGGGCTAACCCTGGCTAGCCCCGCCCACCGCCCACCGGCACCCTCCCCCCTCACCCACTGCCTGGGTGTGATCAGCCCCCGGCTCGTATCCCTCAGCTCCAACAGAAAGTAGTTCCAATACCATGTTTGTTAACTAGGTTATCTAGGCTGTGGAAGATTTTAATGTTGAATTTTATAGCTTTACCACGCTCTGCCGTCCTTGTGAATATTGTAATATTGCATTTTTTACAAGTTACTCTTCTGTTAATGTTCCAGCTAGTAACTTTTATAATCCTCCTCAATGAAATTTTTTTGTATTCTTCCGCACCGTTAACCCCAATGGCGGCGCCTCGGCCCCTGGCAGGAGGCAGATACGAGATGAATTCCTCTTTAATCAGAAATAATAATAATAAAAACACACACGCGGCTCTGCGGTCTCTCACTTCGGCTTCCCCTACCGCCGCCACCTCCTCAGCAGCCCGCCTGTGCGCCCTGCGGCCGAGGCCCCGGGCTGCAGACCGACGGTGCAGTGCGGGCTCCGGGCCGCTGCCCCCATCTCCGACCCTCCCGACACTGCGGCTCCCTCCAACCCCCAGTCACCCCCAGGTTTCCATCCCTCCTACTGCCTTGTGTCTGGCTGGCTGGGCCTCTCCCGCTGCCCCTGCCATCACTGTTCTCACTCTCTGGGCCTCTGTCCTCTATTCTCAAGCTCCTCTCAGTTCCTGCCTCTTCTGCATCTCGTCTTCCGTCTAGGTTTCCTCTCGGGCAGCTGCTCTCTTTTCCACCTTTTTATCTTCCGCGTTTCCAGTCTCTACATCCTGCCCTTCTTTTTTTCTTCTCGGAAGACCAGAAGCCATTTGGGCCGGAGTGGGGAGCCCCGGTGAGGGATGGACCCTGCTTAGTGAGATGACTGACTAGGTTGGGGCTGGGTTGGGATTGGGGGTACATTTGGAGCCACTAGGGAAGGGGAGTTTCAGGATTATGGTGTCTGTGGCCATACAGACAGAAGGGGTCCGCAGAGGGGAAGGGGAAGGATGTCCAAAATTTGGGGGTGAAGGCTAAGTCAGAGGAGCCGAGACTCTGGGCGAGAAGGCAGTTGGCTGAAGGAGCCCTGGCTTAGTGCCAGACATCCTCTTGCCCTGGGGTCCCCTTCTCTCTAATAGGGAACACCTCCCAGGGAGATGGGGGAATGGGCTGGTACCTGCAGTTGGGGAAGAATCTTGGTGGAGGGGGATTGTGTGTGCATGCTTAGGTGCATGGGGTGAAGGCCTATCTTCACTGATAATGGCACAAGAAAGTATGATCTGAGGCCTCAGCAAACAACATGAGCTCTTTTGTTCCGTCAACAAAAGTTTATTGAACATCCCCTGTGAGCCAGGCCCGGTGCTGGACCCAGGGAACACATCAGGAGTGAAACACAGTCTGGTCTCATGGAACTTGTGGACAGATGCTAATCAAATAATCAGTCTTTGCACACTGGGATCACTCTAAGGATTTTTGAACTGGGGGAAGCGTATATATATCCCTGTGGCTTTCAGGAATCCTATGGGGGCTGAGGGGGCAAATTGGACTCAGGACCTGATAAAGTCTCCATCTTCCTCCTCATGCTCCAGCTCCCAAGAAGTGGGAGGGACTTCTGCCCCAATTTTGCAGAGGGAACAACTCCCCACGTGGTAAAGTGAGTTTTTATCAGCTGGTTGTTAAGACTCCATCCGGTCAGATTTCCCTAGTCTTCCAGATCTGACTACTAAAGTGCTCTCCTCTCTCATCATACAGAGGGGATAGCGGTCCCACACGTGAGAACAGAGGTACCCAACATCTGGAAATCAATCGGAGCCCCAGCGCAGCTGAACATCTGGAGCGCTAATCGAAGGAGCCACCAGCGGTCCCCCTGGCCCCCCCCCCCCCCGTGGGGTAGGGCGGGGAAGGGGATGGAGGGGTAGGACTACTCATCTAGCGGGGCACTCGATGCTCCTGTCTTTGTGCCTCCCAGGCTGGACGGAGCTGAGAATCTGCCTCAAAGCAATGCCGAGTGCTGCCCCGCCGGGGCGTGCCAGTGCCCCCGCGTGTACCCCCACCAGGTCCGCTAGGAAGGGTTAATGGTCCTGCGCCCCACTCCCACCTCCACTGCGGGTCAGGAGCGAGCAAGTGAAGGGGAAATTGTTAAATGACTACCAGGGAAAGGGAGAGGATGAGGGACCAGAGGGGGAGGGGTGGGGACAGGCGGGGCCTGGGCG